>NC_091827.1:106199112-106504470 GCF_038994185.2 Dermacentor albipictus | reverse complement strand
AACTGAAAATTCATTTCCGTCGACTGAGTTTCTCAGTTGGGCTCGTTCACTCGGTAGTTACGAACTCGATGGACGCGCTAGGTCTACAGGTAACGTAAACAATATCGGTGGTGGGCGAGTGCTGTTTATCCCGACTAAGTATGTTTGACTTGCAAGAAGCGCAGACGTTGTGGCAAACGTGATTCGGCTGGATGTTTTAGCAAGCGATCGCACTGTTGCCTGCGGAACTCAGTAGGCAGGCTGGATTTGTCATCGTTGTTAAAATTAGCCTCGGATCCACGTGACACTGCCACAACCCATGGATGTCGGTTGTGTCGTTGTCGGCTTAGTATCACAACACTGCCTTTCCGCATCCGTGCATCCGAAGAACTTGGAAGATCGTTGGCATCAGCGCCCTACCATGGGCTGCCATCAGGCATAGAAGCCGGAGCCCTCGCAGCTTCCGATTGGTGGGCGCCAACGACGCGTCGCAGCCTCTGACTGGCACGCGCCCGCGAAGCGTCGCCATGCGTCACCCTGTTCGCGATGATCCTATGAACCACTGACGCTTCTGACACAGTTTGCCCACGCGCGCCATTGGTTAACCATTAAGCAAGCTAACGAGCCCCTTGAAGATCCCGGAGTGTAGCGGGATATGACAAACAGGCAATAGCGCCGAAGGAAGGCTCAGCGGAATCACGAGGCAGAAAGCGGAGGATCGAGGATCGGAGGAGAGACGGCCTGTGCATGTGCCTAGTAGCCGGCTGCTTAGGTATCCGTAACCGCGAGGCTGTTCTCATCTGCGCTTCAGGGGGCGGGAGGGGGGCGGGGGGGTGAGGGGTCGAGGGCCACGCTCAGCCCGCGGTACCTGCATGTGTGACGGGTATCACTGAAGTGCTAAGGACCGATCGCGCGCGGATACACGAAAAGCTCCATGTGATGCTGCCCTGGGTGCTGCCCCAGACACTCTTGGCACGACTTTCCCGCAACGAAGCGCCACTTTCATCCTTGGTGGAATGAAAGCGTGTGAATAAAAGCGTAGTGTCGCGCAAGACGGGCTGTACAGAGGCGATGGAAGCGATATGACGCCAGAGTTACACGCATCGTCTCTATGGAAACAAAGCGCTGCATGAGCAGAGGTCTGGTTGTGGCGGCTGCTGTGAATCGCGTCTCCGCGTCAGCCACGCGCTGCCTCTCGCTATCTCCGGAGTTGTGAAGCATAGGCGCCACACTTCGTTCTGCTTGACATGCGCGATACACATTAACCGCGCCAGCCAATATATTGCGAAATGAAAACACGTACAGAGCTGCGCTAAAATTTCGCATTAAGGAGTATCGTAATCGTTGGTGAATTCTTTATGGTCTCCTTTAAAATGTCTCACATAAAAATGTGTTGGAAGACGTAAAAATTTATTGTTCTATAGTTACAGGTTTCTTGGAAAGTCTACAATTTGTACACCAGGGCAGGCACACTCTTCTTTCTGAAGCCATGATTTTAATTCGTGGCAATGTAAGTAGCGTGGCCGCATAAGAAAAAAAAATTCGCTACTGGTTAAGTCTTGACCAAATACAGACATATGCGGCTTTTTGTACGTGGCTTCAATAAAAAAGATGTTCCCAAGTGCGGCATTGTCGCGATGTTCTATCGGCGCAGACCGAGACTCTAATGTTATTCGGGATAAATAAGACGCTATCGCCAATTCCTGTTAAGAAGCTACGCGACAGGCTAATGCTATAGGCAAATGGCCTTCTTGAATTAACATCTATCTGCGTCACGGTGTGTATGGGTCTCTTTTGCCACATGTGACCGCTGTGCCATAGAACCCCACAAATCATTCAATGAAACTCTCTCACGCCAACTTTGGTCATTGTGTATGTACCACTGGGTATGCAGCCAGCGAGGGAATAATCCTCAAGGTTCGCAAGTCCGGCGCGCCTTGCGTTTCGAAGGCCACAGTCAGGCTTTGTGGCGACGCGGCTAGATGGCGCACCGTGTCTCTCCAAAGAAGCGTGAGAGATGTGCGGAGCTGAAATACACACATCATACGTATCGATTAGCCACTCATTCAACATCAGAGGCCACGCAATGGACTTCGACCTGGCGGCGCTTCATGGCACAGTGTTTCCAGAACCAAACGTGAAAGTCCCGCTGCAGTGCACGACCCATGCAGCACGCAACGTCAATTCACGTTATTGCGAAGGCGAGGCTGAAATGCGCTTCTAAACCAGTGAGCAGCTACGTCAATTACGCTCGTGCGATTGAAGCACGCCTACATCTCGCGTGGCAAAACACTAGTTGAATACAGTTACGCATTCGATACGTCACCAACGGAAACGTTTGAAAAAATGTAGACATTGCTATTAGAATAGCAAAAGGGGAAGTCACGTGCTGTTTATTTCCGTCCACGAATATTTATGAGTGCGAAACATTACTGTTCCGAATTGGCGGTGTTGGTAAATATTTGAAAAGGCGGCAGCGCAAGGACGAAAGACACGGATGGAGACGAAGCTGTGCAGGCTTTCTGAATTTGCTCGTTGCGATACGGGCTGAGATATGTCAAGATTTTCTTACCTTATTTAATACTGTAATGTCATGAAAACTCTCTTATGCGGAGCCATAACAAGTATTGGCAATACATATAGTAATAAACTTATAACATCTGATGAGTAACAATATCTTTTAGTGTCTTCTTTTGGTGTTTTCTTGTCAGCTAGTTATGCATTAAGTGCCTCAGAAAAAGTGCAGGTGGCACCCGTGCTGTGTTAGTGACGATAGGCTCTCAATAAGGTCTACAGTTTGCAAGCTGCTCGAACACGTAATTCATAGCGCATATCGGAGTTTATCGAAAAACAAATTATTAACGGAATACCAGCATGATTTCTCATGAAGAGAGAGAGAGAGAGGAATACAGGAAGGCAGGGATGTTAACCACTCAATAGTCTGCTTGGCTACCCTACGCTGTGGGATGGGAGAAGGGGAAGAGGGAAGGGGTGCAGTGGTGGCGTAGAGGTAGAACACCCGCCTCGCGTGCAAGAGGTCCGTTGTTCGAATCCCGGTGCCGGCAATTTTCCACCGGATTAAAAAAAAAATTCGCGTGTTGATAAAATGCATAAACAGGCCTGGAGTGTGGCCTGATCCCGGTGACCAGAACCGGTAACGCACTCCCTCACCAGAGCAGGATTGGCCACCCTGGTGCAGTACTTGGCCACAACCTCCTATATGAACAACACAATCAAACCCCGGACCTCAGTCCCCAGCAGCTGCGAAGCAACTGACCACGGCGGCGGTCAGACCTGCGACGCTGCAGAGGGTGCTAAGAATCACTGGCTCCGGACAGGCCGCCATTGGAATATGAACCTTGCAACGTTTAACGCTAGAACGTTATCTAGTGAGGCGAGTCTAGCAGTGCTCTTGGAGGAATTAGAGGGCAGCAAATGGGAAAGAATAGTGCTCAGTGAAGTTAGGAGACCAAAAGAAGCATATACAGTGCTAAGAAGCGGGCACTTCTTGTGCTACCGGGGATTAGCAAACAGAAGGGAACTAGGCATCGGATTCCTGATTAATAAGAATATAGCTGGTAACATACAGGAACTCTAAACCATTAACGAGAGGGTGGCAGTTCTCGTTGTGAAACTTCATAAGAGGTACAAAATGAAGATTGTACAGATCTACGCCCCTACATCCAGTCATGATGACCAGGAAGTCGAAAGCTTCTATGAAGACGTGGAATCGGCGATTGGTAGAGTGAAAAATAAATACTCTATACTAATGGGTGACTTTAATGCCAAGGTAGGCAAAAATCAGGCTGGAGACAAGGCAGTGGGGGAATATGGCATAGGCACTAGGAATATCAGGGGGGAGTTATTAGTAGAGTTTGCGGAACGGAATAATATGAGGATAATGAATAGCTTCTTCCGCAAGCGGGATAGCCGAAAGTGGACGTGGAGGGGCCCGAACGGCGAGACTAGAAATGAAATAAACTTCATACTCTGCGCTAACCCTGGCATCATACAAGATGTGGACGTGCTCGGCAAGGTACGCTGCAGTGACCATAGGATGGTAAGAACTCGAATTAGCCTAGACCTGAGAAGGGAACGGAAGAAACTGGTACTTAAGAAGCCGATCAATTAGTTAGCGGTAAGAAGCAAAATAGAGGAATTCCAGATCAAGCTTCAGAACAGGTATTCAGCTTTAACTCAGGAAGAGGACCTTAGTGCTGAAGCAATGAACGACAATCTTGTGGACATCATTAAGGAGTGTGCAATGGAAGTCGGTGGTAACTCCGTTAGGCAGGATACCAGTAAACTATCGCAGGAGACGAAAGATCTCATCAAGAAACGCCAATGTATGAAAGCCTCTAACCCTACACCTAGAATAGAACTGGCAGAACTTTCGAAGGTAATCAACAAGCGTAAGACAGCTGACATAAGGAAGTATAATATGGATAGAATTGAACATGCTCTCAGGAACGGAGGAAGCCTAAAAACAGTGAGGAAGAAACTAGGAATTGGCAAGAATCAGATGTATGCGTTAAGAGACAAAGTCGGCAATATCATTACTAATTTGGATGAGATAGTGCAAGTGGCTGAGGAGTTCTATAGAGATTTATACAGTACCAGTGCCACCCACGACAATAATGAAAGAGAAAATAGTCTAGAAGAATTCGAAATCCCACAGGTAACGCCGGAAGAAGTAAAGAAAGCCTTGGGAGATATGCAAAGGGGGAAGGCAGCTGCGGAGGATCAGGTAACAGCAGAATTACTGAAGGATGGTGGGCAGATTGTTCTAGAGAAACTGGCCACCCTGTATACGCAATGCCTCATAACGTTGAGCGTACCGGAATCTTGGAAAAACGCTAACATAATCCTAATCCATAGGAAAGGGGACGCCAAAGACTTGAAAAATTATAGACCGATCAGCTTACTGTCCGTTGCCTACAAACTATTTACTAAGGTAATCGCAAATATAATCAGGAACACCTTAGACTTCTGTCAAGCAAAGGACCAGGCAGGATTCCGTAAAGGCTACTCAACAATAGATCATATTCACACTATTAATCAGGTGATAGAGAAATGTGCGGAATATAACGAACCCTTATATATAGCTTTCATTGATTACGAGAAAGCATTTGATTCCGTCGAAACCTCAGCAGTCATGGAGGCATTACGGAATCAGGGTGTAGACGAGCCATATGTAAAAATACTGAAAAATATCTATAGCGGCTCTACAGCCACCGCAGTCCTCCATAAAGAAAGCAACAAAATCCCAATAAAGAAAGGCGTCAGGCAGGGAGATACCATCTCTCCAATGCTATTCACAGCGTGTTTACAGGAGGTATTCAGAGACCTGGATTGGGAAGAAATGGGGATAAAAGTTAATGGAGAATACCTTACTAACTTGCGATTCGCTGATGATATTGCCTTGCTTAGTAACTCAGGGGACCAACTGCAATGCATGCTCACTGACCTGGAGAGGCAATGCAGAAGAGTGGGTCTAAAAATTAATCTGCAGAAAACAAAAGTAATGTTTAGCAGTCTCGGAAGAGAACAGCAGTTTACAATAGGCAGCGAGGCACTGGAAGTCGTAAGGGAATACATCTACTTAGGGCAGGTAGTGACTGCGGATCCGGATCATGAGACAGAAATAATCAGAAGAATAAGAGTGGGCTGGAGTGCGTTTGGCAGGCATTCTCAGATCATGAACAGCAGGTTGCCATTATCCCTCAAGAGAAAAGTGTATAATAGCTGTGTCTTACCAGCACTCACCTACGGGGCAGAAACCTGGAGGCTTACGAAAAGGGTTCTACTTAAATTGAGGACGACGCAACGAGCTATGGAAAGAAGAATGGTAGGTGTAACGTTAAGGGATAAGAAAAGAGCAGATTGGGTGAGGGAACAAACGCGAGTTAATGACATCTTAGTTGAAATCAAGAAAAAGAAATGGGCATGGGCAGGACATGTAATGAGGAGGGAAGATAACCGATGGTCATTAAGGGTTACTGACTGGATTCCAAGGGAAGGGAAGCGTAGCAGGGGACGGCAGAAAGTTAGGTGGGCGGATGAGATTAAGAAATTTGCAGGGACGGCATGGCCACAATTAGTACATGACCGGGGTTGTTGGAGAAATATGGGAGCGGCCTTTGCCCTGCAGTGGGCGTAACCAGGCTGATGATGATGATGATGATGACGTAGCTGCTGACCGGCTGGAGGTCTGAGTTGAAGTGACGGATTTAGTCTGTGCAGTCTTGTGCGCCTTGTATGTGTGGTATTTCACTCTGCAAAGGAGATCATGTGTGCTAGAATGCCAAGTTGTCTCGCGGCGTCGGTCCTTGAGAGAGGAATTGGGACGCAGAGGTCTTCTTGGTTTGACGTCCAAGCTGCCTTATCGGCTCCATCATTTACAATGATACCGCAATGACCTGGTATCCACTGAAAAGAGATATCATGGCCTTTTTCTCTTGAGTGATGGAGAAGTTCCTCGATTTCGCACGTGAGCTGATCGTGAGTTCCATGTCGGAGAAATGACTGCACACATTGCAAGGCCGGCCTTGAATCACAGAAGACAGCCCATATTCTCGGACTTTCAGCATTTATCAATTGAAGCGCATGGCGGAGAGCTGCGAGCTCTGCAGCTGTAGACGTAGTGACATCGGAAGTCTTGAACCGCTTGGTTATTCTCATTGCTGGTATATACAGTGTCACTGGTACTGGTTGATGTAGTTGATCCATCAGTGTAGACGTGTGTGCAGTCGCTGTATTTCTCGTACAAGAGAAGTGAAGTTATTGCTTGTGCGTTGATGATGGCAAGACCGACTTTTACTGAAGTCCTGGGACTGTAAGGTTCACTTGAGCACGGCGCATACACCATGGAGGAATAGAAGGCCTTGCCGCAGGTGTGAAACCTGACCTGAAAGAGGCACGGTGCGCGAAGACAGTAGCACTGAATGTCGTGTGGGGCCTATCTACTGGGAGACTTGCTAGCTGGTGGGTAGGGTTCCGGGTGGAGTGATGATAACAATCAATATGTTTGCCTAACAATAAAAAGGGCAAACTCATGTTTACACTTGTAGGCGTGTATATATTGTCACGTGGTAGTGACGGTGAAGAAAGCAGCAATACGGTGGAATACAAAACTAACTTTTATTGGGCGAACCTGTGCCCACAAAACACGCTACACTTAAAGCACAACGAGAGTGGCGAACACAGTAGGCGATCGTCGTAAATCTGATCAGCGGGTCAAGCGCGTCGGCTTTTATACAACAGTCGTCGAATGTTCCAGACTAATCGTTGGGACCCGCGGGCCTTCCACAAAGTTCTACACCATTCGCGTCACGCGATGAAATCTGATAGCACAAGGTTCGGCGACAACAGACAGCGGATAGAAGCATCGATAACTTTCCAGAAATTTCGGATACATGCAGGCGCGTCCCGCGCTGTGCGATAACATTTGTTCGGCGGCGAAACGTGGTCGCCCGATAGAGATAAGTACACGTGTCAATATATTACATTCAAGTAATTTTGATCCCAAGAGATTAACGAACATCCTGTCGGCGTGCCCTGCTCCATATGTGATTATCAAAGATTTTAAGGCGCACCATACGGCATGGCGAAGCACAAGGACAGATGCAGAAAGGCAAAGACTTGCAAGCTTCGCTTGCAACTATGGCCTTTCACTCTTGAATGACGGCAGCTCAACGTTTATACGAGGCGTGAATTATGGCAGCTGTCTTGACCTATAATTTGTCTCCGGCTCTTTCCCAAGATGGGTTAAGTGGTTTTCGGAAATCAAGACACGCGGAAGTGATTACATTCCCACGTAGCTTATCATCAAAGGAATGTCCAGATCCTTCCCATGGAACACCATTCGATTAATTGACTGCACTAATTTTACTTCCATCATGGAAGATGCTTGTCCTCTGGATTAGATGCAACAATCAAGTCTGCAAAAGGAGACGCCACGCGCGCGGTCACGGCTTCGTCGAAGCACCCGGAACTTGATATAGAGTTGGAGCGACTTCGTGCACTCCGTCATCGGGCGGAGTGGCGTTACCAGCGTACAAAATCCGTCGAAAACCTTAGGGCAGCCAGACGACTACAAAAGAAAATTCAACGTCACACGGATAGGTTCGCATGTCGACGTTGGACAATGTCTTGCCCGCCACTAGACCCCCGAAAGCCACTTTCCCACATCTGAAGAACCATACGTGGTCTGCGTTCCCTCCCTGAACAACGCTTCCCATTCAAAACGCTGGCGCTCTTCAAGATGCGACTGGATGCTGATGTTGCCGAAGGCTTTTGCGCAAGGATCGCTCGCCAAGCAACCGCTCCAGGCTTTCCAGCCTCCAGTCACATTCCGGTTTCACGTGACTGCCGCATTGATCTTCCTTTCATAATGGAGGGACTAGAAGCAGCTCTTGTTCTATGCAGGCGTTATTCATCCCCGGGACCAGATGGAATTTCCTACCGCACCTTGAACAACCCGAGTTATGGCGCGCGGAGATAACTGTTACATCTATACAACGCGTCTTGGCAAGATTGGCATCGTACCCGAGAGAGAGAGAGAGAGAGAGAGAGAAAGGCAAAGGAAAGACAGGGAGGTTAACCAGAGATTATCTCCGGTTGGCTACCCTGTACTGGGGGAGGGGAAAGGGGAAGCGATAGGTGAGAGGGAGAAGGATTAAAAAAAACTACACACACACGCACGTACACACAAACTGTTTCTGTGGGCACTGTCACGCAGCCCGCAAAGGCGTTCCTACTGTGATGTAGTGCATCGTACAATCCTGAGTCGCACAGTGAAGTCACATTCTGTCAGAAAGTCCAGTGTCTTTTAAATACCGCAGCAGTGCCTTCATAGCCGATCGCGCTGATGTTCGCGTAGGCCAGTGTCCAAGGATCTTGTGTTCTGACAGTGGGCGCTTGTCCAGTTTGTCTAGGGTGGCTGAGAGGACTGCTCTTTGCGGGTTGAAACGAGAGCACTCACAAAGAAGGTGCGCGATTGTTTCATTGCACCCGCAGAAGTCACAAAGTGGGTTGTCGGACATTCCGATAAGAAAGCAGTACGCATTTGAAAATGCTACTCCAAGCCATAGACGAACTAGAAGGGTACAGTCGCGTCGTGGAAGTTCGGGCGGAATACGGAGTTGTAAAGTAGGGTCCAGGGTATGAAGTCGTGCACTTGTGAAATCGGATGAATTCCACTGAGCTAATGTCAGGTCGTTTGCCAGTACGGCAAGTTTTTTCGCTGCGTCGGCTCTCGAAAGAGGAATGGCAACGCACCTGACGCCGTCATGGGCAGATCGGGCAGCTGCGTCTGCTCGATCATTGCCGTGTATGCCACAGTGACTAGGCAACCACTGATATATGATATCGTGTCCTTTGTCAACTATGCGATGGTGTACTTCTCTGATCTCTGCGACGAGCTGTTCATGTGATCCATGGCGCAGTGCTGAGAGTACACTCTGTAGGGCTGCCTTGGAATCACAGAAGACTGACCATGCATGCGGTGGTTCCTCCTGAATGAAATGGAGAGCCGCACGCAAGGCTACCAGTTCAGCAGCTGTCGTTGATGATACATGCGACGTTTTTAGCTGTATTTCGATGGATCTTGTTGGTATCACCACAGCAGCAGCTGAACTTGCAGATGTGACTGAGCCATCGATGTAAACGTGTACGCGGCCGCTGTGAACCTCATGTATAAGCTGTAATGTGGCCTGCTTCAGGGCAAACGACGGCATGTTAGCCTTTTTAGTGATTCCTGGGATGGTGAGGCGTACTTCAGGTCTGTGCAGGCACCATAAAGGTGTGGATGGTCTTGCTGCAGGCATGTAGTTCATTGGCAATGAGGTGCGATTGGCAACAATCATACGACTGATAGCTGCGTGTGGCCTTTCTGCGGGTAGAGCGGCAAGGTGGTGAGAAGGTAGTCGGGCAACGTGGCGAATATGCGCTCTGAGAGCGTCGGTTACCAAGTACGTTGTTATTGGGTGATCTCGAGCTATGACAATCGTTGCCGCTGTAGACGCACACCTCGGAAGGCCGAGACACGTCCTTAGGGCTTGAGCTTGTAGTCCCTGGAGTACACGCAGGTTTGTTTTGCAGGTGTTTCCAAGCACAGGGAGGCTGTATCTTGCGAAGCCGAGGAACAAGGCGTTATAAAGCTGCAGCATTGATCGCACCGATGTGCCCCATGACTTTCCGCCGAGAAACTTGAGGAGATGTATTATTGTCAGCAACCTCTTCTTTAGGTACGAAACGTGCGGGCTCCATGATAGGTCGCGGTCGATAATTACCCCTAAAAAGCGGTGTTTACGTGCATGTGCAACTGCTTGGCCGTTGACACTTACAGAATAACGCTTCATTTCCTTCCGAGTGAAAGTAACAAGGCAGCATTTCTCTGAAGACAGCCCTAAGTTCTGTTTTCGCAAGTACAGTGATGTTACGGTAGCTGCCTTTTGTAGCCGCGCTCGTACCTGCAGTCGGGTTACAGCAGACGCCCAAATGCAGATGTCGTCGGCATAGATTGATACTTGAACTGTGTTGGGCAAGCATCTGACTAGGCCAACGAGCACTAGGTTGAATAGCGTCGGGCTCAACACTCCGCCTTGCGGTACTCCACAGAACGTTTGGTGTTGAGTCGTGGCGCCTTCCTCGGTCATCACGAAGAAATGCCTGTCAGTCAAATAACTGCACCCACATCGTACCCGAAGAATGGAAGACAAACCGCTTGGTCCCTCTCCTGAATCAGCGCAATTCCTCACATGTACTCACCTCATACCGCCCAATAGCGCTGGCTAGCTGTGTGAGAAAGATAATGGAAAATATGGTCCTTGCCCGCTTGGAGTGGTACCTGGAACACTAGACCCTGTTACCAAGTCGCATGGCTGGTTTTCGCCGAGATCGCTCATCGGTAGACAGTGATGTTGATCTCGCTACGTATGTCCAGCATCAAAAGTCACGCAAAAGATTTTCTGCAGCTTTGTTCTTGGATGTCAAGGTGGCATATGATAACGTATCCCACGAGGCTTTCCTCGATGCTCTTCAGATGGTTGGCCTAAGTGATCGAGTTTTCTAATAAATTTATCATTACCTTTTTATGAGATCTTTCTTTGTGTGTACCGGCGATGATAAGACCGTACGACACTACACCTACCGAGGTGTTCCTCAAGGTGGTGTACTAAGCCCTACCCTATTCAACCTCACACTCATTGGTCTCGTTGATCATCTGCTAGAACCGATCAAGATATCAATTTACGCAGACGATATATGTATATGGACGTCAGGTGTGACACGTCCTCAGATACGTGCAAGACTTCAAAAAGCTGCTACTGTGACAGCTATGACCTCCGCAACCAAGGTCTTGAAATTTCGTCAGACAAATGTGCACTGGTGGCATACACTCGCAAACCAATGGTACCCAACGCCATCTCCACAAATGGCCAGACAATTTCTTACGAGAGGGCTCACATATTTCTCGGAATAATCATTGATAGAGATCTCTCATGGCGCCCACATGTAACCTACTTAAAACAGCGTCTGCCAGGAATTTCCCGCCTTTTCAAGTTTCTGGGCGGAAAGACTTGTGCAATGTCAGTGCATGCAATGTTTGAATTGTACAGGGCTCTTTTTATAGGCCTCTTGAGATACAGTGTGCCCGTGCTGACCAATACTTGCCAGAGAAATCTTCGTACTCTACAGGTTATTCAAGCTCGGGCTCTCAGGGTTGGTCTTGGATCGCCAAAATGCACATTTACAGTAGCGACTATTGCAATCGCCCGGGACCAACCCATACAAACACACATTGTGGTGGAAGTGTTGAGAGTGCACATTCGGCTCGTCGCCCGCGGCCGTTCCCACCATCTGGCCACACTACCGTCAGAAAGGCCGCAGGCGTCATTTTGTACCACGATTTCGGATTATCACACCTGCCTTCCATCAGCCTTCACCCCGCAAGTAAGCCATCGATTCCTCCAAGGTGTTTGGCTCGACCTGCAATGCTCCACACCATACCAGGAATCAGGAAAAAATCTGAGCTGTCATCGCCAGCTCTTAAACAACACTGCTGCTTTTGCCCGAGAGGTACGCCGACCATGTACATAATTATACCGATGGATCGGCAACTTTCCAGTGTTCCTCTGGATCCGTGGTTTTCCCAGCGAAAGCCACCACCATCAGTTTCAAGACATGTCAACAATGACACCGATGGCTACGGAACTTGCAGCTCTTCGGGCTGCACTTCGTCTCGTCAGCCGAAAACAACCTCGAAGATGGTCAATATTCAGTGACTCAAAGGTAGCACTGCAGTCTTTGCTATCTAGCCTGCGGCTTGAACCACGTGAACAACTGATATACGAGATTAGAGTTATAATCCATACTTTGACTGAGAAAGGACACCACGTGACATTTCAGTGGCTTCCAAGTCACTGCGGCGTCATAGGAAACGAACATGCCGATAACGCTGCTCGGTCGGCTCTTCATGGCGACGAAGAGGAGCCGATACTATTATCAAGGACAGATGCCGCATGCAAATTCGAATGCTCAGCCGAGATATCACGTTCTCCTAGTGGAATGCAGGAAGTTTTCAAAACAACCGGCGGCACAACCTAGACTCTTCTCTGCGCCTTTGCATTCCAGCTGGACTCTGGCGTCGCGAAGCTACACTGCTTTGTCGAACATGGGTAGGGGTAGCGTTCCCCAAGTCTTTTGCTTTCCGAATCTGATGGGCCGATGACGCCTCGTGTGATAACTGTGGTAACAAGGAGACTCTTCAGCACCTTCTCTGTGACTGTCTTTGCTATACACGGCGTGCATGCCGATGGCCACGCCACTGGGGCGGCCTTGCGCAGAACGCACGGGAGAGGAGCGAGCCGTGCGCCGTAGCACGCCGTAGTTTGTTGCGTCGCTGATAGTGCTTCTCCGTCTTATTTGTGTTTTCAGAGCAAAATAGGCAACACCCTTCGCATGTGTGGGATGGCCAAAGCTTCCGAAGAATGTCGAAGAAGAATTGTTGCAGGGTGGGGGGCTCAAATACTGGCGAAAACGTGCCGGCGATATGGTTCTAATCATTCCCCGCAAAACCTCATCAGCAGGAGCAGCGGTGGCAATGGATCGTCGCTTCGGCGCGAAATTTCTTGTTCTCAACCTTTCCTTTGTCGTTTCGGTGTTTTTTCTTTTTTATTATTATTTATTTACTCGATTGTAGTTAGACGCGTCAGCGACGATGTTGGTCTGCAGTGCAACATGCAGTTTAAAGGCATTTCGCTAAAGTGCGGAATGCCGTTTGCCGCTTATATTGTTTTCCGCTTCTTTACCGTGTTCGGCTAGCTAGGCAGCACGACTGCATGAGCGAATTGTGTTGTATGTTAAAGCTACAGAAGTTTGCAAGAACTGAAATTGTTAGTTTTATGTGGCCCGGTAAATCCTCGCACCAGCTGTCACGCACTTCATGTTTTTACATCTATTTTATTCGTGGTTTCGCACATGTTTAACTGTTGCTAGTTGCTTCATGCGTAACTCTTGATTCTTTTGCGCTGCGAGGTTTTCACCCTGCCTCGTTTGTAAAGGGTATAACTCACGCTGTGTCTTATCGGAATCACACCAAGCAAGTGCTTCTTTAACAGCTTTATTCATTTCTCCCGAGGGCATCTTAGATATTGTGTTTTTTTGGGAAATGTGGTTAGAAAATAGGTAGCTCAGGGCGAGAATTGCTAATAGTTGCTGCATATAGTATTCTTGTTCCATTTTTCGCTGATCCATTTTTGGCTGAATAGTTCGCGTCACGTTTGGTAAGTCATCACACCTTGATGCTGTCTGAGCAGACTTAACACGCCGAGTGATTTGTTTGTTTCACAACGTAGTCGCTTCTTGCAAGTGAATCTTGTACTCACTGAATTATTTCCTATTGTGCTTACGCCGCATAGGACTAAACCCGCCCTTGCCGCCAGCGCTGGATCTAATTGGACTGGCGCTGCTCTGCTTTTAAATATATCATGTGGCACCTCTCTCTAGTAACAGTTAAAAAAAAGTACTGCAAAGTTAGTCAGATTATAGCTTTGTACGTTTCCAAGCAGCTCCCTTAGGGAATTTAAAATTGCAAAAACTGCAGCGCGAACGGTAGTTGGTCGGCGGTACAGCGCGAACACGCGCTTTTATTAACCCGTGCGTTTGGTGGCTTCGTTGTCTATAGTGTACGCGTTTCTATCAATAAATTCGCAATTATTCTTCTTCAGGCGACTTTCACTACACTTATTCGGCGGCGTCACATGTATTCATCGGCAGAAAAATCACAACGGCAAATCCAGACATCGCACCGTGCGGATTTGTTATCTAAGTATGCACTAACTATGGGTGCATATTATTGAGGTGCAGAAGCAGCATTAAGGCAAGTGTAGAATAAAAATGCCTGTGGCTAAGCTAAGGTTAAGCCCAGGATGTGAAGCATACTAGCCTTTATTTTAGTTGTTGAACCACTGTTTAGCCTGGTGAACTGCTGTTGCTTGGCTATATTTGGTTCGGCTAGACGAAGAAACAACTCATGCGTTACTCTGCTTCGCCTTCAAGAGTGGAACGCGACAGCGTTCCCGTCGACCCGCCAAGGGGTGTAAGACAATTGGCTACGGCGCCGCGACTATGCGCCCCGCATTGGATGCGGTGAGCGTCGAGCAACGCAGCGTTTGGCGCGGCAACGAAATGTGCGCCTGAGCAAGCGACGCGCGAGAACAGCTCGTTTCTAAGGCAACACCGCATTCACTAGTGGCGCTTTTGTACCGCTTTGAAGCATCGTACTCGTGGCTCAGTGGTAGCGTCTCCGTCTCACACTCCGGAGAACCTGGTTCGATTTCCACCCAGCCCATCTTGCAAGAGTTGAGCCAAAGCCACCTAGAAATTTCGTTGTTGCGCCGAACGCTGCGTTGCTCAACGCTCACCACGTCCGATCAAAGCCACCTAGAAAATGTCTAGCAGAGGCAAGCGCAGCTGCTTATATACCACCCCGACGCCGCGAGCGACGGCGCGAGCTGGAGCCCCGTTTCTCCTCTGTCGTGACGTCACGGTGTCACGTGGTATGGCATGGGGTCAAAGGTCATTGAAGGCAACACCGCCGTGCCTGAGGAGCTGGGTTGTGCTCTCGTAATATGCTTCGCATAAAAAAAACACGGTCGAGACATCGCATTAGTCAACAAAATTTGTCGGCTAGTTTACATGAGCTCCACTCCATGTATATGGTCTTCATGGCGTTTGTCTGCGGGCCGCACCTGGCGCGTATGTGGACCATGTTGCCGCAAACACCGGTAACATCTTGTTCATACCCGCTGCCACAGAGGTCTGCGTCTTCCCTACAGCTGTCACCGCAGAAGAAGCAGTCTGGCGCCGGAACAAAGGACAAATCGCAGCCGCGAATTTCAGTCATCTTTGCTGCAAAGCGTTGTCGTCTGCAACTACTCCCGCGCGTATTGTTGGAAGCGCCCACTAGGTGGCCATCAGTGGCCCCTCTATAGGCGGTGCACGCGGCCTATAGTTTACAGAGACGATCGCTCGCAAACGCGATAGGGCACTTTGAGCGAAGAACTCAAAGAGAGGAAGTTATATTAAAATGCCGTCAACACAAGCCATCGCCGCAGAGGCCGACGAGGGTACTGTTGCAGTAATCAAGGGCTACAGAATTGGACAAGTGGCTGTAGCATGAACAGATCTATTGAAAATCCCAGCATTGCCCATCATGAATTTTATGCTGGGCATGATGTAAAATGTGCTGGGCATGATCGAAAAATGGTGGTGATGGTGGAATTCATCGTGGGTATAATGGGTGGATGGTGGGTACAGTGGTAGATGGTGGGATGTATTGGTGGGATACATACTGGGTGCCTTGTCTCAATGGTGGGCGGGCAGGGTGAATGGTGGGTGTAGTGGGTGGATGGTGGGATGACTCAGTAACGTGGAAAGTTGGGCTAGTTGGTGAGTGATCATAGTACCTTGCTGGTGAAGCAGCGCACAAACACGGACACAGTGAAGACAAGCAGGAATATGATCACTGAATCACTGAATATGAATATGATCACAGTGAAGACAAGCAGGTACTATGATCACTCAGCAGCGAGTGTCGTCTATTCCTGCTTGTCTTCACTGTGTCCGTGTTTGTGCGCTGCTTCACCAGCAAGGTACTATGATATGGTGGGATGACTACTGGGTGACCTGTGTAAATGGTGGGTGCATGCTGGGCGTGCTGGGAGGATGGTGGGTACATACTGGGTGAACTGTGGGAATGGTGGGTGAATGATGGATGTGCTGGGTGAATACTGCATGTACGTACTGGGTGAAATGTAAATTGTGGGTAAATGGTGTGCATGCTGGGTGAATGGTGGGTGTACTCGGTGGTTCGTGAAACATAGGGAAGAAAAATTTTGGTTTATAGTATGATTTCTAGAGCTTGATTGCTATGATGTTTCAACCCCACTAGAGGCATTTTACTGTCAAGCAGGAACAGGACACTTATTGAAGAAGGCAAAGAAGGCAAAAGAAGACAAAGAAGGCAAAGAAGGCCTCATGGGCTCAAAAGTTGAAGACCATACGAAGGTTGCAAAGATTCGGTGAAAGCGTTGGATGTAGAGCCTGGCACAATGTATAATTTGCAATACATAGTAAATTTTGTTGCCAAGAACTTATTGCAGGCTTCGGCTTTCCCAAAAATAGAAAGTCGGAGTGGAACGAATGTCTGGGCGTAACCTTGCAGGGCCGAAACTTGTTCTTTCCAATAGTGTGCGCTCAATTTATATGCGTCTAGCGGCACGCCGAGATACCTTGGCGGGACACCGGTCCAATTACCGCCTGCAAACTGTTCCGGTGTATAGCATCACGAGCCAAACCATAAGCCTAAGCTTTTTGCGGAGTTCATTCGTGCTCCTGATACGCTGCCAAATTCCTGTATTGTTGATACAACCTTTTCAACAATCGACTTATCCGTGCAGAAGAACGCTAAATCATCTGCATAAGCTAAGACTTTCACTTCATGACCCAGTATATTGAAGCCATGGATGTAACTCGACTGAATAACGCTTAAGCATAGCGGTTCCAGATAAAGGGCGAATAGTAATGGGGACATAGGGCATCCTTGTTTTACCGAAGAGCAAATGGAAACGGGTTTAGAGAGTTGGCCATTAATAACTAAACGAGTAGCACAACACGTGTAACAAAGCTTAACGCCTTTAAGCACAACGGAGCCAACATTGGCATGCTCCAGAAGTGCAAATAAATAGGAGTGACTGACACGATCAAAAGCTTTAGCAAGTCTACCTTGCTAAAGCATTGCTGAGCATTGCAAGCTGCTCAGTGGAACCGTAACAGTATTGAAGGAGTGTACGGGCGATATGTATGTTTGTTTGAGTGGATCGGCCCCTAATTCCACACGTCTGATGGGAACCAATGAGAATTGACATCGCAAATTGCAATCTATTCGATAAAACTTTGGCAAAAATTTTATAATAGACGTTTGACAATGTGATTGGTCGGTAGCTTTCAACAGAACGCAGTTTCTCCTTATCCGCACTTTTTGGAATTAAAACTGTGTGGGTTTTGCAAAAAGATTGCGGAAGGGTGTCTACCTCTAAACTTGTAATAAAAATGTCCAACAATATGGGGCTGATAATTGGTTTGAAAGCTTTGTAAAATTCACAGGAAAGTCCATCAGGGCCGGGTGTTTTCGACATAGGCAGCTGATCAATAGCTAGTTCAATTTCTTGGATCGTAAGGCTACCAATCATAACTGCACATTCACCATCCTGTAATGGTTTTACAAGAGATACAAAACTCTCTAAAACTTTTGCATCGTGATCATCCGGAGGGGAACTAAACAACATAGTGTAGAAAGTTTCGAACTCAGAAATTATGTCATTAGTATTTGTTAGAAGACTACCTTCGGAGTATATTTCCGGAATTACTTTGGAAACAGCATGACGTCGCTCGTCAAGTAAAGCTTGATGTGTTGGTTGCTCAGACTGCAGAGCACGCCTATTTCGAGATCGAACTCGCGCACCTCTGTAACGCAGTGCATCATACTTTTGCAACTCGCATTTAAGATTTTCTATGTCAACAATGTAAGTGCCTGGCATTTCGCATTCCATCTGATAAAGGTTGTGTAGGCTTTTAAGAAGTATTGTTTCTTCATTCTTTCTATAGAATGCTTTCAGCGATCTAATTTCTACAGCCAGTGTACGAACCTCTTGTTTAAAGAGTTCCCAAGCAGCAAATAACGGCAAGTCAGTAGAAAGAGAATTTTTTAGGGTCATGCGCACGCAATTCATAAATTCCTGATCATTTAGGAGCTCAGAGTTAAGCTTCCAGAGTGCCCACTGTGGTCGGAAAGTAGTTACAGGTTTCTCACCAATTTTTGCGATAACCATGAAATGATCAGAGAACGAAACTGGGATAGTAGTGCAGGACAGTTCCCGGGACAGGAGGGATGAAGAAACATAAATCCGATCAAGGCGGGCATAAGAGCGACCTTGAATTCGTGTATAAGAGCGAGCTCCCTGTCCCGACACTCCTATATCAATGTGCCCTGCACTTTCTGTTAGGTTAGATAAAACTTCACCACTCCTGTCCCGCTGAGTGTTAATGCCGCTTCGATCGCACGGATCACATACACAATTGAAATCTCCCATTAACACAATGCAACGATCACAGTCCATTAGACTACGCACAGTATCGAAGAAGACAATTCGTTTTGCAGCGTCATTAAATGCATAGATGTTCACTAGTCGCCATGGCACCCTTGCAACACAAAATCACAACATATATATCGACCTTCAGTGTCTACATGGTAACTAAGTGCTGAACAAAATAGGCTCTTTTTCAGAAACAGGAAACAGCCCGCGGATAAACCAAGAGCGTGTGAAACGCAGACATTATATTCAGACAGACAAGGTCGCAAAGCCCTTTCTGTCTCGTCATCACTCTCAATCTTCGTCTCCTGCACGGCGACGAAGTCGAGGCGCTTCCTAGACAAAAGCCCGCGAAGATGCGCCTGTTTCTGCAAAGACCTAAGGCCTCGCACTTTCAAAGTTGCGAAGAGAAGTTGCTGGGACAGGGCCATGGTGACTACCCACTATTTAGACTTGATTCTCTATGCGGTCGGTCCTAGAGGGTAACGGCGAGGCTCCATCCGAACTCTCACCAGGCCTCCTGGACCGTGATCGCCGGCACTTTCCTGAATGTGTCGATGTTTTGCGGCGACGTGCTTTTCTTGTGGTACTGGCCGTCTCGCTGTCCGTGCTTGACTCTGATCTCTTAGTCGCAGGGCGCTTCGGAATTGACGTATCCGCGCTACTTCGGTTGTCCTCTGCCAGCACAGCGCACGTGTTGAGGTGCTTCGGTGCAGCAGATGAGTCATCAGCGGCTGTCTCATTCGCTGGCTGGGCGGCAACTGGCTGCGTGGTAGCGGGCGCTTCTTTCTCTTTGGTACTTTCCTTTTCCACGGGAAGTTCTGCGATGTCATTCTCTTTGACATGTAGAGGGGCCTTACTGGCACAGCTGGTATCCGCGGAAGAGGGAACGTCTCCCGTTGCATCGAGAACCTCAGTAACATCCATTATGTGTTCCTGCAAGCTTTCTTCTGGAGGCCTTGTCCTGTGCCGTAACTTGTCGGCGTATGTCACAACACATTCTTCATCTGTGTGACCAAAGCGTCGGCAGGCTTCACAACGTGGGGTTCTGCAGTTTCGACGAATGTGTCCAACCTTGTTACAGCGGAGACAAAGCGGGGGCCGGCCTGGAATCAATACAAGGCTCTGCACTCCACAAACGTGTAGCAGATGTGGAACGTCGCCCACGCCGACTCCATCGGCAAGAGTCAACACCACGTCACGATTGAGGGTACGCATTTGTTCCATTTCCGATACTCTCCAGCTTTCTACTGATATCCCAGTTGAAAAACACAACAGGAAATTTTCACAGTCTATCGTATTTTGGGACGTTGTTTCTGTAGTTCTGTTGCCTGTAGTTCTGTTGCCTGTAGTTCTGTTGTCTGTAGTGTGACGTCCTGTAGTAGAAAGTTCTGTAGTTGTTGACCAATATTTAATTAAAAATTGACAGAGACCTCCTTAAGGTTATCTAAATTTGTTAGTACAAAAAAGAAAAATATAGAATTAAAAAAAAACGCGTCCCCACCTAGGATTCGAACTTGCGACCTCACGATTGCGAGCCGGCATCTTACCACTGCACCACCCCTGTTTTTCGTTTTTTTTTTCTTTATTTCCTCGTTACAGAAATGCCATGCGAATACATTGTTACAAGAGAATCAGCTTAGCTTATGCTGACTCTCTGAAATTAAAATCGCTTGAATTTAGCCAACTCATCGAACAGCGGCAACCAATCGGGCGTTTCTTTCTGGGCTTTGTACACTTCACGCATGTAGACGACACTTTCAATAAAGTTTTCTCGCACAGAATGGGCATTCACATCAGCATGAGATACCGACATTCTTGTGGACCATATACTATGGAGGCTCAGCAGCATAATAAGGTCATATGGAATATCGTTATTGCCTGTGTCTAAGTATCTGATACCACGTGGGGTTATTGGTAATGCTTTCGTTAATGTTCGTTGTAAGATGTCCCAATGAAAAAAGGGATCCCAACAATCAATGAAGACGTGATCGACAGTTTCTGGTTTTTTACACTTTATACAATCGGTGGTCCACGGCACATATATTCCCTTGTCGGCCAGCCAAGTCGTTACAGGCAAGGTATTTGTGTGGAGTTTGAAGAATGATTTTACCGATGGTTTCACAGGCATTCTTGTGACCCTTTTGAGGACATCATCGCCTGAACCTCCATAGTATGCTAACCTATACATTGGAACTGGCATTAATGAGTCTATCATATCATGGTACAATTTCTTTCTTTTGACGGAACTTAAATATTCTAGCAAAAATCGAACACTAAGCATACGGAAAGATAGCACTACTTCTTGAAGGAAACCTTTCACTGGAGGGGAGTCAACATTCGAACACGAAACAAGGAAGTCAGGTAACAGATTACCTAATCGCACTTGTTTCATGGTGCGCAAAAATGGATCACTGTGGTTCCGCAACAACATAAATCGCGATACAATCTGGCGTACAAATAGGTGTGACAGTCCAAGACCACAGCTGCCAACTGATCTGAACAGATTAGAGCGGCTGCAGCGTTCCCAAGTTGAGTTCCAAATGAACACAGCAAACACTCGATGCAGTTTCTGTACATTCACTCGCGACATGAATAGCGCTTGTAGTATGTACCATATTTTTGCAACCAGAAAAATGTTGCACACAGTGGAGCGCGCGAACATTGAGAGATTGCGCCCTTGCCATGCCAGCGCTTTTTCCTTCGCCGTCTGTGTTTCCTGTTCCCAGAACTGCTTACTGTCTTTGTAATGCTCAAGCGGCACGCCAAGATATCTCACAGGCGTGGTCACCCAGTGTATGTTTGCAAAACTGCGTGGTTTGCTTTGCCACGCGCCATGCCAAAACCCGATGCACTTATCCCAGTTTACGGCACTACCTTTTTTTTCACAATAAGTTTTCGCCAGAGTTGCCACTTCGCTGACACTGCCATAGTCATCGCAAAACACTGCTAGATCGTCTGCGTAGGAAAGCACTTTCACCACACTTTGCTGTAATTTGAAACCTCTTATTTTCTCGTTCTCGTTAATGGCTAAGCAAAAAGGCTCCAGGTAGATTGCGAAAAGCAATGACGAAATTGGGCACCCCTGTTTCAGAGATGAGCAGGCATTGACGCTTCTCGTGAGACTCCTGACATGGTTTTCCAGTGTACATTTTGGCCATATCAATAGTACGACGTGCTGATGTTTACATTTGCATTTTAAGAGCCAAGATCTGCTATCACTCCACCGCGTTAAGTGCCGCATCTCTAGAAGAGGAAGAGTGTTCGTACCATCGACAGGTACATCGTGGAGCGCTATAACATCGATTTTGATGTACGATATCCATATTAAATAAGAAATTCAGAAATAGACAACGTTGACTTTTAGGGTTATTACTGCTACTTTCGACAGTTGTCTCCCGTTATTTACACTTTTGAACGCGCATATTATTCGTGTGTTCAATGCAAAATAGCTACATAAACATTCGTGGATGAGAGTTCTTTCTGGCAGCATACTGGCTTCTCACGGCAGCACTGTACCAGATTAATGAAACCCGAGCGAGACAGCTTTTCACGCAACTTTGTGGAACAACCCAAATCTTCTTTTCCGCTTCGCATAAGCTTGTGAAATATTCCTGGGAAATTAACTATTGTGTCAGTGTAACAGCACATGTAAGTCCACAGGCCTGTGTGCCACATCTTACCAAAAACAAAAAACAACACGGATACGCAGCCATTCCCGCAGATGGTATGATTTTGATCAGCGGCCGATTTTGAGGAGGCCGGTAGGGCGTTGCTGCTGACGCGTCGTCACGGTACAATTATAACTATTCGCCACGTCGACTTTAATACCGGTGTCGGTGCCATCAGCATTGCCGGCTTCAGAGAAGCTCGATTGAATACCGCGCAAGAGAAAAGTACAGTGTACACCACCGATGCGAAACTAACACACAACTTTAAAGGGCCGCGACGGAAAGCGCTTGTGTTGCGACTTCGGAACTCTAGGCCGTCGCGACCGAATGTTTCTGCTGCGACGTCAGAATTGGTGTCGTAACGTCGGAGTCGCTGCCAGGATATAAAGCTGTTGTTCCGACTTCAGAACTATTGTTGTCGCGACAGAACGCTTCTGTTGCGACTCCATAACTATTGGCCTTCGCGACAGAATGCTCGTGTTGCGACATCAGAATTTCTGTCGTAACGTCAGAAATGTCTCTCAATTAAGAAATGTCAAGAACTTCTGTCGTAGAACAGAATTTCTGTATTTGCGACAGGAATTCCTCTTGTCTTTTTCAACTGGGCATTACAGAAGCTTGCCGCATCGCACAATTTCAGTGCACTTCTGTTGTCACCATTGGGTGCATGTTGCGACGATAGGTTTCTGTTGTGGAACAGTTCTCTGTAGTACAACAGAATTTGGTCCATTACTTCAGGAACACTTCTGTTATGACAACTGGGGGCCTGTTGCAATGATAGGTTTCTGTCGTACAACAACATTTTTCTGTAGTACAACAGAAGTTGGTCGCATTACTTCAGGAAGACTTCTGTTGTGACAATTGGGGGCCTGTTGCCGCATTAGGTTTCTGTAGTATTTCAACAGCTCTCTATAGCACTGCTGAAGTTTTTCGGGTTACTTCAGGAACATTTCTGTTGGGACAACAGGGTGCCTGTACTGATGACAAATTTTTCTGCAGTACTACAAAAATCTGTTGTAGAGCTTCAGCTTTCTGTTGTAACAACAGACATACGACAGAGTGTACTTCTGTCGTCACAACAAGAAATGTCTGTTGTACATCAGAAAAGTCTGTCGCTCCATCAGGAATCTGTAGTTACTACAGAAAAATCCTGTTGTACAACAGAAATTTCTGTAGTACTGAACACAACCTCTGTTATCATTTTCAACTGGGATGGACTTCACTTTACCGTAAGCCTGGAGCGCATCTCGAATGGAATCGTCTTCCAAACGCTCAGGAAGCCATAAAAGCTTCATTTTTACTTCAGTGGGCTCGGGGTCAATAACGAGGCAGCGTCTACCTTTTACGGATAATTCTCCGCACGTGACTAGCTTTGATTTTGTAATTGATAATTTGCACGTCACCATCCACACATGCGACATCTGAAATTGTCCGATGGAACTGATTTCCTTCAGGTCAATAACGTTCCGAAGGGCGTCTCTGAGGACTTGGGCTCTGTACGGTCGACCAAGGCGGTGTTTTCTTTCGACGTACATTTTGGCTATGTCAAAAGTAAAAACCGCTGTTTGCGTTGCTGTTTACATTTGTATTTTAAAAGCCAAGATGCGGGTTCCCTTCACCGCGTCAGCTGCCGCATCTCTAGAAGAGCACAAGTGTTGTTACCATCAACAGGTAGTACATCGTGGAATGATAGAACATCGATTTTGCTGTACGATATGCATATTGAATAAGAAATTCAGAAATAGACAACGGTGACCGTGGACATTGTTAGGGTTGTTACTTCTAATTTCGACAATTGTCTCTCGCTCTTTACACTTCTGAGCGAGCACATAATTCGTGTGCTCAGCGCAATATAGCTACATAAACACTCGTGGATGAGTCTTCATTCTGACAGCATACTGGCTTCTCACGGCAGCGCTGTACCAGATTAAAGAAACCCGAGCGAGACAGGTTTTCACGCAACTTTGTGGAACAACCGAAAACTTCATCTCCGCTTCGCATAAGCTTGTGCAATAATTCTAGAAAATTAACTAATGTGACAGTGTAACCGCACATGTAAGTCCCCAGCCTTGTGTGCTACATCTTACCAAATAAAACAAAACAGATACGCAGCCATTCCCGCAGACGGTATGATTTTGATCAGCGGCCGATTTGGAACAGGCGGGTAGGTGCCGCGTCATCACGGCACAATTATAACAATTGGCCACGTCGACTTTAATACCGGTATCGGTGCTATCAGCATTGCCGGCTTGAGAGAAGCACGGTTGAATACCGCGCAAGAGAAAAGTACAGTGCTCACCACCGATGCGAAACTGACAAACAATTTTAAAGGGCAGCGACGGAAAGCGCTTCTGTTGCGACTACAGGACTCTTGGCCGTCGCGACCGGATGTTTCTGTTGCGACGTCAGAATTGCTGTCGTAATGTCACAGTCGCTGCTGATAGAAAGCTGTTGTTCCGACTTCAGAGCTCTTGTTGTCGCGACAGAACGTTTCTGCTGCGCCTTCAGAGATCTTGGTCTTCGCGACAGAATGCTTCTGTTGCGACATCAGATTTTCTGTCATAACGTCTGGAATGTCTGTCAACTACGGAAACGTGAGGAACTTCTGTCGTACAACAAATTTCTCTAGTTGCGACATGAATTCCTGTTGTCTTTTTCAACTGGGGTACCTTGTGGATTCTATCGCAGACGCAAGTAAATCACAAAGCTAATGAAGAAACACTGAATAAAACCGTCCATAAGCAGCCGCATGTATTCGCTGGAATGCACGGTAGCACTTGGCTGCGAACATATTGTACACCGCCGCACATTTCTGGCACTCACCACATAGGACACATTCATGCGGCAGAGACATGCGGTTTTTTCCAGGAATATTCGTGGGCCGCATGATAAATAAAGAAGGCATGGACGACAGGAGCGCAATGCGCACACATTCACCACACCAACACGAAAGCAATGCGGATGACACGGGTGTAACCCGCGCCACACGAGCGATTAATCCTCGTAGATTTGATGCTTTCTGACTGAATAAGTTACAACGTGCACGGAAACATCGCACACTGGACGTGTACCTCCGAGATCATGTCAACAATTTCTAATGCTACAGTAGAGGGTGACGAAAGCAACAAGTCGTTTAAACCGAAGTGACGGCGCAGGTAGCACGGGTCAATGCACGGGCAGTAGTGCAAGGCGTCGTGGGTGGGCATGGATGGGCTTCGAAACAGCTGAAAGTAGGCGGCAAACTTTCCGGAAGGGAGCAATGGGAGACTTGGCTCGCCAGCCTAGACCAGGCACGGCGGACCGCACAAGCCAGTGGAGTTTTGGGCTAGGGGCTCCACCCCCTCGCTTTCCACACCCCTTTTTTTTTCTTTTTTACTAAACCTTTTTATATATATTTCTTCAAATTACAGCCCAGAGAAGGCTTCCTAAGGGGGGTGCGTTAGATAACCTCAATAATTTCAGACCCATTTCAGTTCTTCCTATCTTTTCTAAAATCCCTGAACGCATTTTAAATAAAAGAATAGTTGGGCACTTGACAAAAAACAAAGCAATAGTACCAGCACAATTCGGGTTTCAGAAACAAAAGTCTACTGAGCAAGCGCTTTTGCATGCGAAAGACCACTTAATTAAGAACTTTGAAAAACAGACTTACACTATTGGAGTATTTTTAGATTTCCGAAAGGCTTTTGACTCTATTAATCACGATATTTTGCTCCGAAAGTTACCCTGGTATGGCATAAGAGGTGTAGCATATACTTTAATCAAGAACTATCTCAGCTCCCGTAAGCAGTTTGTTTGCCTAAATGATTCTAAGTCCCAACTTCTTGATTTAAACTGCGGTGTTCCTCAGGGCTCAATCCTAGGCCCAACTTTGTTTCTTCTCTATATCAATGATATTGTCAACATCCCAAACACACAGTGCATAACTTTGTATGCAGATGACACCAGCGTTTTCTTCTCTGATCACAACATTCAAGAAGCATTTACCGCAGCCAGTAGATGGATGGGGGACCTCAACTGTTGGCTAAATTCAAATAAAATACAACTGAACTGCGAAAAAACAAAGTACGTCATATTTAGACCTAAAGGAAAGCAGCTGACGGGTCACTACGAGTTAAATTTTGGGGGGCGCATTATAGAAAATACGAAGTGCGTAAAATTTTTAGGCGTATGGTTTAACGAAAACCTGTATTGGTCCATTCATGTGGAGACCCTCAGAGCCGACATTCGTAGAGCGACGGGAATGATTAACATGTTAAAGCATCTTATTCCAATGAATTTAAAGAAACAGCTATATTACACACTAATACACTCTCGTCTACACTATTCCCTTCTGGTCTGGGGAACTACTACCAAAACTAACCTTATGTCACTATATAGGCTGCAAAAAAGAGCCGTAAGGGCAGTTTGTAACCTACCTGTTCTTGCACACACTAAACCGTTTTTTGATAAGCTTGGCATACTCCATATAGATCGCCTATTTTTGCACAAGCTATCGCTCGAGGCGTTCCGTCTCCATCAAGTTGATCACATACAATTTAATCAGACCTTCGCCACCAAGGAAACTCCGTATAATCTCAGACATGACCCAATCTCTATACCGCTTACTCGCACGAACTACGGGAAACAGGCATTACACTTTCAAATATCAACCTTACTAAACAATAATCCCACAATACTGGAACAATTACAAACCTTGACTTCAAGCTTGAGGTTCAAGAAATCTGTTAAAATGTATTTTCTTCACTACTTTATTGTATAACTTCCTTATGTACCACAATATCATTGTTTTGTTTTCCTTGTTAACATGTACTGATTGAGATTCGAATTGTTAATCGCTTTTGATATGTTATCATATTTCGAAAATTGTAACTTGTTGTGCTGTTGTTTGCTTCAGAGTGTCAACATGCTTTGGGTGCTGCAGCCTTTGTCAGGCAAGAATACTGCCTTTTGCTGCAACACCTGAGACAGCTGTATGTCTCAAACAACAAATAAATGAAAATGAAATGGCATACGCGAATCTCGAAGGCCATCTTTTTACTGCCCGCATGCAGTGGAAGCTCCTGGAAATCAAAAATACGTCATAGAATTTCTTTCTGCGCTAAAGTATAGCGGATAATATAAACTGTGCGATGGTTGTTTATGTATTGCAACATCTATATGTAGTTGGGCGCAACAAGGCACAAAGCGAGTGTGTGCTGGTTATTACTTAAGTCATCGCGGAGGCCAGCCAAACTCCCAATTTCACAGGTGGCGCCACTCACCGCCCCGTTTCAAAGTGGTTGCTCATAGTATTCATCCACCAATCTTGTTCCCTTGTTTACATGTGCCGTCGGTCGTACGAGTTGCTACGATGTGTTTGTTTGATCGTGTTTTTGCGTTTGCTGTAATGAATTGTGCCTTAGTTCGCGTGCACAAAAGTGCCAGGAGATAGCTTGTGTCTCGCTGCAAATTCGCGGTATACGTGGTGCGCCAGGCAAACGTGTACCAACGATTTTCATGCCATGGAGTGCGCTCCCTTTGTCCGTGGTGGTTGTGGAGAGTTCGGTGGACGCCGCAAAGAAATGATGCGCAGTATTAGCATTCCGCAGGTCATCCACTATGCAACTGCATGTATGCGGGAATAACTTTGCAGCCCCGACAACTTGGAGGGCGCTTTTCGACCGCATTGTACCATTTAAAAGGTGAGTACACGCATGCTGTGCTTGCTTCTCGTGTGTGCCTAGAGTGCCTTGCGAGCGTAAGAAATCGAACTCCCACGACGACATTGACTGTGCCGATGCTTGCTGAGCGTTGGTTGACATAATTTGCTTGCGCAAGTTTATTGGCTTAATGCTAATTTGAAAGTCTTGGTGAGCGCTTCCTTCCGGTGAGAGGGATTAGGTTCGGCAACAGTCCTCATTTGCGCGAGCTGCCACTTCTTCTGAAGTTGGATAATAAAGACTCATCTGCCTCTTTACCTATTCTTACTGCAATGACGTTTCCTCTCTTACTTATGCTTCGAGGTTGTATATAATGTCTGTTTATGCGGTTGTCGGTTTGTGAGCAGTTATTGGGAAAAAGTATAAACACCATGCAAGTGATCTTGCGCGCGACAGCGACGCGATGTAGAGGGCTGTCGCGCTCGCTGGTTCCCTACAAGTCGTACCCCATGCGAGCGGTCTTGCGCGCGTCAGAGACGCGATGTAGATGGCTGTCGCGCTAGCTCGTTCCGTACAAGTCGTACCCTATGCGAGCGACGACATTGAGAGCCGTCTCCCCGGTGTTGCCGGTATGAGGGCAGCAGATACGCGCCAAAAGTGTGCTTTATTAATTTAGTTTGCTGTGTTTTACTCAAAGGAGCAGCGTAAAAAATTTCGATAAAGTCTTGCACTAGGTTCTTAACATTGCACGTATCAAAATAGTCGTTTGCTTGTTCAGTGCAACAAGCGGTAGTACTCGACTGATGTATGTACATCCAGTTCCGGCTCGCGCTATCGTGTGTTCGCTCATAGCACTTCTGGGGACGAGCGACGAATTCTAGATTTCCAGAACCAGGCGACAAAGAACGAGCGATATGTTCGCGCGACGGCCCGTTTTCTCGCTCAAAGCCGTCGCGCGTCGCCGTTGCGCACAATATCTCCCACGTAAGGTTTGGGCAAAAAAATTTAAGCAATTACGACTTGCTACTACTACAGCTTACGTTTTGAGACAATGTGTTTTGACATAACTTTGACATAACTAGAGATGACAAGGGAAAGTTGCTTAACTGATAGAAAAAAATGAATTGTCACGTAAACAAACATTTGTTTGTTGTGTACTGTAGCTGTAGGTCTTAAACATTTTATTGTCATGAAGAGGTCCCTATTATCACAATATTCATCAGTAACTTTGACCTTGTGCTCTGTTCCCACCCTGCAGTGGTGCAAACATTGTTTTTGTCACTTGTTCTGTGCTCCTTGCATGTGTTCACAATGACTTCTTTAAAGTGCCACTGCTGTAAGTTAACACAGAACCTATCTTGCAGTGGCAAGGCCGTGACCAACAACAGTGTCCACGTCAGGGAGGAGCTATGGCTGCAGCAGCACTGTGTGTAATCGGATGGTCTGGTCAGGTATGACTGAAGTGTATGTGTTTGCAAAAGTAAGATCTCGGTATCATTCGTCAATAAGTTTATGGACATATTACTCAGCAGTGCTTACTAAATAGGCTAAATAGCTGCTCAACTTTATTCAACTTGCTGCTTATGTGTGTTTGTAGACTTTATGTACACATTACCTTGTTCACTTTAAAACTAGACCTAACATGTCTTGAGGTTTATTTTTTCTTGCATCAATCACTTGGCTGCGCGTTACATTTTATTT
Source organism: Dermacentor albipictus (assembly GCF_038994185.2). Classification (NCBI taxonomy): domain Eukaryota; kingdom Metazoa; phylum Arthropoda; class Arachnida; order Ixodida; family Ixodidae; genus Dermacentor; species Dermacentor albipictus. The sequence goes on along the minus strand of NC_091827.1, from coordinate 106,474,824 downwards.
TGCTTAGTACACATTATATCTACCTCATGTTATTTTGCTTTATTGATTTGAAACTTTCCTGTGTTATACCTTTTATATCCACTTTTTTTTCGTTTAGGCTACACGCTTGTGCAGTTTGTGCCCACGTAAGATTAAAAGTGTAATAGGCCAAATATGTCACAGGTCTAAGCATGCAGCATGCTTACCATTGTTTAACATTGATATTACAATTATTGTGAGGGTTACTTGCACGAACAAGACTAATTGAAAAAAGTTGGACAGGACAGTGCACTAGACTTCAACTTACAAGCTTTATTCAGAAAACACGCAATGAGGCCCCACCTTATGCTCAAAATTATCTGCAGACAGATGCATAAATAAATGTGGCACATGGGAGGAAACCAAATGCGCAACAAAGCCAATACTGCCCACAACAAGCCATTACAAAGCATTCAGCAGGTTCTTCTCAAGGTACAACAAACACTCCTTTGTCAGTGAGTTCCAGTGAAGGAGCGCTTACACATTCATCAGCAGCCTTTGAAATGCCAAACACCAAATATTTCCTTATTTAACTGCCTGCCAGACCGTCTGAGCACTTTCTTGTTTTGAAAACACAGGTAGCATTTACGAGCACATCTTCGGCAGTGGTCAGCCAAATGGGCAGTGCCTGCTAGAGCGTTTACACCATCCCGGTGCTCCCTAAGCCTCTCATTCAAGAACCTGCCCTTTTGTCCAATACAGCACTTTCTACAGGGAAGTGAAATCTTCTATACCACCCCCACATTGCAGTTAAAAAAGTGGGTGACATGCTCCTTAGTGCATGTACCCTCATTCCCGGCGTTGCTTATCAACCTGCTCATTCTTGCGAGCTCTAGTGGCGCTGAAGAAAACACCTATACTGCACTGGTTTGCCACATTGTTTAGGTGGTGGGACACCCCATGTACAGATGGCACAGCCACAGGGCGCCCACTGGGACGTGCGTTATTGCACCGAGCAGCTGCCAGATCTGTTTTTACCTCTTTTATAAGGCTCCCAGGAATTGACAGCAAGGTGTTATCGAGATACCCAGCCCTACATAAAAGGCTCGCTTGTTGCTGAGCGCTGCAGGAAACCTGGTGCACAAGATTTAACCAGAACAGCTCTCGGGCAGCTGGGAGCTATGCATCCTTTAACATGGAGTATGCCAAACGGTAGTCGAGGAAGGGCTTCTTTTTCCTAAGAGAGTATTTATAAGAAAGGAAAGTATGATTTAAAATTATACGGATATCGAATGATTGCAGGCGATCATCTTCTGGCAACTCATGTGTGAACTTGAGTCCTACTGAACACTGTTCGAAAACACCCACAATGTTTTTAACAGCAAAGCCAGCACAACAAGAAAGTCATTGGCACTACCACATTGCCCACTGGACGTGCAGTAACGCATGTCCCAGTGGTAGCCGTGCAGCTCTGCCATACATACACAGGGTGTCCCACCGCCTAGAAGAAAGGTGGCGAACAAGTTTGGTGTAGGCATTTTTTCAGCACCGCAAACGCTCACAAGAATATGCAAGTTGGTAAACATTGCCGGGCGTCAAGGTACATGCACTAAGGAGCATGTCACCTGCTTTGTTAACTGAAATGTAGTGGTGGTATACTACATTGCACTTCCCTGTGGAAAGTGGTATATTGAACAAACAGGTGCTTGAATGATTGGCTTGGGAAGTACCGGAACGCTGTAAATGCTCTCACAGGCGCTGGCTACTTGGCTGATCACTGTTAAAGTACCCATAAATGCTTCCCATGTTTTCATAACACACAAGTGCTCAGTCAGTTTGTCAGGCAGTTATATAGGGAAATGTTTGAGGTGTTTTGCATTTTGAAAGCTGCTGATGAATGCATAAGCACTCCATCACTGGTACCAGCTGATAAGTGTTGTGTCTTCAGAAAAATCTGGTGAATGCTTTGTAATGGCTTCTTGTGGATGCTTATCAGCTTCTATGTGCATTTCGTTATCCCCTATGTGGCACATTCGTTTAAGCATCTGTCTCCACATTAACTGATCCTGCGGTGGCCTGTTTGCATGTTTCTTCTGAATAAAGCTTGTCAGTTGAAGTGTACTGCTCTGGCTAGTCCGACCTTTATTCCGTACGCCTTGTTTGTGCTAGTAACTATGTCACAGGAGCTGTGTCAACGCCAACTAGCCCAACCTTCGCCATTAATTTCACAATTATTTCTCAAGTTCCCAGAACAATGGACACGACCTTGAATTTCTTTAAATGGTACATGAAGGCCAGTATTCACTGTGCTCTAAGTACTACAGCAGTGAGGAATTTTCTAGTAAGCTTGCTTTCTTTTTCTACATTTTTTTTATATTCTCCTTACGCTATTCCCATTCATGCAAGTAGGCATTGTGGCAGAGTCTGTGTACAGTTGCATCGTTTTCGACTTTGTCTATACTGCATAGACAACATAGTTGGTACATAGTTCAGTCTATTGATGCACTATCATTAAATAAGCATGCAGTTTTGCACATGCAAGATTGCCTGCTCGCTATTGCTAAAGCATTTGCTGGTTATTGCTATGTTGCTCATCAAGTGAACTTGATTTCAACAGCACCACACAGAACACCTGATTGGCAGTGGTGTAATTTTAATAGTGATTATCAGCCAACAAGCTCTAAGTCTACAGCTGTCCAGAAATAATTCTATTACTTTGGATCTCTCCACATGTTTAGTTAGCACAGTGGGCAGTTTTCTATTTATTCTGCTTGGTGCTGTTCAGGTGAGAATATTGTCAACTAGCAAGTACAATGTGTAATGCTGTCAAAAGCCTTTGATTACTGGGCAAATGAATTGAAAGCATTGTACGTAATCCAAAAAGTATTTTTTACAAAATACCAGTGTCAATTGGAACAAGCATCATATGCACTGCAACTCATGGTTTTATATTGGTATGCAGGTATCTCAAGCTCAGGGTGCTTGTGCATGTATTTCCACATATTAGCTAATGCTTTAGCTATATGAAACTGCCTATGTTCTGGCTGCTGAAGTCAAATTTGTGGTTGATGAACCTGCTTGTTTTTGCTGTGCACTTACATTTCTCTTGTTTCTTAAGGGTTGTAGCCATGTGACAACTCATGTATTGCAGCAACGTCAAAGGTAGCTTCCACCCATTATTGCTACAGTGTGCCGACAGACACCTGTCGCCGTATTTGTGCATTTTCTGAGAAGCAGCCGTATCCTCAAGGTGAAATTTGTAGTGTCGTTTTGAGTTTGCCAGTCAGTTCATATAACCCTTGAGGACAAAATTTACACAGTGAACGAAGGGAGACCATACAACATGACCAGTGATGACTGAATATTTTGATAGAAGGAATAAAAATAACACTTAATGTGTGCTTATATTGTGCACAAGTTCCTTCAGAATGAAAATGTGAGTTGTAATACAAAGGCAAAAAATCACAATAAACAGCATGCGTAAAAAAAGGTGAATAGTCAGACTAATTTCTATCCCTTGTCATCTAAAAACGACGCCTTTTTTCATGCATTCATAAGGGGGGCTTGCTCACACGTCTTGTGGTATGCCTCTCTGATTTCTCTTGTCAATTTTTCACCGTGGGTGGAAACAGATAAACTAATTTAATCTGGCCTAAAGCCCTATCGCGGCAATGCACGGCCAAGTCAGACGAGCATGCCGGTCTTCTCAGTAAAATGTGGTGATTTCTTTGGTACATACTTAGTTCCTGGCCTGTCAGCTTCCTAACATTGGAATGCAGTACACTGCCCCTAACACGCACTAGACATATTTCGTGGTATGTTTAACCAAGCGTACCTCGCTTGCCTGCTCGCTTTTCTCAGTTCACTTGTGGACTGTGCTGCGTACCGGCCTACTTTATTTTTTCGCTCGAAATATGTGTGCATAGCATTCCACAAGCGCATTGAGAAAGGTGTCCAGGCAAGGGAGATTTGTATAAATTAACACTAAATATGTCTTGTGTCCGTCATCAGTAATGTAGTCTATGCCTCTGTTCATGTGTATGTTTGGTCATATGTACAGGGTCGTCAACTCTTGGCACGAACACGACTCAGCGTGACCACGCCCCGCGGAGTGCCAGCGTGCATGGCACAGGGGGGATGTGGAGCTTCGTGTCATCTGCTCAAGTGCGGGACCACGCCATGCTTTAGCGGATGACACACGACATGAAGTCCCACCTCTAAGCCCCTGTGCGCCTGCGCCGCTTAGCTCCGTTGCACAGACATGCCATGCACGCTGGCAATCCGCGGAGTTCGGCCACTCTGCACCATCTTTGTACTAAGAATGGACGGTCTTGTACATGGGGCAGACTGGCCGGTGTATAAGCTTGTGCCCAGGAGAGCACCATTATTCACTCAAGGGACAAGCATGCTCCTCCCACTTGACAATGCATTGACACAACTGGTGATTTACGCCAGATTTAGATTGTTCATCTCTTTTGTTTACTTAGGGCAACCGATTGATCAACAATATCACTGAGGCATACCATTTAAAAAAGGGGGACATCTGTCAGCCGGTGCTCATTATGATTGCATTACAAAGAGGAATACTCTCTAAATGACACGGAATAGTGATCACTCCGTGCTCATTTGTTCTATTTTTATGCCAGTACTGTTTATCATGATTTTGTACATTTGTATTGCAACTTGTGCCCTCTGTCTTAAAAGATCGCTTGTGCAGTGCAAGGGCACACGCAGTGTAAATATTATCTTTAATTTTTGCATCAAAATTAATGTTGAATTGGTAGCTTTTTTGTCTTGTTGTCTTCTTTCTGTCCCTTGTATCACTCAAAAGGTAAACATTAACGTACAGCAACTTTCTTAATTACTTGTCCGTCAGTGTTGATAAACATGAAATGTTGTTTTCAGCCAGAATATTCTTACCATTTCTCATTTCTGGTCAGCATAGTGCTAATCATTTGGCGTTTTATAAAGCGTGCTAATATGTACTTCTGATTAATGCAAAAGTTAGTTCTAGTTGGTGGTAGCTGAACTTGGACATCATGACAAGTGCAAGGGCACACACACACACACACACAAACAAAGAGACACAGTCTGAACGGGCGCTAGACATCAACTGAAGGGCTTAATGACAAAAAACTGCAACGCACATATTGCGCAAAAACCTACAAAATGATGTAGAAGGTGCAATTGTCCCTAAAGAGAATTCCGCTGCCGCTGTCATAGCGCTGTACTGTTACAACAAACATTTCAAACCTGGTCGCAGTAAAAGGAGCGTGCACACCGAGTTCTGAAGTTTGAAGTTGTGACGGGACTTGGCGCATTCGTCGCTGCAGTTTAGTCATGACGAAAATATAACTGCTTAGATGAGTGAGTGGTGCGAGTGGTTTTCAGAGCCCACAAGGGAATTCACTTGTTTTCAACTATGCAAGTGTAATCATACTTTCAAGGCATGTCTCCAGTGTTCTTTAGAACAAGGCCATGTAGTGTGTGATGGTGGTGGATTCTGGAGACTGGCGCGCGTAGGTCTCTAGGTAACATGTGCTGCACTGTTCTCCGTGTGACACTGCAATCTTGGAGGCCTTGACGTCACTCGTTCTTGCAGTGTTCTCTGCATGGCGGTGCGCCTATTTGAATCAATTGTTTCGCTTTCTCTGTTAATTTCAGTATTGCAAGGTTAGACTGCACGAAATATGAGTGTTTGCTGCCCTTAAATTGGGAAAATTTTATTAGTTTAATTGTTTACACAAAAATGAATTTCTTGGTGAGGTTGGGTTTAACCCCAGTTTTTTTAAAACTTGTTCGAGGGGCAGAAATTGGAAATTATAGAGTTGCATCAGAAATTGACGGACCTAATTAACCTATATCATATTGTTTTATACAAGTGCGTTTTAGTGTTAAGAGTACTGCTCAGAAAAAAAAAAACACCTTATATCTCTTGCAGGTACAGATTGGTGTAGGATTTGTGATGCCACTCAACAAGTGACATTACATATTCAAGTCTGCTTCCGATGGAAAGTGCCCATTAGAGGTGGCATGGCACGTGTGGACACCAGTGCAAGCAGGTGAAAGCAGCCGGACTGGACAGGCCTGCTGGACAATGTGCCGCGCATCTGGGAAGCTTCCGGCAACACTGGAGAAAGTGGCTGCTTTAAAGAGTAAGTCAACAGTCACCTCATTTAAGAAACATAACTGCATATCTACAAGTTATCTGAATGAGTTAGCATTACATGATGTAAACAGAGCGACAAGAAATGCCAGAGCAAGAATGAGGCAAGTGCCTATATATTACATCTTTTTCTTCTGCTGTCTATTCACTGTGTCTCGACACACAATTTAAATGTCTCTGTGGGTATGAAAAGCAGCACAAGATAATTTCGCGATATGGGTTTCCGTCGAAAACCGCCCACAAAGTTTTCCCCATAATCAGTTTCAATTAAAAACAATCAAGAAAGTCGGGTGGCTACACGAGCGGTTAATTTTCACAGAACCTTGATAACTTGCATTCACCTGCTGCTCATTGTCTTAACAGAAGTGAACGTTTAAGCACCTTATTGTCTGAAATTTCTAATGTAGACTTGGCATGCGTTATTGTAGCTTTTCACGCTGCAGCTTTCATTTCACTTTTTTGAAATAATGCTTCTCAAGAAAATTGGGATCCGACACACCTTGGCAAATTGTATGGTCCAAAAGAAGCTTTTTAAACCACTGCCTTCCAAAGCGTTGTCTGTGGTCACCTGATGTGCTGCTTTACAATCTGCAGCTTTCACAGCCATGCAATTTCAAAACACTATTCTGATTACTGTGATGTAAAAGTTATAAACAGGGATAAAGTGCCTCAGAAAGGGTGGCCAACGTTTCGTCAGGAGGACCTATCTTTTCAAAGGCTGCCTCGTCATCCTCGGCATGTTAGGTTTAAAGTGTTAGTAGAGTGACGTCACATGCAGTTGTCGGGAGTGGCTGGTTGTAAAGGGAGAGACTTGAAAGAGAATGAGCGCGGTCACCTGATGTCTGTAAGCATGATTGCTAAGACGCAGGAACAATAGCGGGAGTGGGAAGGCGGGGAGAAAAGGAGAAAAAAAGAGACACCAAGAGGGAAAGAAAGAACAAGAAAAGAAAAAGAAGGGCAAAGGAAGGTGTTGGGGAAGCAAGAGGTTAGGGAGCATTTAGGGGTGTCTTTGGCAGCATGTTCTTGTGGCTTTAAATGAGCTGGTGAGGCGGTCAGTGCTCGAGTTACAAAAACAACCCGAAAAGACTTTAGTTGAAAGAATGACTTGAGTAGCATAGCAGCAATGCGTCGGATAATTTAGAAGGAGTTAAGATGGCAGCAAGGAGTCCGGAATGCAGTGCATAGGGTAGCTGGAAGGCAGCGGCATGGTCTTTCTAGGGACGTTAGTCCCAGTAGCTCAAAGTAGGTGTCGTCACAGCGGTATGCAGAAGTGGCGATACCCTGTGTGGCTGAGGCACCGAAGAAGGTATCCTGGCGCCTGGGACATTGGAATGTGTTGGTGAGGGTGTTTCGAAAAAATATAATAAAGAACAGACAAATATGGGGGTGAACTGAAACTGGAATAACAAATAAGAGGGTGGCATGAGCAAAAGCGGGCGGAAGCAGATGTACATGGGAAAACATATTTATGCGAACGTACTTATGGGGATTCTACAGACTTCCTATTGCGCTGCACTGACAGGCCCCGCACATACCTACGATGCATAGACGACATATTCACAATATGGTGACGTGGTCAAGACAGCCTAGATAAATATGTAGGATTTCTAAATTCTTTTCACCCAACAATAAAATTCACATCAAAATCTTCAATGGAGCGCATAAACTTTCTGGACACAACAATATACATTGACACTGGGACACTAATGACAATGCTGTATGGAAACCTTTTGACAAACAACAGTACCTAGAATATACAAGCCACCATCAATCCACATTGCAAAGAAGGCATCTTTAAAGGCCAAGCACATGGCTACGTCACATGTGTGTTGAAAACCAAAACTACATAGATAGACTTGATCACCTTAAAGAAATCCTATCAAACGGGAACAACCCAAAGAGTGCCCTTCAGAAAGCCTGCACCGATGCAACCAAACTTGACTGAGCCGAGGTGCTCAAGCCCCACCCTAGGATCACAAGAACAGCGCCTCTTCTTACTACTAAATTCTCAAACACTCTTCCAAACATGAACAAGATCCTCAATAAATACTACCCACTTCTCACCAGCAACCAGAAACAAGATTTTTCCCGCCCTGCCTAGAGTAGTCTTGAGATGCAACACTATAATATTAAGGATATTCTTGTACGTGCCAGACTAAAAACAACAACGGAGTTAGGAACCAGTCCCTGTGGCCGCTCGGGTGCTCTACATGCAAACATATTTAATCTACTACTACAGTATAAGTACAGCATCAACTTACTCAAACAAGGTAACTTCGAGTTTCATCTGCACATCAAGCAATGTAGTCTACTGTCTAGAATGTGCCACTTGTAGCAAATAATACATAGGTGAGACAGGACAAAAAATTAATAAAAGACTGAACGGTCACCGCGCAGATACAAGACAATTTACCTAAAGCAGTAGCCAGCCACTTCAATGAACGTGTCATATGTGACAAAGCAAGGCTCTATAGACTACAAATTTCCGCACATCTCGCTAGAGGAAGTATATGGAATCATACCTCATACACAAGTTTAAATGCCTACATCCAATGGAAATCAATTTAACACATAGCAACTTAGAATCTTTAAAAACTTTAAAGCTGTAACTTAAATCGGAAAGCCTCATGTCATCAACCAAGGCACAAAACACATTGTGCCACCAGCTAAACTTAATTCTTAACCTCACCAATTCCACCGTTTCTAATTTTTACCTGCTTACTACTCAATTTAATATATTCTTTCATGTTTAATGTTTATATCAACTGTATGACCCCTTTTCCCATTTACACTTGCCTCCGCCCGCTTTTGCTCATGTAGCCCTCCTATTATTCCACTTTCAGTTCCCCCTTTTGTCTGTTTTCTATCATATTTTTTAACACCCTCACCACCACAATCCAAAATCCCAGATGCCAGGATACCTTTTTCTGCGCATCAGTCACACAGGGTATCACCAGCTCTATATACCACTGTGACGACACCTGCGTTGAGCTACTGAGGCTGACATCCCTAAAACACCATGCCTCTGCCTGCCAGCTACCACATGCATTGCATTACAGACTCCTTGTCACCATCTTAGCTTCTTCAAAATTACCCGACGCGTTGCTGCTACGCTACTCAAGTCATTCTTTCAACTGATGTCTTTTGGGGTCTTTTTGTTACTCGCACACTGAGCGCCTGACCAGTTCTTCTAAAACGGCAGAAACATGCCGCGAATGACACTCCTGAATGCTCCCTAACCCCTCACTTCCTTAACACGCTCCCATGCCCTTCTTTTTCTTGTCTTTCTTTTTTTGCCTCTTGGCATCTCTTTTTTTCTCCTTTTCTTTTGTTTCTTTTCTCGCCACCTTCCTATTCTCACGGTCTTGTGCCCTCGTCTTAGGAACCATGCTTACAGACGTCAGACGACAGCGCTCATTCTCTTTAAAGTCTCTTCCTTTACAACCAGCTGCTACTGACAACAACTGCACATGACGTCACCCTACTAGTCCTTTAAAACTGACATGCCAAGGCTGACCAGGCCACTTTTGACGAAGATAGCTCCTATCGAAACGTTGGCCAGCCTTTCTGAGGCACCTCATCCATGTTTATAACCTTCATACCACAGTGTGCTATTCCATCTGTCAGCCGCTTTCTTGATTTTAGATGTTCTGATTATTGAAGTTTGTAAGACATGGCCTATCAGCACTTTCGGCATACATTGAGTGATCTCATTTTGTTTAAGCATAAGAATGAGGAAAGAACTGCTACACAAAGAAAGCACCTCGTACATTAGTCGCATGTACGCTCTGATCCGCATAGCTGATCTTGTTCTACGCAAAGCATCCTAAAATTTTCATGCCTCTCGTCGGTGCCAAGAAAAGCAAGGTGCTGGGCATTATGCGGAATTCCAGCGCTTTCCGCCATCCTGGATTAGAAAGGACTGTATAGTGTGGCTGTATCTGGCATTCTTCTGCCAAGATTCAATTGTTTTATGGATCAAAGTACCAGGTACTCTTTTAGTCGCATCAACACTCTGCCGAAGATTTCATTTCCTACAGAAATATGTTTTTTTTAAACAGACGAGCATGAAATATTGCTCTGTATTACGTTAAGATGCTTCTTTAGGCTTTTTTTGCATTGAAGATGTAGGTTAGCTTAGCAAAGTAGCAATATGGAGATTGAAAAGTAGAAAAAAAAATGGCAGATCCCATGCACTGTGAGAATCGATGTACACGAAGCACACATTGTTTGCTTTGATTGACAATAATTAACGGTGATGTTAGTAGCAAGCTTGTAATTTTTTCAGCGTTTAGTCCAATACGAAAGTGGCGAGTTTATGTTAAGCGTTACCTTGCATGCACCACTTCTGTTTGCATAGTGCACAGAACACACAGGGAGATGTGTTTGCTTGAGGCGTTGTTGCGAGTCAGTGTTCATAATCTGTGAGAGGGAATTGAGCGTTGTCATTGCCTGACATGACACCGACATGTTGTCATTGCCTGACATTTCTGCCATGATGCGCACCGCATCATGGCAGAAATGTTAAACTTCAATTGAATTATGAAGCTGTGCATACTTCAATTAGGTATTGTAATTGTATGTATACAATGTATACGTAGGTTCGCGGTCTGCACTACATTTCACTGCGTAGCGAAGACGCTCCTGTTCTGGGTGACACTTCTTTCAAGTCTGGGTGTCCTCGACGTCGAGTGCATGCCTTGCTGGCACGTGTTAATGGGCTCATTCTACATACATGGCCAACACACTGTTGAGATTCCAGCTCAAAGCGCTCTCTTCAGACTAAGGACGATTCTAATGTTTACACTATCACAGCCCAGCATCTGCATTTTTCTTGCATAGAAATTAAAACCAGCACAGCACGTGCAGTACACACTAACGGTGAAATGCTGGGGCAGCGGTCAGGATGTGCAGAGGTGAGCGCCATCTGGTAATGGCACGCATGACAAGACCATAGCAGCTGCAGCGCCCGTAATGTTGGGAGAAGAGGCAAAAAAAGCTTCACTTTAAAACATGAGTTGCCATCATTTGCAGCTAAATAAAGCTTGCAAGCCAGCCATTATACAGCTTTTACATGAAATCTTTTATGCCTATATGGCAAATGCTAAAGTTGCGACTTCCTCACCAACTGCACGAGCAACAAGTAAAGCTAACAAATGATAGAATGGACAAACCAGACAGCTTGCACCTTGCAGCTCTCCTGCATGCGTTAGAGACAGAGTAGCCAAATTGTGGCTCTCCGAATTTGACAAGAATTTGGGTGGTCGATGAGCAGACAAATTATGCAAAATCAGAAGCCAAATATCCACCCCATAAGCTTTGAGTACAGCTCCCATGTGTCTAAATTTTGCAGTTAAGCCAACCACCAGATGAGAAGAGGCGTGGCTTTGGCAAAAAACATACAAAAATTCCATGTAAATCTGCAAAACAATGTGATGCATGTGTATGCATTCTCACTGCAAATAAACCTGTGCTGGCTTGCGCCCTGGGTAGCATGTTTGTGTGTGACATTTGCTGCATTTTGTTATCTGAAACTTTTTTTGAAGCGATTAGAGCAGATTTCCTTCATTCACTTATTGCTAGAAATCATTGGAAAAACAATTTACCAATATATTTATTGCACTCTCCTTTTAGACTGCCTGGAGAAATACATAAGTGACCATCCAATGATGCCACCTGCACCACATCCGGAGAACCACCTCGCTTCCGTGCGAAAGCACCTTTGGAGCTTTCTTTTACACAGGCAGGACGTCAGGGCAAGCGAGTGGAAAAGTAAATACAGTACAAGTCCAGTGATGCTTTTTCAATAAAGTGGGATGATATACTACGTAGTATGGCGCTTTACAGATTGATTCGTTATGGCATGAAAATAGCCGCATCTTGGCAAAATCTATATACAGACTGTACACTTCACAAGCCTCAACATCACATAAAGATAGCCCGTCACGAGCTTCCGAATAGCAATGGCTGCTCCTTCAATTCATCACACAACTTGCCTTTGACGCGCTGCGCCCACGATGATATCCAACCCAGTGCCCACCGTGCCACCCATCACCCACCGTGCCGCCCAGCACCCGCTGTGTCCAGCAACCACCATGCCGCCCAGCACCGGCCGTGCCCAGCAACCACCATGCCGCCCAGCACCCACCGTGCCACCCGTCACCCACCATGTCACCCAGCGCCCACCGTGCCACCCGTCACCCGGCATGCCACCCATCACCATAATCCACCATGATGATGGATGATGGTTTCCACTATGCCCAGCATCGGGCAAATTTTCAATAGGGATGTTCATAGTGCTGCAAGTGCTACTGTGCTGTGCTGTTACAGTGCGGCGACAGTGACCGACTGTGATTGTGTGTCTGTGCTCCTTCCTGTCTTTATCTCTACTTTGTTATCACTTTACCTCCCCCTCCCCTCTTTGTAATTATGCCACCACCACATTCTACAATTTGCACCGCTGCTAAAACACACAAATAATGCTATGTACAATTTGTAGCTCGGGTAAGTGCCTCGCGAGCGCCACGGTGACCACGGGACACACGGAGGCGGCCGAAGAAGCCGCGATAGCCCTAGCACTCGTCGCGGTGCCGAACGCTGCGATCGTGATCAGCGACTTGCAGGCGGCAATCCGCGGCTTCGCGCGCGGTCGTGTCTCGCGGGAAGCGGCCCGCATACTCCAAATTTCTGACGACGGCGACTCGTCATCGCCCTCGCAACGCCAAAATTCTACGGTCTTCCTCCTCTGGACCCCGGCACATACCGATGTTCCGCTCGCGGGCAACGCGGCGGCCTACGCCACGGCTCGAGGTCTCACACGCCGAGCCGTCGCTGATTATGTGGCCGCCTCCGCCCCCGAGAGCGGGGCATCGGATCTGCCGGATCGGGACACTACAACAGAAACACAACAAGAAGCACACTGGGCGTGGGGCGATCGCCTAACCACGTTCAGAGACCTCACCCAACACTACAGACTCGAAAGACGCACATTCCCGCCACCGCACGACAAATTGAACAGGAACGAGGCCGTAACGTTACGCTTGCTCCAAACACACACCTACCCTAGCCCCGCTATCTTACACCACTGCTATCCGCGTTTATATTCAACAGACGCGTGTAAAACATGCGGACAGAGAGCAACGCTGCGACACATGCTCTGGGAGTGTGCCGGCAACAACGGCAATCAGACCAGCTCCCTTAGCGACGCGTCCATAATCGCGGCCGTTGACAGGGTGGTAGAAGGCTCGAGCTCGCTTCTTCCCGACGCCGCCCCGGATGCGGGAGCCGCCGGGGACCTTCTCCGTAGGCGTCGCCGCCGCTGGGAGGCGGCTATCAGAAGTTCAGAGCTGGCAGACCAGCTCTGGGCCGTCCGGCAAGCTGAAGATGCCGCTCGAGTCCAAGGACTTCGAGCCGTCACCTGAGGCCACCACAGCAAGCACTGCCGGACTATTCTTTATTAAAGTTTCTTCTTCTTCTTCTTCTTATACCACATAATTTTTCCCAGATTTAAACAAGCTGCCTTCTTTAGCTCACCGGGGACACCATGAATCTCGTATGATTGCCAAAAGCAGATGGTAAAAGGGAAGTTTAGTAATTATCTGCAACAAGTGCATCTAGAGCAGGAAAATGAAAGTATTGTAGCGCATTGCGCTGAAAGGTCTCCTTATTTTTAAGGAATTTAAAGTCCGTATGTCGTGCTGTTGTTTTAGGAGTATGAGAAACATTTCGATTCACGGCAGTACGACAGCCTGGAACACTTGAACGAGCAAATTTCTACAACGGCTGTAATCAACTACGCAGAATAAACATTTATCGCTCGCCCCTCAAAACATTGCTTCGCACTTCTAAGGAATATAAACACCATACCCCGTATAGTTTGCCAAGTATACCGAGCAGAAATAACTAAATACAGTGTGTGAAAAATAAGAATTGGAATAAAACCAATAATAAGTAACTGCTTGCAGAGCACATAAGCAGCCCACCGAGCTTAGATTTTCGGTACACGTCTCCGAAAAGGGGCCACATTTCTTCAAAACATGAAATATTTGCTGTTCTTGCTCGGTCTAGGAAATAAGTGATAGTCTAACTCTTATTTATAAACGGCCTGAAAATAAAATTGCAAAAGTCAGAAGTGACAAACTTGGCATTGAATTAGCTCTGAAGATGAGACCAAGGTGATTGTCATGAACATATCTGCATTAAATACTGATTACACCATGAACTTCCACAGTTAGACCTGTAAAAGGTATGGTTAGATTCTTAATGGTGATGAAAGACTGGGAGTGTAACGTCAAACAACAGTACCTTGGTTCTGTCGAGCTACATGGCATTCGCATATTTTTGAACTCTGACTAAAGTTAGCTGAGACCAGTGTTGCGGAATGGGCACTCCCATTCCGTTCCAATTTATTCTGGGGAATTAGAGCTTGCCGCAATTGCATATTCTTTTCAATTCCTCGGAACGAAGGAAAATTAGCCCACACGCATTCCGGGAATTGCCGGACAGTTCAAGTCCATTCCAGCGATTCCTCAACATTGGACATGCATCTTGGTAGTTTGATCGAGTTACTGATGAACGCACTTTAAAGCAAATGGCACCAGACGCGTTAAGAACTGCAAAGATACGCAAGACGCGTTACCAATGTCGAGGGATAGTAGCTTGGTGACATATCTCGGGCAGTACAACCACCCTACTAATTCCCGTAGGAGCAGTTCTACCGCCGCCTATAGTATTTGCATGGTCAGCATGTTTTAGGTGCTTGTGTTTACTTGTTGTTTAAGCTTAAATGTGTCAATGCTAAAATGACGATGTAGCATATTCTTGCTTAGGTGTCGTCGTAATTTTTAAATGCCGCAGTATATGTCCTAAGCAGTGCAAGGTGCAAAAAGAAGCTTTATTTTGGTTTTATTCACCGAAACTTTGCAACAAAATCTCATGAGCTAAGTGCACACTTCACCGCTTAATTTTAAAAACTCAAAGTGTATATTACAGCTGCTCCAACGGTTAATTCGAATAAAAAAAGTGAGATAGAACAATGACCTTCTACCTATGTGTTGCGCTTCACAAACGAGCTTCTGGAAAGAGGTGCTTGATAGCTGATTTCGCTTCGCTGTCATCATCAGGAATGCCGAGAAAAGAAGCGTTTCACATCAGCCGACGTCGAGTTTATACTAAAAACTGCCCTTGCGAGACGGGAAAGCAACAAAGAGCATCTACCGTTTGCTTTCCAATTGGTCAGGGGCTTAACTCTGTCTGCGCAAGTTTCCTCTGTAAGGTAAAGAAAAATGTCCCCTTCAATGGATGCAGACACATTGTCTTGGTGGGCATTTTCATTTTGCCTGATATTCTTCAACATAAGTCTGCTTGGCCCTGCTTCAGAGTGTGCATTCACGACTGTGCTGGCGCTGTCCTGCCCTAACAAAAGAGCCTCCCCCCCCCCCCCTCCCCGCGCGCGCAGCAGAACACATCTGCTCGGCTGTTGCAGCTGCGCACCAAGAAGACTTAGAACAAGGGCCTAAGAGGGCACGAAAAAAACAAGAAAACAGTAAGTGCACGAGCTTGCGAACCGCTTCTCCCGGCTATGCTGTAAGCCTTTAGCTGCCTCTTTGCAAAGAAGCGTGCCTTCGCTTAGGATTTCCACAAGGGCAAGTTCGATATCTCGCAACGCAGGAAGCAAAAGCTCGTGTGTCTTGTGCCTTTTCTGCAGCACAGCAACTCCGTTGCTTCCACTTGAGGGGAGAGAAGCTCAGTCAAGTATGTCGCCAGCCTCAGTTCATATTAAGACAGTTTTGCATTCTTGAACGTCTGCAGAGTTTCTGTCAGGCCTAGATGACTAAAAAAAAATGGTAACGAGTTTTCTGATCATTCGCAGCTGCGATTTCCACCTTGTCGCGTTGTGAGGTTTCAAATACGGAGCGGTCACATTCAACACTTCTTCCGTGGCGGTGGTGCTCTTGCGTATAGACGAAACGATGGCGCCGCATTTTTCTACGACTTTCTCGGCATTTGGGTCCTCAAACAAAGCGAAGACAACAATTAGTGAATATTGCCACTTCAAGTAGAGGTAGCGCAAACTGCAAACATGCAATTCAATAGATATTCAGAAAGGCAATGATCACATATTTAATCGTACGATATTGAACTCGACGACACGATTGCACTCTTCAAGACCACATTAGACAAAATAAAGCGGGGACAGACACAGCCGGTTTCTCGATCCCTACGATATATTCACATCACATTATTGCATAGGCTGCCCCTTCCTGTTCTTTAGGAATAAAGGTCGTGCACTTAGTGCCATGGCTACGGCACTACGGCAGGTATTATCTTAATGCAATGGAGTCTGTAATCAAAATAAACATACCAGCAGCAGAGTGCCACCTCAGTGATTCGTCTGACATGTCAAGCAACTGTGTTTAGGGGCAGAGAAATTTGTTCTATAAAGAATGACGTACGCAGGATTTCATATTCTCAGGTACTAGGGGGGGGGGGGGGTTGAGGTGGAATAAAAGAAAGGAGAGGGAGTTCACGCAAGGAGAAGCAGAGCAAGGAGCACAAATTACAGTAAGACAGAGTATAGCTTGAACAAGTAATAAATCAAATCGAAATCCTTTAAAATTTAACTTCGGGACACCATGGACGTTCCATACATGATGTGCCAGTTTTCCTTTTGTTTCTGTTCAAAGGTATTTCATAACAGTTGATTGACGAGGTAAGAGCAGACCGCAAAGCTGCGTAAGCTTGGTGCCTGGTCTGCTGCGGAAAAGTGATCCGCAGCCTCTACTTCATGAGAAGCAGATTTCGTGACCTTGGCCATGCCAGAAAATACACCACGTATCCCCAAGATGAAAAAGCGAATAATGCTCGATAGTTCGGCTAAACTTGGGCTGGAGGTAGTTGCATAGTGAAGGTTTAAAGCACCGAAACTGTAATACGCACAGTTGTCTATCTCTGCATTTCAAACTGCATTTAATATATTCATACCTTCTTTCTCCTTGCATTCATGGTAAATTATTCAACAAAGTTTGGTCCAAACAATTGTTCATGAAAATAGTAATAAATAATCATCGTATCAATGCACATATGATGAAATCAGTATGTTATTGAATAGCGCATACCTGCCGAATGGCGTCTTTTACGGCAAGCTGCAGGCTCTCGGTGGCGCAGCAAAATCGAAATTGCTCGAGCTGATGGAACTGTGTAGAAGCTCCTTGTTTAAGCGTTAGGTGTAGTCGTCGAAATTGTCATCATCATAATTGTCTCCAGTCTCCCACTAAGTGAATACAAATGTCTTTATCATTGATGAAGCGTTATTTGTCACCACTCGAAGGACTAGGAATATGATATAAAAACAATTACCAGAGGTGAAATTGTACGAAAATACATATTTCGCCTTGTCAGCGATGTTCAATTATAGCAATGCCGCGTCATGCTCTATGCAGATCCAAGCAGTTGTATGGCTTCCCGTCAGCTGAGTGAACCTGAGAAGGTACGTGTAAGCCGTAGAGTGGCTGGATACGAATGTTGCTTCGACAGCCAGGAAATCATCCGTAGTCCGCGACGTCCATACGTCTGGTGCGATACAAACGTACTCCGCTCCCGCCAAAGACGATGATATTTTGGTCTGCAGCGCTGATACTTTCCCGAGCAGGAACTTCTCTCTGACGTCGACCCGCGGTGCAAACTTGTAGCCATAGACGGTGAACTGGATCGGAAACAATAAAGAAAAATGCTGGGGTTTCACGTGCCAAAACCATTTTCTGATTATGAGGCATGCCGTAGTGGAGGACTACAGAAATTTCGACCACGTGGGGTTCTTTACCTGCACCTAAATCAAAGTACACGGGTGTTCTTGCATGTCGCCTCCATCGAAAGGCGGCCGCCGTGTCCGGGATTCGATTCCGCGACCTCGTGCTCAGCTGCCTAACACCATAGCCGCTGAGCAACCAGTGCGGGTTGGAAACCATACAAAGCAGTTACTTTGATGAATGGCGACTTATAACAATGTCAAACTTACGTTTACGAATTGTTTGAATCCCTTCCTCTGGACAAAACGAAAGGGCTCCATGTCGGTGACAAGTCATGTTGATTATATGGCGTTGTCGAGAGCATCCTTTCGATGAACAGGCTCCGAGCTGCATCTAGCGGTGAAGGCTGACGTTATCTAGAGGTGGCTAGCCAGCCTTTTCTCTTGTTTCCGATGCTCACGTTCGCGCTCTATTTGCAGGCGCCGAATTAAATTACATGGCACTCAGACTACAGCGTGTATATATTCAGAACAAAGCTGGCCGCATGCAGCTTCTCTGTTTTCTTCGCTGGTAATTTCAAATATATCGTTTCCAATGTGCCATCCTATATTGGTGGACTTCAGGCACGTACGCAGGATTTTTTCTCGGGGGGGGGGGGGCACCACCTCCATCATCATCATCATCATCATCATCATATTCTTCTTCTTCATCCGCCTGTTTTATGTCCACTGCAGGACGAAGGCCGCTCCCTGCGATCTCCAATTACCTCTGTCCTGCCGCCAACCGATTCCAACTAGCACCCGCGAATTTCCTAATTTCATCGCACCATCTATAGTTTTCTGCCGTCTTCTACTGCGCTTCCCTTCTCTTGGTAACCATTCTGAAACCCTAATGGTGCAACGGTTATCTAACCGGTGCATTACATGACCTGCCTAGCTACATATGTTCCTCTTGATGTCAATTAGAATATTGTCTATACCCGTTCGCTCTATGATCCAAACCGCTCTCTTTGTCTCTCTTAACGTTATGCCTAGAAATCTTCGTTCGATCGCTCTTTGTGCGGTTCTTAACTTGATCTCAAGTCTCTGCCCCATATGTCAGCACTGGCAAAATGCACTGAGTGCGCACCTTACTTTTCAATAATAATGGTAAGCTTCCAGTCAGGAGCTGGCAATGTCTGCCGTATGCGATCCAACCTATTTTTATTCTTCTGTGAATTTCCTTCTATTGATCAGGGTTCCCTGTGATTAATGGACCTAGGTAAACATACTCCTTCACAGTCTCTTGTGGCCGACTGGCGATCCTGATGTCTTGTTTCTCGGCCCGACTATTTATCATTATCTTGACCTTCTCCATATTAATATTCAACCTCGCTCTTACACTCTCTCAGTTAAGGTCTCCAATCTTTTGTTGTAACTTGTCTGCATATTTGTTGAATAGAACAATGTCATCGGCAAATCGAAGGTTGCTGAGATATTTGCCGTCGATCTTTACTCCTAAGCCTTCCCAGTTCAATAGCTTGAATTCTTCTAAGCACGCAGTGAACAGCTTTGGAGAAATTGTGTCTCCCTGTATGACCCCTTTCTCTATAGGTATCTCCCTGCTTTTCTTGTGTAGAATTAAAGTAGCTGTAGAACCTCTGTAGATATTGTTACGCGAAGGACGAGTCTGTAAGACGAGAAACTATTTACAGATTATATTTACAACAACGGTTGCAGCGCTGACCGGTTGGATTCACAGCGCGAGCCCAGTTCGTTCTTCCTCCTCTTTTCTGGAGTGATGGCGCCCACGCGCCTCGTCCAAACAAAAAAATACCACACGCATGTAGCAATATTTTCCAAGCTTTTTACGTGAGCGTTCTGTACTCCTTAATTTCGTAATGCCTCTATGACTGCTGGTATCTCTACTGAATGAAATGCCTTTTCGTAATCTATATAAGCCACGTAGAGAGGCTCATTGTACTCTGCAGATTTCGCGATAACCTGAGTGATGACATGGATGTGATCCATTGTAAAGTATCTCTTCCTGAAGCCAGCCTGTTCCCTTGGTTGGCGAAATCCAGTGTTGCCTTTATTCTATTGGAGATTATTTCGGTAAATATTTTATATAATACTGGGAGCAAGCAAATGGTCCTATAATTTTTCAATTCTTTAACGTCTCCTTTTTTGAAGATTACTATAATGTCTGTATTCTTCCAGTTTTCTGGGACCGTTCCAGCCGATAGACACTTCGTATAAAGAGCCGCCAGTTTTCCAAGCATTATGTCTGCTCCATCTTTGATTAAATCGACTGTTATTCCACCTTCTCCTCCCGCGCTCTTCATCGTTTCATTTCTTGCAGGGCCCTTCTGACCTCGCCGCTAGTTATAGGAGAGTTTCTGTATCCTGTTCATTACTGTTTCTAAGGGAGGTATCGTGACCCCTCTGAGTACTGTATACAGGTGAGCTTAGAATTTTTCCGCTGCTTTTACTATATCTTCGAGATTGTTGATGACCTTATCTCTTAGTGTATACATCATGGTTTGTCCCAAGCCAGGTTTCTTTTTTACTGATTTCACGCTGCGTTCATTTTTTACAACTTCTTGAGTCTTTCTCATGTTATAGTTTCGAATATCAGTTATTTTCGCCTTGTTGATCAGTTTTGACAGTTCCGCGAATTGCGTAACGCTGTGCGGCCGCCAGTCCCATACAACAGCGTAGAGCGCTGGACTCTGCGATTCTATACGTACAGCGCTCACCGCGAAAGGTTAGAAAAACACCCACATAAGCACAGCAGAGAAGTAGCTACGTGAGGCGGTTCAACCGATAACTGTAGAAGCGTCATTCAAAGCAAGTAATTGTTCTCCACTTCCGGCAGCGTTTTCTCTACTTCCTTTTTAAATAAAAAGATATTGATCCATAAATATTCTCATAAGCAACAGTTACCTTTTTTATTATTCGCTTTTCCTTGCAGTTTGGTTGTTGCCTTGGCTCTCTCCCTGAGTAGATCGCTTAATTTCTCAACTCCTTGCGATTTTTGTTTGCAGTTGCCAATTTTGCACGAAAAGTGCTTACAATTAGGGAAAAACAGACGAGGTAATGGGCGACAGTCATCTTGCTTATGGGTTTAAGGGTTATTGAAGGATTTCATGATGGAAGCACTTAGCATTATTTCATTTCCCACCTTATCTAACCCATATCACGTGTATGTGGTTGGGGGCATCTGCCAGCCTCGCGGCGAGCCGTAACTCAAGGAGATATTGAAGCAAAGGGATAAGTTAAACGCAATTGGCGTTTTCTCCGGCGGCAACTCGTTCCACGAGAGTACAGACCAGCTCAGTAACAGCCGCATTCATTTCCTGGTCCCAGGATCAGCCTAAACAATGAAGGTTGAACTAACAGCAACAGCTATGCGCGTGAAGGTAGAATAGATGGTGACAACTGAACGCATCTGGAGTTAATCGCATGGGTGCGGAATCTATGAGAAAACTGTCCTTCACATTACAAGAGATGCCCATAACTACCGCCATCTAAAAGGAGTGAAAAAGGCAGCGTAATGCTGACCGAATAATAGCTGCCAAGTCTCAACATTGATCTGGCGGCGCTTTAGGAATGTGTGAGGAGTGGTGGCGTGGGTGGGGATGGGGGGGGGGGGTATGCCACTTGATTTCGGGGGGGGGGGCGGGCCCCCCCGGGCTTCCCCTCCCCCCCCCCCTGGGTACGTGCCTGGTGGACTTGCTGCGTGCGCGAGGCGCTGGGCGCAGGAGCGCGTGTGGCAGTGCGTTATGGAAGAGCTTTTTATTTGCAATAGAAAGCCGGAAAGGAGGTCGGGGGTGGTAGCACACAAATCTGAGGGGAACGCTTCGAACCATTGTCTAGCATACAATGTACGAGTAAGCTACTAAATGAACCATTGGGCTTCTCCAGATGCCAACAGGCGCCAGCGTGGCAGCGCCGCCACCAGGACACTGCCAACCTCATCCTCCCACCCTAGAACAGAGTGAACATGTGTTCCATTCGGCGTGAATCGTCGCGTCGGGGCTCGGGGAGGCGCTGCCGTGGCCGCAGTTATAAGTGCGTAGTCCTGCTTCGGGTGGCTTCCCGAACCAAATGCTTTCAAAAGTTTATTCTCTCTCTCTCGCTGTATGAAGGGAGAGGGCGCGCAGTTCATCGCGTACGACTGTGTGTTGCGCTGACCTGCACACTTTCGACGACAGAGTTTAGGGGAAAGCCTACCTGTGTTTAGACGGGGAGGACAGTATTGCAAAAGCATTAAGGGGAGGCGGCAAGTACGAGGTGAGACGGCGTGCCAGCTGCTATGCGAAAGCTCGCAGTGAACACAGGCACCGCGCCAGCGTCAATTCGCCTCAACACTTAAGAAGCGCTTTTTCGAATATGCATCCGAGTCACAGACTGCGCCAAAAGGAAAAACAAAGAAGTGGAGGATGGGGAGACAGCAGGCGGACGGGGCGAATGCTCCGCCAAAGTGGGTGAGTGAGTGAGTGAGTGAGTGAGTGACGAAACTTTGTTGTGAACGCCTGCAGAACGGTTAGCCTTCCCCTGTTAGGGAGGCGTTACCGTGAGGCGGCCAGGATGTCTTCGCGGCGTGTGGCGCCTCTACTTCGGCCGCGGCCGCACTATTCCCTTTGGTCGACCGCGCCTGCCCCTCCTTTGGGGTGGCAGCCTCCCTCCGGTTTCACTCGGTAGTTGCCTTTCGAGAGCCGCCGAGATCTGCTGGACGGCCTGGGTTTGGACATCTTGGTCATAGCATGTCGTTGTGGCCTCGAGCCGCGGCGGGATCGTTGTTATTGTTGCAGCTTCATGCGCATTCTTAGCACAGTCCCAAAGGATGTGAGCTGCAGTGGCTCTTTCCTTTCGGCACACACAACACAGATCACTTTCATAAACACTTGGACACACGTGCCTCATCAGCACCGAGGTGAATAACGACCCCGTTTGAAGTTGTCGGTATAAAACCGCCTCCTTACGGGTCAAGCCCGGATGAGGTGGCGGCATAGTCCTTCGCTCTAGTCGGTACCATTTCACAATTTCATTGTAGGAAGTCATATTGTCCTTGGTTTCCCACCACCACGACGGGTCGGCTGTAGTAGCAGCGGCACGGTTGGTTAGTCCTCGCGCCGCCGCGTTCGCCGTCTCGTTGTGGTTAGCGTTGCCGCGATCCGACACATCACTGCCCATGTGGGCCGCAAACCACTTTATCACCACACACCGACTTTCACTCGCGAGATCGACCACACGCAACACACGCGCGGCTTCACCACACACCCTTGCTCTGGCGTAATTTTTCACTGCCGTCCTAGAATCACAGAGCACAGTCGTGCACTCGGGGTCGGCGATGGCCAAAGCAATGGCCACCTCCTCGGCTTGATGCGCCCCTTGAGTCCGCACACTCGCCGCTGTTCTAGTTGCACCGGTCGATGCCCCGACGACTGCAGCGGCGAATGCCTTTCTGTGATGTGGATACTCTGCCGCGTCCACAAACACGGCACCCCTGTCTGGCATGGAGATCGATGAGCGCCTTGGCCCTCGCCGCCCGCCGCTCTTTGTGGAACTCAGGGTTCATATTTATTGGTACCGGACATACCTGTAGCCGTCTACTAATTGCGTCCGGTACAGGCACCTCTGTATTTTCGGGTCCTATTTCCTTTGGTCCCAGGCCTAGGTCACGCAGCACTTGTCTGCCCGTTCTTGTTTCTGATAGCCGCGCGAGCTGAGCGGTCCTCTGCGCCTCGGCGATTTCCTCCAGGGTGTTATGCACTCCCAAGGCCAGGAACTTCTCGGTGCTTGTGCAGTCGAGAAGTCCGAGTGCAGCCTT
Organism: Dermacentor albipictus; assembly: GCF_038994185.2. Lineage (NCBI taxonomy): Eukaryota > Metazoa > Arthropoda > Arachnida > Ixodida > Ixodidae > Dermacentor > Dermacentor albipictus. The sequence goes on along the minus strand of NC_091827.1, from coordinate 106,451,139 downwards.
GTACGCTTTGCGTATGAGCGCATTGATCTTATTGCGTTCGCACTGCCTCCAGTTGTGGAAAGCAGCAACGTATCTAATGTGGCTTATAGCGAAGGATTCCACTAGCCGGGTGAGGCTTTATTCCTTCATGCCTGCTGTTCTGTGCGACAACCTCTTAATGAGGCGGATGGCCGTGGTGACTGTGGCCGCCAGACGGTTGACCGTCTCGCCGTTGACTCGTTTGTGCTCAATCAGCATCCCCAGCACTCGGATCTTCTCGACAGCCGGGATCATGTGAGCACCGCTCGTCTTGATCTTTATTGTGTCTTGCTCTCTCGCAGGCTCATTGCCTTTCGTCTTCCTAGCTGTCCTTTTCGGAGGAATCACCAACAGCTCAGACTTGCTTGGGGAGCAGACGAGCCCAGACCCGTCCAGCTGCTCCTCGATAGCGTCAACCGCCCCTTGCAATGTATTCTCGATGTGTCCGTCGCTTCCTCCTGGGACCCAGAGCGTTATGTCGTCGGCATAGATGGTGTGTCGGACCCGCGCGACTCGTGAGAGGCGCTTGGCCACCCCTATCATTACAATGTTGAAAAGCAATGGCGAGATGACTGAGCCCTGGGGGGTCCCGACACTGCCGAGCTTCTTCTTTTGGAGCCGCAGGTCACCAGCGATGATATCAGTAGTCCGCTCCGTCAAAAAATCCTTGATGTACGCATAAGTTCTCTTGCCCATGTTTAGCCGTGACACCTGGGCCAGAATCGCAGAGTGTCTTACTTTGTCAAAAGTGGTCTGCAGGTCCAAACCCAAGATGGCTCGCTTGTCTTTCGTGTTGGTAGTGTCATCGAGGATGTCATTTTTCAGTTGTATCATGGCGTCCTGAGTTCCGAGCTTGTTTCGGAACCCGATGATGGTGTTTGGGTAGAGCCCCGAATCCTCCAGGTACCTCTGCCACCTGTTCATGAGTACATGCTCCAACGCTTTGCCCACACAGGACGTAAGCGAGATCGGCCGGAGGTTCTCAATGTTGGGTGGCTTGCCCGGCTTGGGAATCAAGATGGTCTTGGCTGCTTTCCACTGCCCAGGTAATGATCCGGCTCGCCAGCAAGTGTTGAAGTATGCCGTGAGGTTCTCTATCGCCACTTCGTTAAGATTTTTCAGCGCTCTGTTTGTAACGCAGTCGGGACCAGCGGCGGAGTTGCTGTTTAGATCGTGGAGGGTAACCCGTACTTCCCATACTTCAATGTCTCGATCAAGCCACTGGTTTGCTTCGCCTAGGTAGTCTGGGTGCGTGTCTGTGGGAGTGAATGGGAGGTACTTGTCGTCGAGGCGTTTCTACACTTCGTCTTCCCCGTGCTCGGTCAGCGCCCTGTGGATGATCTTGGCCAAGTTGTGGTGCTGGTGAGACTTGGTCGTGGTCGCATCCAAAAGATGCCTCAGCATACTCCACGTCTTGCCGCAGTGCATCTGGCCGTCCGCTGCGTTACAAACCTCATTCCATTGCTGTGTGCATAGCACTCGGCTGGGGGACTCGATCTCGCGGTTGACTTCGGCGACCTTCTTGCGTAGCTTTCTGTTTGTCCTCTGCGTCTTCCACCTTGACAGGATGGACTGCTTGGCTTCGATGAGGTGGGCGAGGCGGCTGTCGACCCTGTGGACACGCTCGTCCATCTCGACTTCCTTGGTGGCCCTTTCTACCTTATTTACAATCTCGGTGGACCACTTCTCAATGTCCGTAATTTCGGTTTGCTCCTCGGGTAACAATCCTCGAAACACGTCCCAGTCAGTAAATCTATGTTTCCGAAGGCTTCTGCCAACTTCGTCGGTACCACCGAGTTGGACAGGGACCTCCACAATGTAATGGTCACTTCCCAATTCGTGGCCCGTGTTGCGCCATTCGAAGTCCGCCATACCACCGCCATTACTCCTGATGAAAGTGAGATCGGGCGTTGTGTCTCGGGTGATCGAGTTGCCGATTCTTGTAGGGTATGCTGGGTCGGTAATTAGATTTAGTTCCGAGTCGGTAGCATCTTGCATTAGCTCCCTGCCCTTTGCCAATGTTATGGGATAACCCCAGGCTTGATTCGGCGCGTTGAAGTCCCCGCAGATTACCAGCCTGTTGTCGGGCCCCGCGACGTTGCACGCTTTGTGTAACACTGCTTTGAATTTCTGCTTTCCGTGTGAAGGGCTACTGTACACGTTTACCAGAAAAGAGCTTTCCTTCTGCTTTTTCCCAGTAACCACCTCTACCATGGTGTGCTCGATTGGGCTTTTGCTCAATAACTCGTGCTCGACGTACGTGATGCCTTTTCTCACCAAGGAGCAAACTCCCCTGCCGCTACTGCCGGCCGTGGTCCGGAAGCTTGGTGGGCTGGCGTGGGACCGGTAACCTCAGAGCTTTACTTCCTCAATGAGGGTCTCTTGCAACATGATAGTATCTGGCTTTCTTGATACTTGTTCTAAGTGTTGCTGAAGTGCAGCCTTTTTCCCAGCAAAACCGTTGCAATTCCAATGCCAGACCAGGAGGCCTTTTACTGCTGTTGTGGTTGTGGTGGTTGATGTCCTATACATGTTTGCTGAAAGTTAGCCATTTGCGTTGCCAAATGCTGTACTGTCGTCGTTAATTGCTGGCACGTCTGTTCAATTGCTATGAAACGGTCGGTAATTGTCTTGGTGAACGTCGTGCGAATGTACTCTTCAAAGTGAGTGAGCCTATCTTCAAGGTTGTCTACCCTATCGCTGAGTCTCCGCTCTTTAAGATTTTCAATTGCTCTTCTCTTGGGTGCCGGACCCGCCGAAGCCGCGTTCTCTGTCCTCGGGTTCACCGCTACTCCGTGTTCATCCTCGGTCATCGCCATCTGCTGTGGTTGTGGCGATAAAGGCTGTGCGTGCTGCTGTTGTAGCTGGACCGTCATCATTCTCTTGATCTCTGCCATTTGCTTGCTGAGCTTATTGACTGTCGCCTCTAGGTCAGTGTTCTTCTTCCGCAACGCCTCGTTCCCTTCTCTTAGCGCCTTCATTGCCTCATTTTCGTCTTTAAATTTCCCTCCACAACCCCGAAATGGCGGTGACTGCTACTGCTGTCGCTGCTGCTGCTGCTGTTGCTGCGGCTCTTTCTTGGCTACCCCCGACTTTACTACGTCTGCCCAGGCTACTCTGTCTTTGGATTGGGATCGGCGGTGGTGGCTCATGCTTCTGTTTTGACTTTCGCTGTTGTTCCCGCGCGAGCGTGACTCGTGGCGACCAGCTGTGCCGCTCACTCCTGCTGACGTCATCAACGGTGGGAACTCTCCGGATGCTAGTTGCTGCTGTACGCGCTGTTCCGCCATCTTGCGCTCCCACTGCCTTTTCGTTACTACGTAGGGAGTTTTGTATTTGTTCTTGCATTCTCTATCGGCCTTCGGTGTTGTCCCCCACATAGTTTGCATTTAGGCGTACACTCGTGGCCATCGACAGGGTTATTGGCCTCACAATCGAAGCACACTTCCATATTGGTGTTAGGGCAAACGTCTCTGTGATGTTATTGGGGCCGGATCACTCCAGAAAAAGGGAGAAGCAGCACGCGAAAGCAAAAACACACATCAGACTTGTATTGACGTACACGACACAGATAACGGCACACACACGTGACAATGTCCCAAAATGCCTCATAGGCGACATGCACTATATCTATGGATCGGTGGATTATGATTGGCCTACAGTTCCGGCGGAAGCGTGTGTCGCCGTGTCTGAGACCTCGTTGAACCGATGCCGGCCAGCGGGGTCGGACAACAGTGTCGGCCGGCGGGTCGGACAGCCGTGTAGGACGGCCGGGACGGTCGGCTGGGTCGGACAGCCGGATTGGACGGCCGGGACGGTCGGCTGGGTCGGACAGCCGGGTTGGACGGCCGGGTCGGACCGCCTTGCGGGGCTCAGGTAGCCGGCCGCAGTCACCGGGTCGCGTCCACAGCTGGCGGGGTAGACCTGTGGCCGCTCACCCGAACGCTCGAGTGCCCCGGTTCCGGACCACCAGCCCTCCTGGACCAGTGCCCAGCGGAAGAGCGGGGCGAGGTAACCTCCCAGCGGGCGACAGCGGGCGACAGCTTCAGGTGTGGCGTATTGGCGCGGTCGGCGATAGCTCCTATGGGCCAGACGCCCAGTGAGGAAGCTGTTTTTCGTCGACCGCCGAACCTCGCGCACTGCTCACGCCACGGGCCACGGGCCACACTCTCGCGCCACGCTTTTTGAGGCGCCACTGCCGGCGCTCCCAAGTCGGCGTCGATGATGATGATGACCATCTTGCGGGTATTTGCCAAGATTCACTGTCCTCTTCGCCCCCGCACGGCGCACAGTCTTCGCATGTTTATGTTTCCACTCCCGCGTACCATATATTATGACAGTCTCTTCTGTGGCCTATTTTGCCGTACTGTTTGCAGACATCGAAGTGCAGACATCGCCAAAGTAAAAAAGAAATCACAAGACGTAAAGGGGAGCAGAGGGGGAGTATGCCGCCGCCGTTGTGGCGCACGGCGTATACCAATGTCATAGAACCGCGGTTACGCGAAGAATCGAGACAAACGTCGGAACAACTTACTCTATAAGGCGATAATTGTGATAGGCGCGTTGCTTATAAATGTACCGTGCTTGTAATCAGTCAAGCCATTTTAAAGACATTGCTTTACTGTTAAATTCGAGGCTCTGACCATAGTATATAGGAGTGTATGCTGTGACTTAGTAAAGTTCGAAGGTGGGCTGGTTGGTTCTTCGGCCTATTTTGGCAAAAATGATTGCGTAGGCGAAAAAGCGCTCCATTTGCGGAAAACATGTAATTCTATTCCCACAGAATTCAGGGCGAAAGGCGCTTAATTCCATTTCCATTCCATTCCTCCAAGCGTCGTCTCCAAACACTGCACCATTCGCCTCGTGCGTAGATGCACTCAGGTGACACAAGGTTCGGTGACAAGATAGAGCGAGTAGAACCATCGATAACATTCTCAAAACTTTTGATACATACAGGTGCGTCCTGCGCTGAGTGATAACATTTCATAGATGGTGAAACGCGGGACCCGGTGAAGAAATACAGGTCTCAATAAGTCACGATGATATTCGGCTATCAGAGCGCGCGCAAGCGAAACTACGAGGCATCCGCGCACCCGTAGCCGCGGTTCGCGAGGCGAGGTTCCGATGGCGTCAAGTAGTGGCAGGCAGCCAGCGTGCTGGGGCTCCTTGCGCCTTTTATAGGAAATAATTTAGCCTAATTGAATTTTGGAATGGTATCTATAAGCTAGGCTGTGAAAGGATCCAATAATATTGAACTGCTCCCTATGGTTCGTGGCAACCAGCGACTCAGCGTTATCCGCAACAAATTCGAACTACTCGTTCATTTATATTGGCTGCAATAGTTATGCTGGCGACGCGGACGAATAACGGCTTAGCTGGCGCAGTAGAAATGTGAATTTCCCTGTCACTAGCTCGTCATTTGATGCCCTAGAAGTTATGCTTTGTATATACCAGACAATAGGAAACTCGCATCTCGGTATTTATGATAATGTTAAGCTTGCTGCTTGCTTATTGACACTTTCACCCTACCAAACGACGACGCGAAAAGTGAAGGCAATCATAGTGAAAAGCGATTTGCAATCAGTAGTGTTTGAGACTTCTCTCTCCTTAATTATCACAATTGAATCACACTTTAACTGACCTTTTATTGCTATCCAAAAAGTTAAGATTTATAAACACTTTGCAACACTAAATTAAACACTAGTGGTCACCCGTATTTAGAACATATCTGCTATATTTGAGAAAAAATGTAATGATACTTATTCATAGAAATGACGGTGGATAAATGAAGACTAACACTCTCATACTATACAAAGGGAAACGTGGTCATTAGTGACTCACGTCTACTATCTCTGAAGAATATTATTTGAATTAGCAATCTCATAAATATTTATTTGATATACATGACGCTATGCTATTTAGAAGCACGAGAATATCGAACGTGAATAATCACTAGTGATCGCTACGGCCTTCGCATCATCAGTTAATAATGTTTACCAAAAATAACCTTGTAATCACATTTTGATTGATACCAATGACGACGTGCACTAATCAAGGATATCGCTGTCATACTAAACCAAGTGATTTGTGATTACTAGTGACCCGGTTCTACCATCTCGTGATTGCTATAACTGAATCAGTGTCTACATAACTTCATTGAGAGACATTAACCTCTACATTATAAAATACGAGAACATAAAACTGAGCATACCACTAGTGATCACAATTAATCGGACGTAATCAATCAGCAGCGGTAACCAAAGAAACACTCATCTAACGACCTTTGGATTCATATCAATGCCGACGCATATGAATAAAGACTGTGACTGTCGCAATAAACAAAGTGATTGATGACCACTAGTAAGTAACTCCTGCAACTCCTAGTTATTGTCATAATTGGCTGACTCCTTGAATGCCTTTTCATATGATAACCATATCACAATACTTTATGAAATGTAGGCCCGGCGTTATCATTTGATATTGTTAACCAATATGCCCATTTAATTAAGGCAACAGTGACTCCAATAACAACGCGCAGGAATCAAAAGAATTGTAACACTAGGAATATAAATTATTCATTATTACTATTGACTACATCGTACTAGTTTCCAGCAGGCATCATTGCTGAATTGGTTGTTTTATAATATTTCATTACATATCCACGATAATACTTTTGTGTAAAACTGAGAGAACTTAGTATATTAGTAACTAGTGATAACTATAGTCACTATAGTCATACTAATTAACCATATTATGTATTTACTTAGGTAATTGTTCAATGAGTCAGTGTTTTACTTATTGATTTTCAAAAGGGGCAGACAGAACGTAAGGGTTATCTTTTTAAATAGCGAAAACATTTTCCTGTGCGGCGACACTTGCGTAAAAACAGTGCACGCTTACAGGTTCGATGTCATTTCATAAAGCCATTCTGTCCGTTGTTTGTTACACAATCTCGTAGCGTAATCTTTCCTTGTACATCAGGGTACAAATGTGCCTAATAGCTACACATTTGAGTCGATAAGTTTTCACATCATTCATGAATATGTTGTCTTCAGTACAACGACGGACGAATCTTTTGCCCCTCAAACGCTGCTTTACAGCCTAGTAGCAGAACAAAAGCGCGCCACGACAACATTTATCCATCGAAATAAAACAAACCTGGAACACTAAGAGGAATACATAGAGTATATTTCACCAGAGGGCTATAGCGGATGTGTTTTCGCTGCGCTGCAATCAGCATTTAAGATAATTTCTTCACACATTTCAAAGAAAACAAAAAAAGTGTTCCAGAAAAAAAGAACTGCGCCTTTGAATGTAAACTAGACTACACATATAGCGTGAGACGATTGTCGAGATCTGGTCACTTCCGGTGCTGGCGTCGTCAATTGATCCCACTAAGTAAAATGTAATTCTCACTTGTAACAGCGAAATTGAAAGCAATAATTTTGTGTGAGGTGTTCCTCCGAGAGCCCTATCGCCACTGCCATCAGCAGCAGGGTATTTTGTGCACGCTCATGCAAAGACGACGACGAAGTGTTTGTTTGTACCATGGCTGAGCAGCCTGTCCCCCATAGTGGGTTTGTGCCATTGATTGAGGTTTCATCATCTTCATCACCTTCGGGTAAGTATCGACTTCCACAATGTATAACTTTTGAAAGCTAGACTATTTGTAGCTGATATTTTTGATAATCATTTCCTACTGTTAGCGTAGGCGGCATGCGATCTACAGCATTGGAGGCCTAACCTGCATACTTTTCTTGTAGTGGCCCTTTGTTTACATGTCCACTTTTGACGACATCAGGGCTTCGTGGTTTTAAGTCGTGTGTTCGTCATTCTAGCCGTATTCTCTCTCATATTTCTAAGTGCATCGACACCGGCAGCCTTATATTATTCGTACCATGGTAAAAACTCACGACACTTGCAAGAATGCACGGGTTGTCTCTTTGAAGAACTGGACGACGGTAATTATCAGACGGGGAAGGCGAGTGCGACAACTCTGGCGGCAGCGATGACGAGGTGGACGATGCGCTTAGAGCCCCGGCGGAGAGCGAGAGTGATAGTTCAGAAGCTGATTCAGAAGATGATAGCATACCAGCAACGGCAAATGGATGGATGCGAAAGCCTTTCAAGGTGCCAAAGACCATATTCAAAGGGGCAGCTCACGAAGAACTTCACATTTAAGGGGACATACCCTCACCATTTTAGCCGTTGTGTGCCGACGAGCGTCTTTACTGAGCTTGCTGAGAGAACAAATCAGCACTCGGTTTTGCAGTTTGGCACGTGTGTAAGCACTGATGACGATGAAATCAGCCGACTAGTTGCTCTCGATCTGATAATGGGTGTCCTGAAATATCCAAGGTTGCACCTACATTGGAAGTCTGCAATGAGAAGTGCTCTCATCACATCATGCGAGATCTCGCGCTTCGAGAAGCTGCGCAACACTCTTCACATTGTTGATGCTAACAAGCCAGACATCAATGACAGACTCTGGAAGGTGAGACCTCTGCTCAAGAATTTTGAAGCAAGGTGCCACGATTTCATGGTAGAGGGGCATCTATGAATCAATGAGCAGATTGTTCCTTTCAAGGGCCGTTTGGACATAAACCAAAACCTGAAGGGCAAGCCTCACCCTTGGGCTGTGAAGGTATTCATTCTTACAGCGAGTCTGGCCTGATTTATGATTTCCTGGTATACCATAGCTGGTATTAAAGCTGAATGAGAGTGAAAAACAGTGTATGGTGTGACAGGTGAAATTGTTTCGCACCTGTCGGAGAGAATCCCGCCGTTTGTTGGCCACAAGCTTTCTTTTGATAATTATTTCGTTGCCCATGCTGTGCGCTCTGCGTGGAAGGGAAATGTTTGTAGCTAGTACTTTACGCATGAAAAGGTGTAAAAAGTGCCCGCTCTTGAGTGAAAATCAACTAAAGAAAATAGTCGAGGGTCATCTGACTGTTGCTATCACGAACCCACCGGTCTCAGATGCTCCCCCTTGAAGTCGGAACTTTTGCTGTATAGTCTCAAGAAACGCGGTCCAAGGCCCAAGGGACGGACATCGTTAGAAGAAAGATACATTAACTTATATACAAGAAACGGTTGCCGTATACCCGAGTCGATTCAATTAAGGTCTTGGGCATGATCGTTGAGTCACGGGGTAGAAATGGCAAGACTATACGCAAGCTAATTGCTAGAACTGAAAGGGCTGTTCGTTTAGTTCGGAGGTTTCAATTCGTCATCATGGACTCAAGGAGGATAACCTCATTCGACTAATACATGCCTTCGTTCTGTGCCACTTGAGATACGTGGCAGCCATGCATCGAAGGAAACGGGCAGAGCGGGATAAATTGAATACACAGCTTAGGAAGATTACCAAGCGGGTTTTTGGGTTACTCGTATACACTTGTACAGAGCGCTTAATGCAGCTTGGCATTCATAACACTCTTGAAGAGATTGCAGAGGCCCAGGAGCGCGCACAGCTAACTCACCTCACAAGAAGGTAGGCAGAGAGATCCATCTTGCAGGAACTCGGATATCACCTCGAGAGAGTAGCGGAGGAGTTCTCTGACGTTCCTCCGTCAAACCTTGGGAACATTACGATGGCGCCTATACCTAGGAACATGCACCCCGATCATAATCGCGGTAGAAGGAGGGCAAGGGTGGCCAACCTCTTTAGGCAAATACACAGTGCTCAGCGACAGGTCAGCTTTGTGAATGCCGCTTCTTGTAAGGGACGTCGGGCGTTCACCATCGTCACTGTTGATGGTCGGCAAGGAATCACCAATGCTGCCTCGGTTCGGGCTAGGGACTCCGAAATAGCTGAACAAATGGATATTGCACTAGCCCTGCTGGACAGTTCACGGGATGTCATCTATAGTGATTCAAGATATGCAGTCAGAGCATTTGCAAAAGGCACCGTTTGCAAGCAGGCTCTCAGACTTATTGGGGCAAGGCAATCACGCACAACTCAATTTATTAGTTTCCGGCACCTCAGGGTCAGATGAAGGGTGCTTCTCCCAACCTCAACGAGTCGGCTCATGGGGCTGCGCGTGAACTTGCCCACCGCGCTACCCTCGACCAATCGTAAGCCGACTCCCCAGAAAACAGGGACACTCCCTCCACCTACAACGAGATCACTAAACAGAATATCAGCCGTAGAACCTACTTTATTCCTCATCCGCGCCTCAATAGAGCTCCAGCATTAACGCTCCATCTACTACAAACTAATACCTATCCGAATCCGTCGCTCTTAGATATAATCTGTCCGGATACTTGCACTAGCGCTACCTGCCAAGATTGTGGAGATGTAGCCACGTTAGACCATATGCTCTGGTGGTGTGCCCGGTCACGCTCTATCATCGCTAACAGCTCGGCCAGATGGGAGGCGGTTCTCCGCAGCCCTCTTCTGGCTGATCAACTCTGGGCTGTCGAGCAGGCCCACGATGCGGCCGAGAGGCTCAGCCTTCTGGTTCCCACGTGGGAGCGGCCCGCTTCGTGATGACTCACGATCTGCAGGACTTCATTAAAGTTTTACCATACCACACCATATCATCTGACAGTTTGGTCCGCAATGATGTCAAGATTGTTGTGACGCAGTGGCTGGCCAATCGTGCCGTAAATATGGCCTCGAATTTTATCGGTGTAGAAGAGATGGAAGCAGCACAGCACTGGAGCAAGGTGGACAAATGTTTCATCGATGTGAAACGCCTAGCTCTAGTCGGAGCGTACAACCGAAGCACGGGAGGTGTAGAAAAAACGGACTTCCTTGTTGCCTTGTACAGGACCACAATTCGGTGAAGAAAGGGGAATCTCAGAATGATTTTTCATTTTGTGAATCTTGCTGTTGTGAACTCTTGGTGCGAGTACAGACATGATGCCGATGGGCGAGGGGTCTGTAGAATGAACAGCTTGACCTCCTGGACTTCAGCCTCAGAATCATGGATGCTGTTGCAAAGAAAGAAAAAAATGCAAGTTAATGAAGCGTGGTATGCTATCCTTGTCTCCACTAGAGCGTAGGAAGCAAGTTCGCTCCACAGAGAATAGGCCTATAGAAGATCTGAGGTTCGACCAAGTTGGACATTGACCAATTTGCACCGACGCTGGGGCGCAGCGGTGTAAAATGGATGGTTGCACAGGGAAACTTAGAGTTTTTTTTGGAAAGTGCAAGGTGCATCTGTGATTGACGAAGTCCAGGAATTGCTTCAAGGACTTTCACAAAAACAAATATTCAATTTTGGGCTTGGTTCTTGTTGTAAGAGCCGCATGAAATAAAGTGAACATTTTTTTCATTCCTACACCCACTGAGACCTGATGTCCTTTCTTGAGGACATGAAGCCAAATCGCCAATTACTTCACACACAAGCTTTATATTTTGTGAGCATGTCAGTGCGACCTTCAATGTGGAGAAAATGTGAGGGAAGAAAATATGCGTTAAAAATAATTCCAGGGCTGAAAGGGCTGAAGTACAATTTGCAAGAAATCGGGCATTGCTCCGTGATCAATTTTTTTAAAAAATGCCTCCCTTAGAGTTACGCCTGCCGCATCGCTCCACGGTCAGGTTATCCACAGTAGTTGATCTCCCGAGTTCCTCGAGCTTTGATAGCAAATGTGTATTCATGTACTGCTAACTCTCAGTGCCTAGGCTATCTTTTCCAAAATCTCGTTCTTGTGAGACGCGTCCGTGTAAAGCCGGTGGCTGTTGTAGTAGAGTTCGGGGTAGCTCTTAATCGTGTCGATCAGCATCGCAGCCCACACATTTAGCGCCATGTTCAATTTTATGACCGGATGCTTACACACGTCCGGTCATTGTGCATTTTACTGTTAAGCAAAACATATTTCTCCTGCACTGTTGGGAAAAATTGCTCCGGCACAAATTGGGCTCATCGCTGGTTTCCCGACCAATTTGCCACCTGCACTGTCCGATTTTCATAACTATGTGCCGCTTCGGCTTGCATCCAGAACTAGTATCAACGTATCGTAAGGCTTTAGCCACATAACTTGCATGATTTCATGCACTCGGTGCTACCTAAGCGAAGGTGGCTCGAGCGGTTGCAGCATACAGTTCATAGGCGATGTTTGATTGACTACACGGTAGGGACCATGACACTTGGAAATGAGTTGGCGTTAAAGTCCAGGGCTGGCGCAGGAATACAAACCCAGAGAATGATTCAAAACATAAGGTGCAAGAGCGGCGGCAGCATCCCGATCATGCGTCTGGTGCTTCCTGTCTCCCGGAGCAAATGTGTGGACCAGCCAACAGCACACTTCCACGTGTGCAACAGTTTTGAATAGGGTCGTGGACTTCGTTGTGTCTGGTCGGTGCGGTAGGTAGTGCCCATATTTTGGAATGTCTGGCGTACGTAAAGAAGAGAGTACGGGGAGAATGTATTGGTCTACATGACACTACTATTAGCATAAGTCACAAAAGGTACAACGTGGTCACAATGGGTCTGGTCAGATGCAACGCTCATAGACACCATGTTGCCAACAGTTCTGGTAAAGATCTCAGTCATCCCGTTAGTCTGCCGGTGTTATGCAGTAGTGGCACACTTCAATAAGTGACAATCCTTGAGTAGATCTCCTAATCGTCAGAGACCAAAGCACAGCTTCGGTCACTCAACAATCCTCTGAAATCTACATGGAAAATAATGGTGTGACGCAGGAAGAATCACGCAGTATGACGCGCAGCCACCTTGTGTAGACGTGATGTATCCGCTCAGCGCATAAGACGCCCAATCGCCACAATCATGCAGTGGATGCCATCTGGTATGCGTCGAAGGGGCCCATAAAAATTAACTCCGACCTGGTCAAGGGTGCATCCTAGGCATGACAACAATTCCACAGTATTCGCTCAGGGACGATAAGGATTCCTGCGACGTTCGCAAGAGAGCCAGGAGCAGACATATTGGCCAGGGAGAAGCACGAGCGATACCAGGTCACCATCGGCAGCTGGGGCTCGCAGGCGAGAATCTCGTTCGAGGTCCAAGTCGAAGACCCGGCGGAGCAACGGCGCCGAGAAACAGGTGGGCTGGGCAGCGGGGTCTCACGTCGCTCTCGACAATAGCAATTTCCCTCCCCTCCTCCCGCCCTTCCAAAGACAACGAGTGTAGACACTGTTTGGAACTCAAGGAGATCATAGAGAGGCAGAACAATCAAATCAAGAACCAAAACAATCAGATAAAAGCAATGATGCAGCGTATCGAGACCCTCAGTAGAACAAAGAACAGTGATAATGACATCATTGCAGTTAAAAGGAAAGTAGCCAAGAGAGACGCCACCAGCGCTACTCCAGCGGTGACGAAGCTGATCACGTCATCGGCGCAGATCACATCACCGGCGTTGACGCAGTCAGTGACGCAAACTCCACAGACAGAAACGGCAGTGGTTGCCATGGAGGAAGAGAAGGCTGAGGCCGCCGTTGCTCCGACAATGGAGTCGGTCATGAGCATGCTTACGCAAATCTCCAGCCAAGTTTCCCAAATGTCTGCGCAAGTGAACAATCTAACAGTAAGAATGGATAATGTGGAGGCCAAATGCAGCCAACTCTCCGTTAGGGTCATGACGATGGATGCGAAAAATAAGCATCTCACCGTTGCCAAGATGAAGTCACCACGGCTTAATCTACGGGTCAGGCCGCGAAAAGTTGGTTCCGTGCGCAAATCTACCGCTCAAAAAGTAGAAAATGACGAAGACTAAAGGAAAGCAGAAAGAGACTACGACGTTATTTCAATGGAACTGTAGGAGTATTAGAAACAAGATAGGGGAGTTACAACTATTCGTTGATAAATTGGACCAAAAACCGCATATCATAGCGTTACAAGAGACCAACGGCCGGGCCAAGCTCGCGGGATACATTACGTATACGGACCCTAGCGAAAAGGGTACTGTGATCTTAGTCCGCAGCAACGTGGCGGCCACACAACACGTGACCACTCAGCGAGGCTGCGAGCATACGCTCATCGAAATTCACAGCAGAAGAGTGGGGGGGGGGGGGGGACAAGAACTTTTTCGTTCTGAATGCTTATTGCCGACCGTCCAGCAGGGTCATTGACTTTGAAGGCACCATATTGGACTGCATTGAAGAAGCGAAAACAAGACCGATTTTAGTGCTAGGAGATTTTAACGCCGCCCACACGATGTGGGGTTATAAATATTCCTCCAAAAGAGGAAACCAATTAGTTAAAGCTATAGAGGACCACGACATGGAGGTGGTTAACGAACCGGGCGTACCAACCAGGACAGGCACTAGCACGGTCAGAGACACCACACCTGATCTGATGCTAGTTCGGGGGAACCTCGACGTAACTTGGCGTAACACGGGGGAAAATCTTGGCTCGGATCACGATATAATTTGTGTAACCCTCGGGGGGACTGACATCAAGGCGAAACTGGGTCAAGCCAACATTACAGACCGGGACCGGTTACGCAGAAGCGCAGACAGTGAAATCGAGGACGAAAACCAAGACACCAAGACGTATGAGGCATGGGCCAAAAAGCAACGCGAATTTGTAAAGAAATTTACGCAGAAGATTACTACTACCACGCAAATTCCCTTCGTAGACAGCAGGCTTAGTCACATGTGGGCAGCCAGGCACGGTCTTACTCGAAGGTGGAAGAGGCAAAGACATAACAAGAAGCTTCGCAGACGTATACACGCGCTCAACAAGCAAGTGACCGAGTATACGGAAGAACTTTGCAGGGAAAACTGGATGAAGATGTCTGATGACCTGCAAGGCACACTGCCTACGAAGAAGACTTGGAAGCTGTTGCGACACCTCATAGATCCATTAAAAAGCAAGAGCGCATGCGTCCGAGACCTCACAAGAACGATCAACAGTTACGACGGGGACGGGGAGAAGCTCATTCGTGAACTCACAAGTAAATACCTCAAGACCGAGAAGAGCGGTAACCCGGCTCACGAGTATAAAGGCGATAGCAACGTCGAGATGGGCGAAGCCTTCACCGAACTGGAGCTGGTTGCAGCCATCGATGAAAGTAATCAAGGCAGCGCACCGGGAATTGACGGCGTTACATACAAGATGCTAAAAAATATGGGCGACAAATGCCGAGCTGAACTGCTAAACCTCGTCAACGCGTCCTGGGAGAAGGGTTGGTTACCAAAAGAATGGAAAGAAGCGGAGGTGCATTTCATTCCCAAGCCGAGGAAACCACTCCACGTCGACAATCTACGCCCCATCTCCCTCACGTCATGTGTAGGGAAGGTGGTCGAGCGTATGGTGTTCAAGAGACTACAGAGACATTTGGATGTCACTGATCAGATGCCACCGACCATGTACGGATTCCGGAGGCACCTGAGCACGCAAGACGTCTTGGTGCAAATACACGAGCTGGTTATCAAGCAAGCGAAGACCCCTACGCCAAGAGTTATCCTGGCGCTCGATCTCAAGGGGGCCTTCGATAACGTCACACACGAAAGTATTCTTCGTAACCTGCACCAAACGGGATGCGGAAAGCGAACATTCATATATGTGCAGGATTTCTTAACCAACAGAACGGCAACCATCAAAATTGGAGAGGAGAAGTCGGAACCGATAGCCCTGGGAGAGAGGCACTCCGCAAGGATCGGTTCTTTCGCCGCTTCTCTTCAACCTGGCACTCCTCCCTCTCCCGACTTTGCTTCAAGACATACAGGGCACAGATCACGCTCTCTATGCAGACGATATCACTGTGTGGACGTCGAGGGCAGGGTCGGAGAGTTGGATGGAGGTGAGCCTTCAGAGAGTGGCAAAGACCGTGCACGAGTTCGCTAAATCGTGCGGCCTCAGTTGCTCGCCACAGAAGTCCGAGTTACTCGTCATCAAGCCAAGAAGAAAGAAAGGAGACCAAGAGAACGTACGCATCACCATCGACGGGACGACCATAACACCAACCACGCAAGCACGTATCCTGGGTGTCATCTTCCAGAACAATGGCAAGGCGGGGGCGTCGATCGACAAAATCAAAGTTTCAACGCAAGAAATTTCGAACATGATCAGAAGAGTCACAAACAGACAAAGGGGATTGAAGGAGGACGATGTACTGACGCTCGTCCAGGCCTTCTTGACGTCGCGCATCGTTTACGTGGCGCCGTACCTCAGGTTACTGAAAAAAGACAGGGACCAGTTGAACGTCATTATACGAAGGGCAACCAAGATGGCGCTGGGCATTCCGAAGCATTCTTCGACCGACAAGCTTCTCGGCATGGCCAAGCACAACGTCGTAGAAGAGCTAGTAGAAGCTCATCTATCTAATCAAAGAGTTCGGCTCAGTCAGACGTCGGCGGGACGTCGCGTTCTTGCCAAGTTGGGCTGGCAAGATGCAGAGCGGAAGGAAACGGGGCCGTTACCCAGGTTGTGGGTGCATAAAATCCAAAGTAAGCCACTGCCTAGAAACATGAGGTCGGCTTGTAATGACGGCCGCAGAGCAGCTCGTATAGCGGCCTTGACGGAGACTTTGGGTCAAATAGTAGAAGAGGAAGAGGGGGTCACTCTCTTCACAGACGCTTCGTTACCCAAGTTTTCATCGAAAGCAACGCTGGCAGTTACGACGCGGGATGTGCTCGTAACCTGCGCCTCCATCAAGACGTTTTTTCCAGAGGTGGCAGAAGAGGCCGCTATAGCGCTAGCACTCGCGCCGCCCAAGGTGGGAAGAATTGTCACCGACTCGCAAAAGGCGTATAACAACTACAAGAAGGGGTGGGTGTCTCTTGCGGCACTAGATATTCTCCAAAGTAAACGCGACGTACCTGAAAGGAAAGTTGAGTTAATATGGACACCGGCTCACTCTGGGCTGGAGGGCAACGAACTTGCCCACCAGTTCGCCCGAGAGATGGAACACCGGGTTGAGGAAGGTGAGCCACAGTCCATATTTAGTTACAGAGACATTACGAACCATTATGAGACGGAGAGGCGCCGTTACCCCGATCCTCACAAATCACTTAGCAGAGAACAGCAAGCGATCTACAGGCAAATACAGGCAGGATCCTTCCCGCAGCCTTACCTTCAAAACAAGATGTACCCGGAAAGGTACGAGAAGGATTGTAACTTCTGCAAAACTCATTTAGGCACGCTCCAACACGTCATTGGAGTATGCGATTTCATCAAGGCGATCCCCCCACCTCTTAACTGCTCCGCTACCCTACCCCATCCCTCATCCACCCTTACCGAGCGATGGGAGACCTTGCTAACCAGCACCGCCCTGGAAGACCAGCTCGTCCAGATCTCCAGGGGCCAGGCGGCTAGGGAAGCATATGGGTCCCGTGAAGAGGGAACCACTTCCATCGACGGCGTCTAAGAAGATGTCGAGCTCGGCTCAATAAAGTTGTTTCTCTCTCTCTCCACCTAGGCCCAAGGAGGTAGCGTGAGCCTGGCGGTGTAGAGCTTCACTAGTAGGAAGAGGCCCATGCAGAGACGCGAGAACACCTATGCAACGAGTAACTAACACTCTCCAATAAATTGCTATGGAAGGGTCAGCTCTACAAACGTCGTCAGAGAGAGTGACGCAAATGCTCTAGCGTACGCTGGCTGCTGAAGTCTGTTGGAGGAGTCGTCTGTTATAGCGTCTTTAGAATGCCCATGCTCACGAGCAGAGAGCGAACGCTGTCCGTGCTGGCGGCCGCCGCTTGGATCATGGAAGTCCGATAAACTAATTTCCCGACGCCCCTGGCACAGCAGAGCTAAAGGCATTGAAGTGCACACGAGCACACACAGACATTATTGGCGTATTATGCACCGAGAAAAAAGACGGATTACGCACACGAAGCTTAACCGCGCAGCTTGCACACGCAGACGTCGAGAAGTCAGACGCGCCGTGGCGACGAATGCGTGAATGCATGCACATAAAGAAAACTTCTTTTTGTCGCAGCGGCCTCCCGCGCGTCTTATTGCGAGGGTAATTATATAGACACTCGAGGTGCATTTAAACCGTAGGCGACGCCGCCAGGTTCCGCGGAAATTCCACGGGCGACAACTTCTTCAGCTGGACGCTGTATGCTATATGTGCGAGTAAAAGCGTGTGAGGGTGAGCCGGTGATCGCGGCTCACTCTTGCGTATGCAACGGCGGAAAGCGAGGAGCAAGCGCGCAAGCATCTCCTGTTGCGCGCAAAGCTTCGGGGGGAGGGTCAGGAGGGGGGCGGACGTGTGTGCGACTCCGGCGAAGTTTCAAGGCCTAGTTCGCAGTGATTCGAGCGGCTGCACGAAATTCAATTCGCTCGCAGCTGTTGCCGCGTTACCTCAGTACAGCGTTTTAGCAGTGAGTTTCCGCGGTGATCGAGTGGGATATGTTCATGCAGGCTTGTACGCGCCTGTTTCCATGCTTCTTAATTTAGTTATACTCGCGGACAAATTTCGGTGGCTAAGGGAAAGCTACAGGGGAGAAGTGCACACAAGAGAGAGCAGTTCTGAAAAGAGCCCCGCGTTTTAATCTACGTTGGTTTAGGCCGAGGAGAGAAATCATAAACACTTTATTAGCCGCAGTTCAATAAGACGGAACGCACTACTGAATGTAAAGGTTTACTTATTTTGCGGCATTTTGCTTCCGCCTCTGGGGAAACGCGGAACTGTCGCACGTAGAAGGTGAGTCGATTCAGCGACTGGTCCCAGCAACCAAAAGCCCCGTTAAACGTTGCCGGACTACTTAGCATAGTAACACACGTGCAGCAGTCACGCGCACCCGCAGCTTTCTCTTCATAGCCACAGAATGTTGTCCGCGGGTATATTATGCCTCCGGATAAATCGATGGAAGAATTTTATTGTGAGTACCGAGATATGCGATTATCGCGCAGCGGGCACTCCCACATTGAGACGGGCAGGCTGCGCCTAACTGCCGCATCGTCAGCTTATGCGGCCGATAAATCTACTAACCTTACTTCGTACAGCTCTTCACTAATTTGCTATAGGAATAGGTGCTTCGCCTCTCGGCCGGAAGTGCGACTGTCTTTTTTTTTTTTCAAGAGTTGCGGCTGGCTAGGCGTATTTGAAACGTCCGGGCTTTCGCGTTGGTTAGGTGGCATGACACAAACTGTTGATCACACAGGCTAGTCGTAACACAGTGCCCTATCGGGGAAGGGAGATCCAGAAAAGCCGGCAACTACATGCGCTGCCCGGAGCGATTGCACTGTTGCTATTACCCGCAGGTGGTTGTCACCGAACTTTAGACCGGTAGATGGTCTGCGAGCTTCTTTGAATATGCGTTTTGTTGCGCACTCAGAACACCGCTCAATGCCTTGTGAGATCGAGCGGCCGTCTCTGGTCCATGACAGGCGTCAGTAGGAACCACACCGAAAACTCAACCAGTCAGCCGAGGAGCGCGAGGCAATCCTCACAAAGCTTCTCTACGCTTATATCCCCCATTTAAATGTCACCCCAGTTTGCAAAGAAAGTATCACAGCAGATCTAAAATGTTGTTTATGAAATAGCCATACACCAAAGTCTTTCTTACCGAAAAGAGAGAAATGAAAGAAAAACTTCAAGAACCTCAGTTGAAAAGAAAAACAACGAAAAGTTGATATCATCGATGTTTATTTGCGTGTTCAGCACTTTGATTTGATCCGTCCGATTAGTCTTCCATAGTTTTCTCTTTGTACGCAACCCGAAATTACTTATGTAAAATGCGATGCTCCCGCGGAGGACATTTCCGGAGAAAT
Source organism: Dermacentor albipictus (assembly GCF_038994185.2). Classification (NCBI taxonomy): domain Eukaryota; kingdom Metazoa; phylum Arthropoda; class Arachnida; order Ixodida; family Ixodidae; genus Dermacentor; species Dermacentor albipictus. The sequence continues at coordinate 106,431,484 of NC_091827.1, read as the reverse complement.
TAATAGCAGCAGTTACAGTGCGTTGAGGGGCAGCGACAAGTCTCACTAATGGATCTCAAACTTCCAAGGTGACTTGGCAATTCGCGAGCAGCTAATAACATAACCGAGCTCTCTCTCTCGATGGCCGTACACACTTGCCTGCGACTAGTCCACTTACTACATCTACAGAGAACAGGTTGCTCCTCCTGCCCATCTCATACGTTGCACATCAGATCGGCCCTGCCTCGTGGCCTAGTTTCTTCCTGACATATGTGCTCATTGTATTTCTGTGATCTGATAACGGGATGGCTTGCGTTGGTGTCAAAATGGCATGAAAACCCATTGACTTTCTTCGTCATAGGAAATTTTGTTGCTATCCGACACCCCGCTGCTTTGAATGCCAAGGCCGCTTATTGTAGGCACATCAGCACGGGATGGCCTCACTCAAACTGACGTGTTCCTGCGGCACATTGACAGATCTTGGCTCTGTGCTTAGCCTTCGTCTTTGCCTAATTTGCGATTCATGTATACCATTGAAGCCTTCCTATGTTTGAAGTGGACGCAAATGTGCACAAGCGTCGTCTATAAGGCGCCTAAAAGGCTCTCTGGTAATGCGTACTACTAGCTTTCCTGGCGCTTCCGCTTGATCCGCTGTCTTTTCTACATATTAACACATACCATATGACCCAACAGATGTTGTTCTGAATTGCAAAAACAACAAGATTTTTTTTAAACAGGGTCCTCGATGCACGGACTGCACGCGTCAAGCTCAGATTATCTTGGCTATACGGCTGAGGCGTGGTCAGGTGATCGGTCTCCGCTTTTCTGCGTTCTGCATAGTTTCACTGGTGTGCAACGCCTTTCTTTGAAAGGCTACATTATTTCGCGCTGCACCATCACGTAGATCACCCCCGATGCTTGGTACTCTAAGGTTGCCGTTACGCTCGGCAAACACGGTGGAACTGCTAATCTAGCCTCGTTCGGCTTTCTAGCGTGCGCGCAATGAGAGACTTGTATCGTGCATAGTACTCAATACGATATAAATGTAGATGTTCCTCAGTCCCTGACTGTTTATTCCACCCTCTTCTTTTTTTGGCAGGTGGCTCCAAGCACGCTCCATCTAATGGCGCTGCAATCGGCTGCGTCGCTTGATATAACATATCCCCTGTTGGAAAAAAAGGGTGCCAATTACTACCTGACGTAGTCCTGCAGCTCTGTCGGTGCCTTATTGTGCGGACGCTTCTTCTCACGCACGCTTTGCATGCTAACAAATAAAATGAAGCTGGTTGCGTACACTCTGCAGCAGGTAGTTCTGGGTTCAGGGTTGGATTTTCATGGTTAACCGTGCTTCATGTGCCAGGTTGTGTTGGATGATTTACAGCTGCAATAGCTGTGTGATCGGATGCCGATGACCAGTTTATGAGAACAGAGGTACCGAATTTCATTTTGCTGAAAGCTTCACGGTGAACGGCCGCTATTCTGGAAGCATTGCACACACGCCCACCTTCTGAAAGGTATGAGGAGAGTCCGCGCTTTTTAATAATGCTCTTGGGCGCAGAAAACTGTGGTAATTTAGCCCGCATAAACTGCAGGTAATTTAACCCGCACGTGATCACCAACGTCGAGGTTGGGTTCCTTGGCACTGCACTTTTCATCGGTGGAACTCTTCGACTTCGTTTCCTTGTTCTTGATGCGCTCTCGCAAGTGTTCTAGTGCCTTTGAAGGGTGCGTGCTGAAACAACTGTCAGGCAGCCCCACAATATCGAGTCTGGTGCTGAGGTTGGCGTCCACAAAGAACAGTGGGCGCAATACCAGTTATCCCATGAGGCGGAAAGCGATATGTTTGCAGGTAATCAACCATCGCTGTTCTCATATCACGGTGTTGTAACAGGGCAAATTCAATATATCGCTTCATTACCCTGTAAAATTTTTCAACTCAACCATTAGCTTGCGGGTAATAGAGAGAAGAGTTCTAATGCGCGACTCCGCATTCTGTGAGAAATTCTTCAATATTCACTTAATAAAATTGTGATGCATGATCGTACATAATACCACGTGCATATATTTCTGTTGCAAAAAGTTCAAGTAGGAATTTTCTCACTGTAGACGTGATCGCATCCCATATGAAACCCATTTCTGGCCATTTGCTGCAATAGTCAATAATTGTAATGACAAAACAGCACTCAGCTGGAGCTTGCATGAAAGGTCCCACAATGTCGATAGCGACTTTTTAGCAGGCTTTCTTGGGAAGAGTGACGGGTCGCATGGGAGCTGCAGATGTACGTGCTGATTTGTCCGATCACTGGTAGGTTACACATGTGCGCACAAGCTCTTCAATGTTTTATGCATGCATGCCTACCAATATGATTTTCTAAGATTAGCTTTCGTACGCCTAATTCCTGGGTGTGACTCCAAAGGCAGATCCAAAAGACGGCGTGTCACAGTTGTTGGCACGACAATCCTGTCATCCGGACACAGAATGTCACTAACAACAGAAAGTTCCGACCGCACCTGAATGTAAGGTGGGAGCTCTTTCGACAAGGACTTCTTGCCAGGCCATGAAGTAGTGCTAAACTGCTTAACTTCGGAGATAGCCTTATCGGTGCACTTGCTTCTTGAAGCTTTTGCTTTGTAACTACTGGGGACAAGCGACATAAATTCTTCTCCGGGCGCATCGCGGAATAAACTCCGTACGGGTGGCTGGGAGAGTGCATCAGTGACGATGTTTGCGCTACCCTTTTTCTATTCCATGATGTAGCTGTAGCAAAGCAACTGTGATGACCACGCGCAACCCTTAACGGACAGTGACCTATGCTTTTCGTTTAAAGGAGCGTAACCAAAGCAGCGTTGACTGTCCGCAAGATTAAAGGTCGGGGCCCCACAGGCAAGTATGCTAGAGCTCGCAGGCAAGGCTTCACGCAGGGCTTCATACGCAGGCAAGGGCTTCATGTTCACCGACTGAATACTTCCATTCATGTGGTTGGATAGAAAGTGAGGCGAACGCGACAGTTTGCAGTGGTATTATGATAACTTGCTGCAGTACAGCACATCATCCATATCGCGAGGCATCAGTTGTATTGTAAACAGGTAACTGAGGATCAAAAAGGTGAAGAACTCCGAAAGGTGTTATCCAAGTTTTCAGCTGCTGCTCGAAGCAGCTTTGTGCTGCTGCTGTCCAAGCGCAAGGCGCATTTTCTCGAAGCAAAGCACGGGTTGGCTGCTAATCATCAGAAAAATGCGGTATAAACATTGAATAGAAGCCTGCAAGTCCGAGTAGCGAGTGAAGTACATTAATATTTGTACGTGATGGCGCATTCATTATCGCCTGGCTAAATGACATCAGTGGGAATAACGCTTTTGTGCTGACAACTTGGACTAGGAAAGTCAACTCAGCGATGTCAAAAGCATATTTATGGTTGAGGCTGAGGCCAGCATTGGAGAGCCGCCAAAGACAGTGCGCCAATTGAGCAAGTGATCCTTTAGGCAGAGTCGATGCACGATTGTGTCCTGAATGCCAAATAAGACGCATTTTCATCCTTTGGGGATCACATGTATCATCTTCTGAAACGCTGACGGTGCAAGTATGAAGCGAACCCTCTTTAAGAGAAATGGTACGTCGCACGTTATAAACGTCGTACGATCACGACCTTCTGGACTTAGTAGTAACTGATGGTATGCAGAAGCTAAATCTAGCTTGGAGAATCGCCATGCACCAGATATAGAGGCGTCAACCGGTGCTACGAGGATGGCTGCAGCGTGAGAAGCGTCGAAGCGGAACAAGCGGAGGAGGTAGCCATTGCCATGGCCATCGCCGGCGCAGACTGCCACATGGTGCTCAGTGACTCGAGGCCGGCAGTGCGAGACTTCGCCAAAGGCCAAATCTGCAGGGAGGCCGAGCGCGTACTGCGCGCGGCCAAATTACAAGACAGAAAAGTAAGACTCAAGTGGTTCGCGGCGCACGCGGTCGACGCGTCGGAACGCAATGAGAATCACAATGAGACGGCACACGCAGTCCCGCGAGCGCTTATCAACCGCGCCCCAGCGATAGACCTTCCTACTTGTTTCGGAACCAAAGACCGCATGACGGACCACAACGACATCACGAAGGCATATCGCCTGGTTCCCAGGGCTCTCCCACCACCACACCCGAGGCTGAGTCGAGTGGAGGCGGTGCTACTGAGACAGCTCCAGAACGGATCGCTAGCGCCCCCGGGACTGATGAATCGCATGTGACCGAGACATATCCGACCGATAAGTGCAGAGTCTGCCGGAGGGCGACGGCAGAATACACGCACATCTTATGGGACTGCATTAAAAATCCAGAAGAAGCAAGATCAAGAACGATAGTAGCGGCTCGAGGCAGCCACAAAGAGCTACGACCAAGACCAATAGCTCTGGGCAGTCCAGCTGGTCCTCGGGGCGCTCGAAAGGCAAGGAGTCAGCGAGCCGACAATGGCGAGCGGAGACCCGCCCCGACCATTAACAACTTCGTAGATGACGTAGGCCTCGCCAGGGCGCGCGAGCGCCCAACTGCAGGCACAAATAAAGTTTGCTCCAATCGAATCCAATTGAATCCGTGCACCCGCTAAACTGTTTAAATGTTCCTGAGTTGCTGGCAGGGGATAATTGTCCACTGCTCTTGCTTTTTTTGGCTGTCGTAGGGCTACGCACATGCGAATCAAGTCATGCTTTTTTCTGGCTACGACAATGAGTTAGACCAACTCTGAAGAATCGACGCACTCAATATCATCATAGAGAATGATATGCAGCAATCGAAGGCACAGATGAAGGAAGAGCCGGTAGGACAGGGGTTGTTAATCCTCGTTGGCGATTAAGTTGTATCTTGCATACTACTCAATGTGATATATATCAATGCAGACATTACTCAGCCTCTCACTGTTTATTCTGTGGTCAGTTCCTTTTTTTTTCAGTGGTCTCCAAGCGTGCGTCTTATAGTGACGCTGCAGTCGGTAGTGTCGCTTTATATAACAAGCCTCTGTCGACTCGTCTACCCTGTTAATTTCAGGTGCTCTCTCTAGACTTCGCTGCTCTTGCACTGTATCAGGGCTACGCCTGTTACGCTCCTTCAGTGCTCCGTCTCGTGGTGTGAACCACTATCGACACCGTGCTCTATGGCAGAGGTGCAACCGACCCGAAGTGGGGCACCTTTGATAGAGCACCTGAATTCGTAGACACTCGAACTACTGAATCCGCAGTCACGTTGGTTGGCTCAAGTGTGGACGCGCATTCGCCCTGAACCCTCTCAGCGTGATGTGCGTCTGACTTACGGTCGCCGCTTGAAACTGCAGTATTGCTGCATTTCAGCTTGCTCATTTGCCTCTAATAAGGACGCGCTGCGATCTGAATGCGCTGCGCCTATGACTCATGTTCGGTACTGGAAAATCTACTTTGGAACTACTGTTTTTGCAGCATGCTCGTAGACCTTTGATGCCGATAGTGACATAACCTGCGCGCGCTTCGCATCTATCTCATATTTGCCGCTTAAAACTGCACACTACAGAACCAATTTTGTAGCGAGCTCATTCCGCTGTCACGCGAAGCAATACACAGTGTCCGCGCGCTTGGCCTCTGGCTCATGTTTGCCGCCTGAAACCGTCGTTTCAAATACTGTCTTCGCTACGAGGTCCATCGGCTTCAACGCATGGGTGCTTTCGGCCTTATCGCACTGCGCTTCTAGTTTTTGACCCATTCGCTTGAAGCTACCGTTTCTTAATCTAATGCCTCTTCAGCAAGCTCACAAGCATTTGACGGGACCGTACTCGCGGCTTCGCACTCAATCGTACGTTCCGAATCGTAGCGCGCTTCCTTGCGGCGCAACTCCTGTCTCGATTCTTCAATCACTTTGTCCAGTGTTTCGATTTCCTCGCAACTTTCTTGCTTCGTGAATACCGACCTTAGAATCATCTTCACAAAGTATATCCTCTCCGGCCAATCACTTTCGCTGAACAAAACTGGTTGAACGAATGACAATAACAGTCATATCTTACTCAACTTATAGTTCAAGCTCCCAACACAGCTCCAACTCCGCCTTTCTCAACTTTCCCGACTCAAAGGCACATTTTTTCGATGATGCTTAAAGCTTTCTCCTCCACGGGACGCCTTATTGCCCAAACATTCTGTTCAAAGGGGTTCTCTTTCGGCATCAAGCCGCATCATTTTAGGTGCCGATTCGTGTTGTCTTCAGTTTTCACACTCTTGTCTTTCAATTTGGCGATGCTTCACGCGCACGCTCTTCCCTCCCATGTTCCCTCTTCTCTGTGCGCACTGGTGTTCTTGGCTTGTGTGTTCACGTGCGCTGTTCTGCCTGCTTTCTGAGGTTTCTCATTGCCGAATGATCTGAAAACATTCCGAGAGCTTGACCTCATGGGCTACCGATGCAAGAATAAGCTCTATCACCTCGCGTTCTTCGAGTATTTCGGACTCATCCAAACAAAAATTATTCGCAAGCTCCAACTCCGATTTATGCAGCCACTTCAGATTTATAGCTGAGTTAAATGCTGCTTCCTCAACTGGATAGACAGACCAAGAACTCTAACGGAGCTGAACTTTACTCTGACTGGACGTCATTTAACTGGAGGACATTTCATAGCGAGGCTGAGCCTGGAACCATCGTTCCGTACGACACGGACACTGATACAGTACACACGAATAAGCTTCAGTGTTAATTTTCTTGTGTGAATCGTACGAATAAATTTGATGTTACTTTTCTTGTGCATTTTGTTTCCATTTTGGTAAAACGTGTTTGTTGTTTTGTTTTTATGTGATGTTCGATTTTCCTTACGGATACTTCAGTTTTCTTATATGAATCCCTAATGTGCGCGTTTATCTTCTTGAGCCACGTTTTATTTTGTAGTAATGATTTGTAACGAGTGGGACGCTGTTTTTCGTAGGGGGGAGATGCGGGAAGAGAGTATACCGGGCACCGCTTTGCTGGCTTTCCGATAATTTTTTGGGCTGCTTGACGTGGGGGAAACCTTTGTACACAAATAACCGCGACGGCGCCGCGGGCATGTGCTGCCGCCCGGCCGCCGGCACCGTGCGACTGACGTCACAGGTGCACATGACGCGTCGTCTTCTCACGCTCGGCTGTCAAAAGCTGATTAGTTATGGTCACAGTGCTTTTGTGTACAGAGTATTGACGCGACCATTTCTTGGCCCCTTAAACTCTGACGCTTATTGGATGATGTCGGCCTGCCTGATTGGTCGGAGTAACGAAATAGCCCATTGGTGGAAAAATGTGCCCCTTGGATGCTGTGTAAACTTATTTAAGGAATAGTTCGAGTAGTTTTGGAGGTGAGCAAGTAGACAGCAGCGGATGGCGCAACTTCAGCACAGGACGCAAGGCCGGCCAGGCAGGCCGTCGACGGGGGTAGGACATCGTTTTGTTCATAGATATTTTCTACATTGTTTACTTAACGTAAATACCGAGTGAATAAAGCCAGTTGTTGAAATGCTAGCTCTCGTCGTCGTGCCTGCGGATTTGGACTTGCCCCTGCCAGAGCTCATCCCCATTCATCTCCGCGTCCCTGGTGAGCTGATGCGTCTGATATCTAACGGCTGCGTTACTTCGCTACAACAGATTTTGCCCGCTTCGTGACGTACACTGACAAAAGCCTGATAAAACTCGCAGCCAAGAATTCGGAGTAGGCCATCGCAACGCACATTTGCATCTCACGCAAATAACCCGTCGGTGTTGCATATCACCACTGGGAACATTTCTTGTAGGATGGAAGTCGGTGATACGGAGCATGCCACTGACTCTACTTTGCAGTTACTCACGAGTCCCGAGGGGGGCAGGCAGAAGAAAGACCTCGACGTACCGATGAACAAGGAAGCTTATTTACATCTCGCGCAGCGGTCAGCTGTACAAGTTTAGTGACGGAGAGCGACACAAACGCTCTGAGCTTGTGCTGAAGGATAAAGACCGTAGGAGAGGGCGCCTTTTACGGCCTCTTCGGAACGCCCACTTTCAGGAGATTCTGAGAGCGAACGCTCCAACGGTTTCGGCTGCCACTCGGTGCATGTCAGTCACAGGGATTTTCTAACCACCAGCGGCACAACGGAATCTACGACGTGGACGTGCACACACGCACACGCAGATACCGCCGGGGTGTTCCATACCGAGGAGGAGAAGATGGAAAGCGAGATAGGGCATCCCCGTCGCAGTTTACACGGTCAAAGCGGTACAACGCTCGAATATAATACTATTGCATGTGGAGGGCACATCGAATGAAGCAACCTGAAGTGTCTTTAAAGCACGACAGCCAGTGATAGCGGTTTGGTCAGTTATGACATCGTATAGCTAGCCACAGATGTAGGAGCGGAATTTAGTTATGGCCTGAAGGAAAGCCACGCATTGTTTTTCTCTAGCGAAATAGTTGGCTTCCGCTATTATGAGTGTCCAGCTGCCGAAGGCAATGACGTAATCATCCAAGCCAGCCCTTTGTTGAGCGACAACAACGTCAATGCCAACGCCACTGGTATCTGTGTATATTCCTGTATGTGCGATAGAATCAAAATATCCAAGAAACAAGGGCGATGTTTGAAGCCGACGCAGTATCGGGAATGTGACTTTGCAAGCTGACGACCACACCGAAAGCTCGTATTTACCAACGAGAAGCTTCGTCAAAGCTGCTGTTATGCTGAGGATGTTGCGGATGAAACTGCGAAAGTGGAGCTGCGGAGTTCTTTTATGGTGATTGGTCGTGGAAATTCGGAGAGTGCTTGGGCTTTGGTTGCATATAAGAGCCCACCATCTTTTCAAACAACATATAGAATGATGGTTAACTGTCGGGCGGCGGAGCGACACTTCCTTAAGTTTAACTTGAGACTAGCGTTGGCTAGGCAAGTGAGGACGCGTTGGAGTCGTAGCAGGTGAGGAGAAAGGTCCGGTGACTAGATGACACTATCGTCGAGAAAATAGAAGCATGCGTGCTACTTGAGGCCTCGAACGATTTTATCTATCACTCCCATTTGGAATTCGCAAGACTGTCCAAATGGCGTTATGGTAAATTTCTACAAGGCGCGAGGTCTGACAAATGCCCTTTTCCGGCCTCAGCCATCGGGACTTGCCAATAACCTCAACGTAGGTCTAAGGACGAAAGGATTTCGGTACCGTGGAGGCAGCTCAGTGCGTCATGAATGCATGGGGGAGGATAAGCATCCTTTCGGGTTATTGTGTTTACTCGTCAATCGCCCTCACAAGAACTAATAGTGCCATACTTCATTCTGACGAGCACAAGTGAAAAGGCTCAGGGACTATGTGAAGGCTGTATCACACCGCGTTAGAGCATCTCTACTATGTGTTCGGCGATGACGCATCGCTCCATGGCAGACACACGGTATGAACGCTGGCGCATGGCTGCCGGCCTTGATGGGATGAATGAGTGGTGAGGTGTTGCAGGTCAAACGAAGTACGAATTCAGTTGAAGAAGTATACGGTCCGCTTGTGCAGACTGGCACTGACGTTGGGATGGACAGACCGTGTACAATTTCTGTCACATGCAAACTCGCACGCTGGGACAGTAGCAGACATGGCGCCCAGTTGAAAAGGAGGCGAGTCATCAGGCACATCGCAGTCAAAGCTTGTGGTAAATTCGTCAGCAGAACCGAGGCACTATCTATGATGCAAGTGTGAAGAACCAAAATACAGATTCGAAGCGTTACGTGCGCTGGAACTCTGACAAATGGGAAGGAGAACAAAAGGATGCAAGAAAGCATGACGCCATACAGCAGGTTCAGATAGCGTGAAGAGAGCTGTGGAATCGCAGAATGCATCACAAAAAAACTGACACAAGGGCGGAAGAGAGAGAAGGAATGTTTGTATCGGTGGTGACTAACACTCAAGCAGAAGACGGAGGCAAATCTTCACAAAACTTGCCCCAAAATGGGGACCGCAGAAGCCCTGCACAGGCGCACTATAGGACGGCCTTATGAGACGATAGGGAGTCCCAGCATAAAATGTCATGACATCAGCGGGGAAGAGCAAGCAGCTCATTCTCATATAAACTGTCTTACATAGCGACACAGACGATGCGTGTTACTAAGAGCTCAATTGGCTCGTTGTTCGATGTGGGTAGTGAAATGGCAGAAAACAGCGACATGACTTTTCGGAGAGGGCGGCGAAGCAGGCCGGCAATCACTGACACGGCGGCTCCCGTGTCGGCAAGCGTATGAAGAGGGATACCTTCGGTGTAAATTGAAAGTCGTTTGCAGGAAATAAGCGTGGTCTTAAACAGCTCGATCAGATAGCAATTGTTGCCTCTGGAACTGGAAGTTTCAGTTTTCCTTCTGCACCGCTGGACAGCGCCAGATAATGGGCAGCAGTACACGTCGTCGGGGCAATCGAGACCTACCATTGTTGAACCTTCAGGGAACAGGAGACGATCGAAGCGCGCAACAGGTGAAGCCTAGCGGTATGGGGAGTTTGGAGCGTTGTCTAGTGGTGTCGCAGTGTTGGGAACGTAACAACCGCACCGGCGGCAGAACTGTACCAAGTGGCCGGGAAAGCCTCCCGCGAAGCAGATGGGCTGGTTGTCTTGGCTACCAGAGGGGTCCCATGTTTGGGTATACAGGGTGATAATTTTTTAAGCTTTATGGAATTGCACATAAGCCTGATGCACATAACGTATTTCTAGTCCTTGAGCTGGATTATCCTGAGGCGTCATCACCTGTACGAGAAAGCGAAACACATATTCAACTAATTAAGAAAAATCCCAAAATGTTCCTTTTTTGCATTGATTGCGGCATATATTGCTTTCAGAAATGTAGCCTGTGAGTTTCAAGGTATATCCACGTTGAATGAATTTTCAGAATGACGCCAATCTGGAGATGTTCACCCTCAAATCTTCCAGAAAAATGCATGGTTCAACCTAATAAAAAAACAGTGTTTTTTTTAACGGAACCATAAAAGTATCTGCAACGTGCTCGTATTTTTTTGCACGCATTGAGAAATAATATCTCGAAACTGGTGTCACCCTGGAAGGTATACCTAGTGGATTCGTCTTGCAAGCTCACGAGCTACAATTCGTAAATGGCAATATGCGCCATTAAGTAATTATGAGAAGGTAAACATTGCATTTTGCTAGTTATTTGTATGTGTTTTTCAATTTCTCTGGCTAGTAATGTGCGCCTCTACGAATTATCTAGCTCGAGAGCAAAAATTGTGCTGTCTGCCACTTGTGATTCTTTAAAATTCTGCGAAACTTAAGAATGATCCCACGGTAGCGCTTAGCCAGGCGTAGAAGCTATGGAAGACAGCACGTAGAAGCTGCGTGTGGGCGTGTAATGTGCAACTGCAGACGGAGGCCTTGGTCTGGCAACAACAGCAGCATACGTGAGTGGAACAGGCACCGGAGGTGGATGATTATCCAGTGGTTGTGCGTCGCTGACTTGTTCGCGAATGACACATCGGCGTTCGCGAAACAAAGAGGACGCAGACGCCTGGATGGTACTTAAAAGTGACAGTCGTCACGCGATTTTCCACTCGAACGAATAATTGTTGGATTTGGTCGAGACCGAGGAGTGACGAAAACAGCACTGGAACGGTCGGTTTGGCAGACAGCCAATTGGTCGGCGCAAGATATCGGAGTGCAGTAACACGTTCTTTGCGGAGCTCATCGTGGTTCTGGGATAGGGTAACAACATTATCAACCATTGGAAGCTTTTTCATCATGATCTTTTGGAAGGCGTCATTCGCTATACCTTTCATATTTCGTATCCAGTTTCGGGCATAGCCGAATAAATTCAAATGGCAAAGGTGAAGTACGTCTTCAATGTAGCTGGTGGTTTTGGCCCTTCTGTTGATCGCGACTACGGAACCATTGTGCCACGCGAACAGTGGTTGACTGTTGATAACAGGGCGACCGGAGACTTCTTTCAAGCTAGTCCTAAATTCTGTCCATGTGGAAACGTGAGATTGGTTGTTCCACAAGCTGCGATTGGCGACTACACAATGATAGGAGATGACGTTGGTGATTTCAGCTGTGTCGGCCCATTTGTTATGTGCACTAACTCGGTCATGTGAGGAGATCCAATCCACTACGTCATGGTTTCGCTTCCGCTGAAAACGGGAGGATGTCTTTGGCGTAGAGCACCTCAACAGACGACAGGCAACGCCTGGGAAGGATGACGGTTTGGATCGTGCTCAAGCATGACAGAAACGAGAGGGAGCGTCCGGCTGCGGAGTTCTAGGTCTTAAAGGGCCCGGCCCCTCCGCCAAATGTCGAGACGCCTTGTGTTATAATGTCCTCAGATAACCGAGTACCACAACAAGAGGTCACACAGCTCAGGCAATGCAGGCACAATGCTTCGAATAGCACGTCATCGTCTTTTTTTTTTCGAAGCAGTGCATACGGCACACTCTTCTCCAGTACACTGTAATGACCAGTACTTTTATTTTGCAAGACTGGCTTCTACTTTAATGCTTCACTGCGTATTCACTATCCGTTCAGCTTGACCATTTGTTTTCTCTTTGTGTCATAATCAAATTTTCCTGCGTCGCTTCTAATGTAAAAACTACAATTTAAGTTATGATACCCTGTTCTTGTACATGTCATTCCTGCTATAGTATTGTCTACAAATGGCGGTATTTAACTAAACAACAGATAATGCGAGCGCCGAATACTAGCACCAACGAAGCGGCTTATCGAATTATATCGTGACACTGCATAGTAATAAGTGAACCTCCGTGTTGCATTACAAATACAAGAAGAAATGAAAAAGAAAAACATCCTAGGTAAGCCGTGCACATATAATCCCAGTGAAAAAGCATACCTTTACCGTACGCGAACCAGATATAGACCAGTGAGTTTTATTTACTACATTTTTCTTTCATTTACTTGATGTTTATTCATTTATTCATTTGGCATGTGTTATTAAATGGGGGATCATTCTCGGCCTATCCTGCAAAGCAGGTGTTTGTCAGTTTTCTGCCCAAAAGTGTCACATACAAGGGAGTTGAACCTAAAACAAGATAAAAAATGCCCAAAACAAAGCTGTCAACTGTGTGATATGTAAATGTACCCTTTGCAATAGCTAACACATTGGAGGTGATGAAAGTAAAGAAAAACATACACATTGTAGTTAGTTCTAAAGCGTTTATTTACCAGCTTGACTAAAGCTTCGCGTCACATAGATTTTAACGATTGCGTTCAAGCTGCATATATTTTCCATTCTACATCTTCAGGCTTACAGTGGCACCTGACACTTGCAAAAACGCAGAGAACTAGTGCACTAACCCAATTAGGAAGTCCAACTTAGCTTCAACAAAAACACTCCCTCACCAGAACAGGTACTGGCCTCCCTAGTGCAGTATTCAGCCACTACCTTTCTCGTGATTCCTACAATTAACCGATGGTCCTCAGTCCAGGCAGCTGCGGAGCATCTGACCAAGGTGGCGGTCAGACCTGTAACACAGTAGAGGGTTCTAAGAGTCTCTGCACCCGGACAGCCTGCCAATGGAAACTGACCTGGGCATATTTTAACACCTGAACCCTCTCTAGTGAGCAGGATGCGTTGTTGGGCAAGTTGGTTCATTGTAATTGGGAACATTGGTTGCGCTTACTAGACAATCACATGAAAGAAGACAGGACAGGTGCTATGCTAGCCTCTCTAGTGAGGCAAGCATATCACGTCTCTTTGAGCAATTATCAGACATTGTTTGGGATATCATCGGCCTTAGTGAGATTAGAAGAACTGGTGAAACTTATACATTGCTGAATAACAGACATGTCCTCTGCTATAAATGTCTCCTAGATAAGAAGCAGTACGTGGTAGGATTCCTAATCCATAAGGAAATAGCGGGCAGCATTGACGAATTACACAGCATTAATTCAAGGTTAACTGAAGTCGTAATCAAACTTAATAAGAGGTATAGATTAAAGGTAGTACGCTCCAACCTACAGCCACGAAGATGAGGAAGTAGATCAGCTTTGTGAAGATATTAAATTAGCGATGAGAAAAGTGCAAACTCACTTTACTGTAGTATTGGGCAACTTCACTGCGAAGGTAAGGAAAAAGCAGGCTGCTGAACAAGCAATTGCCAACTACGGCGTCGATTGTAGGAAGGCTAGAGGAGAGATACTGGTAGAATTCGAAGAAAGGGATAAGCTTCGAATAATGAACACCTTTTTCAAGAAGCATAGCAACAGAAAGTGGACCTGGAAAAGCCCTAATTGGGAAACTGGAAATGAAATTGACTTCATACTTTCTTTCTGCTGATCTCAGCATAGTGCAGGATGTAGAAGTGATAGGTAGGGTAAAGTGCAGTGATAATAGGTTAGTGAGGGCTAGGATTCACCTCAATTGAGCTAAATTGGTCAAGAAGAAACAGGTCAAGCTAGAGGCAGTAAAGGTAAAAGCAAACCAATTCAGGCTGGCACTTGCAAACAAATATGCAACCTTAGAGCAGTGAGCTGAAGATTACACAGAGATAATGAATGAAATCGTAACTAGGTTGGCTTCAGAAGTAGCAATTGAATTGGGAGGTAGTCTACCAAGGCAACCAGTAGGCAAACTCAAGAGATGAGGTAGTACTCGCAGAATTGACCAATCTGAAATACAGGAAGAAAAAAATGATATTCAAAATTATAAAGTAGGACTAAGAAAGTAGTAAAAAATGGTCGCATCATGAAATCCATGAGAAGAAAACTTCGCATAGGACAAGCCAAAACGTACGATCTGTAAGATAAGCAGGGTAATATTACGAGCAATATTGATGCTATAATAAAAGCAGCGGAAGAATTCCATACTGCCTTGTACAATACTGAGAGGAGCCAGAATACCTCCATTGGAAGAAGTAATGAAGATGTTACAGAGGACCCTTCTGTAATTTGCTATGAAGTTAGTAGGATCTGTGAAGACACGAAAGGAGGAAAAGCGGCAGCAGAAGATGGAATAGCAGTAAATGAGGAGACATCATGCTTGAAAAGCTCGTGGTGCTTTACACGAAATGTCTCACGACTTCAAGGGTCCCAAAAAACTGGAAGAATGTCAACATTATACAAATCCACAAAAAGGGACACATTAAAGAATTTAAAAATTAGAGGCATATTAGCTTACTTCAAGTATTGTATAAAATATACACAAAGATAATTTCCAATAGAATAAGGGCAATGCTTTACTATAGTCAAGCAAGGAATCAGGCTCGCTTCAGGAAGGGAAATTTACAATGGTTCACTTCCATGTAATCAATCAGGTAATCGAGAAATATGCAGCGTACAATCAGCCTCTCGATATGGTTTCATAGAAGACGAAAACGCATTTGATGCAGTAGAGATAGCAGCATTCAAAGAGGCGATATTTAATCAAGAAGGACAGGAACTTACGTCCATATCTTGCAAAATATTTGTACAGATACCACAGCTATCTTACTACTCTATAAAAAAAAGTTGGTATTACCCTCCAATGCTAATCTCTCCAACTTTATTCACTGCATGCTTGAAAAAAGCATTCAAACAATTGAATTGGGAGGGCTTAGGAGTGAGAATGAAGGACAACCTTCGGTTTTCAGACGACATTGTCCCATTCAGCAACACCGGGGACGAGTTGCGAAAAGTATTTCAGGACCTTAACAGGGAAAGTGTAAGAGTGAGGTTGAAAATTAAAACGCCGAAAACAAAGTTAATGATAAATAGCTTGGCAAGCGAACAAGAGTCCGAAATTGTCAGGCAGCCTGTAGAGGCTGCGAATGAGTGTGTTTACCTAGGTCATTTAATCGCAAGGGACCCTGACCCTCACAGGGCAATTTAGAAAAGAATAAAAATTGGTTGCAGTGTTCACGGCAGGCATTGTCCGATCCTCACTGGAAGCGTACCTTTATCATCGAAAAGAAAGTTCTAAAGTCTATCCATTCCGTATTTGCTAAGATATGGGATAGAAACTTGGAGATTGACGAAGTTCGAGAATAAGTTAAGGACCGCGCAAAGAGTGATGTAACGAAGACTGACAGGCGTAGCGTTAAGAGACAGGACGATAGTGCTGTGGATCAGAGAGCAAAAGGGGATAGCCGATTTTATAATGGACATTAAAGGGAAGCTGAAACGGTTTTCAAGTTGCATGAATTGCTGAGGTTGAGAAGGACAGAACTATAAATTTACGGTTCTGAAATTTTTTTCTTCGTTTTGGTAATACAAGTGCCGGAAATTGCTTTCTAAATCCGCCCTGCGGACACGGCCCCGTCACTTTCCGAAGTGCCGGGTGAGGAGGCAGCCAGAGGAAAGAACCGGCGAGAGTGACGTCATTCCCGGAGAGCGTGCCGGTGGACCGGCGTGCTGGCATGTGCTGGCCTGTTTCTTTCCGTCCTACGCTTTACCAAACGACGCTACGAGACATCTGCCGCCGCTGACGTTTGCTTTCTTTTGCGATTTTTGTGAACTGTGCTTCCTTTCTGTGCTACGTGAGTGCCTACAGCCAAGAGCGCCCAACATGCCCTCGTTTTGCGCAGCATTCGGCTGTGCGAACACAGGCGGGCGAGACGATGCGGTGTTTCACATGTTCCCGAAGCACAAGAATCTTGCAGCGCAGTGGGTTCGTGTGGGGAGGAAAGAGAATTTCGTGCCGACGAAATCAACTCTGCTGTGCTCGGACCATTTCCGCGACAGTGATTATCATAGGAGCTTGACAACGATGCGGGCAATCGGTATTCAAATTCCGGTGTGCCGCTGCCCACATTGATGCACTCGGGAAATGTGAGCATTTGCACAGTTTTAGCGCAGCCGGAAAACTTTACGACCAATGCGAAAACGCGTTGTTGCTAGCGTTGCTAGGCTTGCCTAGCCACATTCGACGTATGGTTGTAGTTACCGTAATGTTAGCGTATTTACCACACGGTGGTGCTAAAACTGCCTAATATCTCTATGTCAGCACTAGAATGCAGCACGCATACCGATTCTTGATCGAGCCAGTATAGCAAACTCGTTGAACCATAGTCTGGATATTGCATATATAATCCCCCTGCCCATCTCGATCTGGATGTGTATCATAAGCAACTTCCATGACTGTACCTCGCGGCACTGCATATGCGTGCTTTAAAACGCGGTACTTATGTTCGCGATCGTGTATGAACATGCAAAAAACCACCGAACTTTAAACAAGCAGTGGGAAGGTGCTTGACATCGCGGAATTACACCCGTGTTTACAATCTAATGAGAAGTTAGCGCTTCGACATTCTTCCAGCAGCAAGTTCCCAGTGACAATTTAGCGCGTTTTTTCTCCTGTCATTGCAACGTGCAGCTACATGAAAAAACATACGTACCAGCTAATAATATTTCCAATGATCGAGAAGCTGCACACACAATTCTCGCTGTTACCACACTCAACATCGTCTTGCCACCATTGTTTTCTGTATCGGCTGTCGGTTCGAACATGTAAGGCGAAAATAGAAGCTGTCCGACGCAGCGAGAACGTTCCCCAATGCTTACAACTCATCTGTAAAGCCAGACCAGAACAGCGTGCTACGCTCAGAAATGGCGGCGCCGACAGGTGAACCCCGTGAATCACGTCGCAGTGGTATCGACCAATCACGGGCAACAGCGGCGTTGGCGCGCTGCCCTGAGGCGCTGGTGCGCGTTTTCTTGCAAAAAACAGCCGCTTGCGTTTGTTTCCGCCCTTTTTAAACTAGCTATTTGTGTTCAATGGACTAAAAACTGTAAAATGCCGCAGGGAACACATTTTTTTGCGAAAAAGTGTTTCAGCATCTCTTTAATAAGAGAAAGAAATGGAGCTGGGCAGGTCATGTATTGCGTAGATTAGACAACGGGTGAACCTTGGGCCATATAACATAAAACTATTGAAATATGTTTTTATTCCAATCTCCTGACGTCAAGGTTGCGTAACTGCCGACGCAAGCATCGGGTGGTCACCCACAAGGCTGTCTTAACAAACCAATGAAATGATCCCCTCGTAATAGGAGGTCACTTTTGTTTGCTTGAAAAACGAATAGCATTGCCTGCACTGAGCGGCTTGTCTTATCTAATTGGCTCATAAGAGGCGAGGAGCATGTTCAAGTTGAGCGGGATTCGATGGGGCCGAACCACTGCACTGAATATGGATAACCAGATGAAGAGGGTTGTGCCGTCGTCTGCGATTGGCCCCCTTTTTCTTACTTAGCTTGCGGTAGCTCGTCGACAAGCGTGGCGGCATGCATCGGAAGCTTACGAATGACGCTAAAACGGATCCTCCGCAAAGAAGAGTTGGCAGAACGAGGTTGTAAACGTGCTGAAAGATCTCGAAAACGTTACACGGCCACGCCAAAAGTTTTACTACACGCAAATAAACCCTTGCTCTCCGGCTGGGGTGAGCAGTCGGTGCCGGAGCAATTGGCGACAGCCATCTTGTATTTCTTTCAGCGTGGGGCAGCCTGCGGCTATAGAGAAAGAACAATTAAGTTTTTTTAGCATAATAATGCATCTTTAACGCGTATGCGTCACTTTGACGCGGTAAGTTTTTGCGGCTTTGTGACGTCGCGTAAGAGGCAGGTGAAGTGGGTGCAGCCCGAAAACTTTTTACCAATAGCCGAGGTCTAATGGCGAGAAGGCGTCGAATCAGAAATAACTATTTTGGTTTGTCTGGTAAAATTATGCATAATCAGTGTGTACACGTCATATAATATGGGGAGATATCGCGGTTTTCGTGACGTCGCGTGACAGACAGGTGAAGAGGGGGTGGTCCAACGAAGTGTTTGACCAATCGTGGTGGGCTGATTGCAGAATTGGAATAGAAAAGTTTGGAATTGTTTTACGTTATAGCACCCCATGAGGCTTACAAGATCGGTGCCAAGAGAAGGGAAACGGAGTCGAGGATGGCCGTAGATTTGGGGTGAAGAATTGAGAAATTCGCATGCGCAAGTTGTGAGAATCGGTTGACGCAGGACACGGGTAATTGGAGATCGCAGCGAGAGGCCTTCGTCCTGCAGTGGATATAAAATAGGTTGATGATGATAACGAAATGTTCGTTGATTACTTAAAGAGATTTTGTGTCGAATTAAACAGCGGTCACGATTACTTTGAAGCGCTTGCATCAAAATATTGACGTACTGTGTGGCCATATAAGCACGCTACTTTTTGCGCAAACTTTGCAGAGATTGCAAAGGTATGATCATCGGTATTGCATTCGCAAGCCTAAAAGCATAACGTTCACTTTAGTAATCACGTAAATGTCAAAGGAAGCTTTTCTTAACAACGACTGGCATATATGTATATGATGCACATAATCTTTTACATACCGTAAAGCACGTGCCGTAAGGTGAGACGGGATCGTGGTGTATTCGCGTAGGTATTATTCATCTTATATATTCCGACCCACGGATTTTAACAAAATTTATACTATGCGTTATTTACCATGCTCTGGTGATCTCTGCGAAACGGTACAAGTAAAATCACTCACTGCCCGCTAAAAACAATTTAAAAGCTTGCTATAGGTGCTTCGGACTCGAACATGTGACTAATGGATTTCTTAACTGGCTACACTGTGGTGCTCAGTAAACGGGAGCGCGCAATCTCGTTTCGCGCGACACCTAAAGCATGAATGTGAATAGCTGCCATCTGACCAAGCTTTCGGTGCTCACCTACTACCAGGCCTTCGTTATCAAGGATGGGATTCTTGCCAATGGAGCTGCTATATTGCGCAAGCGCTATTCATTCCTTTCAAAACGTTTGGCCTGTAGCCATAAGATATCGAGTCCCCGAAGGTTTTATACATTTTACCGTCAATATATATAGGGCTACTTTTATTTATTTACGGGAAAAGGGCGAGACAAAAAGACACAAGAAATAAAGTTAGAACCATCCCTGCCTCTCAATCTCAGAGTTATTTCATCATCACCATCATCATCATTAGCCTGGCTATGCCCACTGCAGGGCAAAGGCCTCTCCCATACTTCGCCAACTATCCCGGTCATGTGCTAAATGTGGCCACGTTGTCCCTGCAAACTTCTTAATCTCAACCGCCCACATAACTTTCTGCCGCCCCCTGCTACGCTTCCCTTCTCTTAGAATCCAGTCAGCAACCCTTAACGTTGCTTCTCAAGGTCAGTGAGCATGCATTGCAATCGGTCCCCTGAGTTACTAAGCAATCCAATATCATCAGCGAATCGCAAGTTACTAAGGTATTCTCCATTAACTTTTATCCTCATTTCTTCCAAATCCAGGTCTCTGAACACCTCCTGAAAAGGCGCTGTGAGTAGCATTGTAGAGATCGTATCTCCCTGCCTGACACCCTTATTCATTGGAATTTTGCTGCATTCTTTATGGAGGATTACGGTGGCTGTGAAGCCACAATAGATATCTTTCAGTAATTTTACATACGGCTCGTCTTCCCCCTGATTCCGTGACGCCTCCATGAATGCTGAGGTTTCGACTGAATCAAACGCTTTTTCGTAATCAATGAAAGCTAATATAAGAGTTGGTTATATTCCGCACATGTCTCTATCACCTGATTGATAATGTGAATATGGTCTATTGTGGAGTAGCCTTCACGAAATCCGGCCTGGTCCTTTGGTTGACAGAAGTCTAAGGTGTTCCTGATTCTATTTGCGATTACCTCAGTAAATTCTTTGTAAGCAGTGGACTGTAAGTTGATCGGTCTATAATTTTTCAAGTGTTTGGCGTCCCCTTTCCTATGGATTAAGATTATATTCGCGTTCTCCCAAGATGCCGGTACGCTTGAGGTCATGATGTATTGCTCATGCAGGGTGGTCAGTTTTTCTAGAACAGTCTGCCCACCATCCTTCAACAAATCTGCTATTACCTCATTCTCCCCACCTGTCTTCCCTCTTCGAATAGCTCTCGAAGCTTTCTTTCCTTCTTCCGGTGTTATTTGTGGGATGTAAAATTGATCTAGACTATTCCCTCTTGCATTATCGTCGTGGATGCCACCGGTACTGTATAAATCAGTATAGAACTCCTCAGCCAGTTGAACTATCTTACCCACATTAGTAATGATATTGCCGGCATTGTCTATTAGCGCATGCTTCTCATTCTTGCCTATTCCTAGTCTCTTCTTCCCTGCTTTAGGCTTCCTCCGTTCATGAGAGCATGCTCAATTTTATTCATATTACACTTCCTTATGTCAGCTAATTTACGCTTGTTGAATAACTTGGAAATTTATGTTAGTTCTATGCTAGCTGTTGCGTTAGAGGCTTTCATACATTGGTGTTTCATAATCAGCTCTTCAGGCTCCTGCGATGACTTTACCTATCACCGATTCCACGTCTTCATAGAAGCTTTTGACTTGCTGGTCATCATGACAGGATGTAGGCACGTATTTCAACTTGAACCACTCATAAATTCCACAAGACGTGTCACCCTCTAGATAATGCTATAAAATTCCTGTATGTTAGCAGCTATGACATTATAATTCAGGAATCCGACTCTTAATAAGGATATAGCTTTTAACATGCAGGAATTCCATACAGGAGTTTATTTACGAAAGCACAAACAGCTAAGTATACTAGGAGATAGGGATAAAACACGCGCATGCGTCCTGCTCTAACTGAAATGCGGCGTCGCTCAGTGGTTGAGTCAGTTGTTGTTGTTGTTGTTGTTGTTGTCCTTAGTGGCCGTGGCACATACCCACAGTGGGGGATTGGCCAAGAATCGGGCGGTTTAATTAGGTGCCTAAAAATAATAATGATAACAAGGGAGTTAACAATTTGGGCGTGCGAGTTTAAAAGTAAACGTTTTGTGTTTGGAGAAAAAAGGAAATAATCAGATGAAAACCGGGTATAAGATAATAATAATAATAACAATAATAATCAATAAAAGATAAGAAATAAAAAAGAAGCTATGGTTGGGAGGGAGAACGATCAACCTAACATGGGAATCGATTGGTTTCAATGAGGTAATTTTGGATCGCCAAGCAAATATTTCTGTTGCTGAACCCAACAATGGAGGCTCCAAAAGACAGGATCACAGGCACTGATACAGGTAGACCAATAGAGCGAAGCGGGATTTCGAGTAGTCGTTTTCTTATAATAGAAAAACGTCTGCAAGACAACAAGAAATGGTCGATTGTCTCCGCTTCGCCACAGAATGAGCATAATGGTGAGGGGACCAGACCAGACCTGTGGAGGTAGAAGTTCAATGCAGGTATACGGCAGCGCAGCTTCGTGATGGACACTTCAATTTTCCGTGTTCGGCAAAAATCTATGTTCCAAGGGTGCAGTAGATGTCCGTAATCCGCCGAGTTAGTAATTGCGGAGCCTGATACTGACTGTATAATGATACTCCTGCGAAATCTAGCTGCAGTAACATAAGCAGTCAAAGGGCAGCAAGGAAGAATCGGGCCACTTATCGATGCCTTGGCTAGAGAGTCTGCAATTTCATTAATGATTAGTCCTTTATGGCCAGGCACCTAAATCAAACGCACGCTTCTCAAGTAACCAGGTACCAATGATTGAAATGTCCTCATCACGCGAGAATCACTAGAAGCAGTAAGAGATGAGCACAATGATAAAGAATCAGTGACTATCACGGCTGACGTAATTGATGGTCCTAATTTGCGTAATGCCAGTACCACGGCCATGAATTCGGCTAAAAAAATCGGTATGAAATCTGGCAGCCGAAGAGAAAATGTCCAATCGAGAATCGGGGAGAAAATTCCTACACCTGACTTTTCTTCACATTGTGAAGCATCTGTAGCAATTACAACGTTTGTTTGAAGGTTTTTCAGGTGATCTTGTAATATACCGTCTAGAATACGGTGTGGAAGTAATTTTGCATTATTAGGAAAAATGTCATCAAATTGAATATCCGTGGCAACAGCTCTGTCGGTAATAGGAAGCACATCGCATATGCGCACGCCCAAAGAGTCAAGTAATTTTTGCACAAATATAATTTGCGGATTATGTAGTCGCGGCCAGATGACACCGAAAAACAACGCAGGTTGTGAAATAAAAATTATTTGGGGATGACGCAGTGGTGATTCGTAAATCCTTAAGAACGTCTGCACCGTCAAAAGCCGGAACCTGCACGAAAGCGGCGGAACACGGGATTCTAGATAAAGAATAGAATTTGCAACAAATTTAGGAAGACCTAAACACAGACGTAATGCTTCTCTTTCTAAGAGGATTAGAGGACGGGACATGTAGGCTGGAGCTCCAGAGAAGAGCACGCAACCAAATTCTAATACAGGGCGAACGTACATACGATATATCATTAGGAGTGTATCTCTTCTCAATCCTATTCGACGACTGCTCAGCCTACGCAATATGCCAATTGCACGGGTACCTTTCCCAGTCAAATGATCTATGTGTGAGCGCCAGTTGAGAGAGGCATTATAAATAATTCCGAGGTATTTAACAGATTCCACCTGTGGTATGTCTTGAAGGTGGTAAGACAATGAAATGTGCACTATGTCACGTATCGGAAATACAAGAACAGCACATTTGCTGGCATTCAGGGTGAAGTGACTAGCATCTAACCACCTCTCCAGATCATAAAGGTAAGTTTGCAGTCCTTGGTATAGCGTGTGGATGTCGTTTGCAGATGCAAAAAACGCAATATCGTCTGCATAAACATAAGTAGTTATTTCTTGATGACAAGGTATTGTGCTCATGAGAATATTAAAAAGTACCGGGGAAAGAACTGAGCCTTGCGGTACGCCTCTCGTTTGTTTGTGTCTAGAAGAAGAAATGCCGCTTGCGTAGCAATAGAATTCTCTTTCTCCTAAGAAAGACCGAATCCACGCTACTATATACCCAGGAACACCACAGGAAGTTAACCGATTGATCAATATTGTGTGCTCCACAGTGTCGTATGCTTTAGCGATATCGAGCGTCACTAAGGCAGCATATTGCTTATGACGTCGAGCGAGTTGTATTCGGCTTTCTAAGTCGACGTGGGCATGCCAGATGGAGCAGCCGGCCCTGAAACCACTCTGACAGGGACTAAGAAGGGAATTATCATTAACAAATTTCATGATGCGACGGTGAAGAAGCCTCTCAATGAATTTTACTACGTTTGATGTAAGCGCAATGGGCCTAATGTTCTCTAATACATACCTTCCTTCTTGTTTCTTAAGCATCAATATTACCTTGGCAAGCTTCCAATGCAACGGAATCCATGCATATTTAATTGAATAATTCACCAGGTCTAAAAGAACGCTAGGCGATTCCTGTAACAATAATTTTAACATTGCATTTGTGACGCCATCAGGGCCAGGGGCTGAATTCGGTAAACATTGTGAAGTCTCGTTTAGTTCAGCTAAGGAAATTGGAGTAAAGTCATCCCAAGGACCTAATGTAGAATGAATAGCCGGAAGCCTGGCCGTAAATCGATTTTCTAAGCCTTCGGCAATCCCTTCTAGGGAGGCGCTCAGTTCCTGCGGGGTCAAAACAATTGAATCTAATGTTAAGGGTGTTGGTAGCACCTTTCTAGCACGAAGGAATGAAAATAAAGCACGCTTATTTTTTGAATTAGATAGATAATCGTAATGTCTAATATCGTATTCCTCTTTGGCTCGATTAACAGTACGCTTAAATACACCAGCATAAAACTGATAATTTTTCCAATTGGTCGGGCACTGATTATGCAGGAGCGTTTTCCAAGCGGCCTTTCTTTTTCTATAGTCCCGCGTACACTCATTATTCCACCAACGACAAGCGGTTCCTTTAGCCGAAGGGATGACAAATTCAGCTTGCTTCCGGGAATCCTCTAGAATTGAGCAAATGGTTGAAGCGATTTCCTTATCATTGGCATTGGCAAGTTTCGAAACGGCAGAACGCAAGAAAGTCTTAAATTTCGTATGGTCCATAAATGTGCATGCCTGGTAATCTAAAGATGTTATTTGACAATTGATTTCAAATGACACAGGAAGATGATCGCTGTTGGTTGCTGATTCAACCGCTACCCACGACAAAACCTTGATGCCAGCGCTACAAAATGTCAAATCTAACACTGAACGGAAGGGTCCTCTAACAAACGTTACTTGTCCTGTGTTCTGACATGAAAGGTGACTATCAATAGTCCACTCCCAAAGTCGCTTACCACACAAATCTGTTTTTTGTCCCCACGACACGTGATGTGAATTAAAATCCCCTACAAACAAAATTTCTTTTCTGCATGCAGCCACAGCCCTATCAAGTTGACGCGTACTTTGCACACCGCTGGGGAAATAAGCATTTATAATTGAAAATGGATGGTATCCTGGGAGACATAAATCTATGGCCAAAATTTCACAGTCGCAGTCCATGATTTGAAAAGAAATTTTTGCCTTGTGACAAATTTTACTGGAAACAAGTATCATTAATCCTCCACCTCGCGAGTATCTATTTAATCGGAAGGACCGAAAACCTTTTAAATGAAAATTTTTCTCTGGTGAAAGCCACGTTTCTTGAAGAAGTAAGATATCTGGGTTGAATTGAATAGATAGGCAAGATAAATCTGTTGAAGCTGAAAATATAGAACGACAGTTCCACTGCAGCACTTTCAACTGTCCAATGGTGTTGAACGCACAGCAGCGGCAACTGCCGCCTTTAGAATACTTTCTGTAAGCACAGGAGTTGGTTGACTCTTTTTTGATTTTGGTTTCATAGTTTTTGAAATTGGGGACCCCATACGTTTGGGAGCTCGAGTGTCAAGTTCCATGTCTGTGACAATAACAGTGTCTGAATAAGAGGGCTCACCCTCACGTGTTTGGACTAGCGAAGTAGTGTCTGTGGAATATTCTGCAACTGTGGAAGGCGTCTCTATCTCGTTGCTAGGCGTTCGATGTGTGGCGTTAGATACTGGGCACCGCATTGGTGTCCTAGTTGGCTGCATTATTTGCCTCATGTGACTGGAAATGATTTGCGCTAAGCAATCAGAGACACTGGATATCAATTTATCCATAGCTTTAGCCATTGCTTTTTCCAGAGCAGAGTCAATTGCTTCTGAGAGGTTAAGATCCATGCTTGGCGTGTTGCGCGCTGTAACACCAGAGTATCCGAAGGCCCTGTCTTTGATAACTGAAATTGCATCTCTTCGGGAGCAACGACGGCGGTCGATTATTTCAAGAATTTGTATTTCTTGAGCGCGAGCTGAGCAGTTCGAATAGTCTGCTGGGTGTTCTCCCCCGCAGAGGCAGCACTTTTGAGATTGAGTAGAGCATTCACTTGAAGAATGACCATCCCCACAGGTGCGGCAACGCAAGCTAGACTTACATCCTCCTGCGCTGTGCCCGAATCTCCAACAATTCTTACACTGGATTGGACGTGACGCAAGCGGCTCTACACGGAACACAAGAGGCCACACCTTTATTTCAGATGGACATGATGTGCCCACAAACGTTGCAATAACAGATTCTGTCGGAACCCTCTCGTTATTGGCCAGTCGATTGCAACGGTAGATGGCAATGACGCCTGCTGCGGATAGCTTGTCCAGGGTTTCAGTAGGACTTAATCGGGAGTCTACGCCCCGTACAAGACCCTTGGTGCACGCAAGGTGAGGCGGAATAAAAGCACTCACCGGGGTGGAAGCGAATGAAGTGCATTTCAAGAGGTCTTCTACACAGGTCTGGTCGGGTGAACGACACACTATACCTCCCCGTCCGAACGCTCGTACATCAGTGATGGTCTGGAAGTGGTTAGACGTGGCCTTGAGTGCCTTCTGGACAGCCTGTGGATTCGTGATCCTGATGGAGCCTCCACTGGTAGGCACAAGCGCCACAGGAATGGTGCTGACGCCACTGCGAAAAAATAAATCTATGGGCAATTCATTAGGTGGCAGGGATGCTGTCCAGGCGGATCGCGCCTGGCCAGGAGAACTGGTCGACATCAGCTCAAGACGGCTGACGCAAGGAATGCCAATCAACCAGGAACTAAAATACGCTTATTGAGACACCTTAAACCACCCGATACTCAGCCAAAACACCACTGCAGGTCAACGAAACGGTCGCTCTGTCGAGGCAAGCAGGAACCAGGGACAACAGCGATGGCGGCTTCGAACAGGGGTTCTTATTGTGTTTGTTCTTTACTCTTTTCTTTTTTCGACCCAAATAATATTGTCACAGTCGGTAATGTGGGAAGAAGAGGACGATGATGGTGGCCTTGGAGAATTAGAGTCGGAAGTATGAAGTCGGAAGTGAGAAGTATGTATTTGAAGCTTATGGAACTGTTCAGGCTCGCAAAGCCAATTTACTGCAGACACTTGAAGGACGACGCTAGACGTACGTTCCTTGTTTTCGCAAAGGGCCATCGCTGAGATCATCACATGACCTGAAGGTCCGAGCTACCAAGTTTTGTTTTGATTAAATATTATCTATTCCAATGTGCATGGGAGGTACCGCCGCATGCACGCCGTCGGCGCATCGGTGCCAACGCCACCGTGCTTTTCGGTCTGGGCGCATTCCCAGCCCGCGCCCGGAGCTTTAGAGGGTCCGCAATGACATGGAATGCGTTTTTAGTGCTGACGTTTGCATTGAACGGACACAAGCAGGGAGTTTAGCGCTGAGTAATTACTCAATTTAATGGCAGAGTGAGCTAAAGGCATCTGGTTGATCAGGAGGCATGCAGGTGAAGGCAGAAAGAGACCACTGTTCGTCCGACAGCTGCCCTCGCACCATGGCCCAGCATATCCCGATTGCCTTGAAAGAAAAAAAAATTCGGTTTTAGCTTTTAGCATCGGAGTTCAAAAAAAGCTCGTCTTATAATTCAGCAAACAACGATACAGCAGTCTGCACTGTGAAACATTTTGCTTCGTTATAGGTAGACTGCCATACAAAACGCAATCCGAAAAAACTGACTCGCCATCCCGGCCGTGCGAAAGGGCATGTCCAACGAAGCTGTCGAAAACTACCACTGCAACTGCCTAGGGGAGTTATCCAATGCTGTTTTGGTGCAATGAAAGGCTAATAATGACAATTGAGGGTAATGGGAGTAGTGGACATTCAGACAACACGCCGCCGTTGGCCGTACTGCCAGTCCTCTCCTCTCCCCCCCCCCCCCCCCTTGTGCCACTCCTCACATTCACGCTGCTCGTCGGGAGTCCTAGCTATGCGCTGCTTACCCATAGCGGTGCAGCAACAATGAAATAAGTTTCTGGGCGGGTTCTTTTGTATACAAAACGCTAGTGAAGTCATTCCCTACGTCCTTAGCTGCCGTCGCCACGGCAGGTTGCGCAGCAGTAATCTTTACCGGGAAAGGTATTCGGGAAGCGCTACATGCTTCGCTTTGTTAGCAGGAGCGCCTTAAAATAAATTATCTGGTTCGGATGCTTCTTTTGTGCTTGTTCCTAATTGAAACGAATGATGTTTTGTGTGTCGTATGCGTGATTGCAATAAATAAAAATCACTCCCCAAGCATTCCGTACAGATAGATAACCGGCGAAGCTGAAACGTGCCGCCCTGGTTTTTGTCACTGGTTTAAAACCGTCAGTTCCTTAAACGATGACTTGGTGAGCTGTTCGATCCTCGGAACGTAGTTGCTGCTTGCGCTCAACTGCACGAGCCTGTTCTTGTGCCCGGGCTGCAGCATCGGTACTGTGTAGATGAGCTCGTTCCCGGTTGTGCTCGTGGCGTTGCTCATAGAAAGTTGCTGCTGCTCAGGAATACGTATGACGTGTGGCCTAACCATTTCGGAGCCGGAGAGAAACTGCTGAGCGCTGAGTGACGGAGAGCATCGGCGTCACTACTGGCGTAGCCAATCCCGCGCGTCTCTTTTTTTTTTTGGCCCCTACGCATGGGGTTGCGCCGGAGGTGTTTTCGGCGTATAGGCGACAAACAGACGGAAAGATGGAAGAATCGGTTAGCCACATAGAGCTTCGCTGTAATATATTAACTCTTGACTTCACTTTGCAGAGTGCTTGAAGCCTACTTCACCTCTATGTATTACTGAACATCCGTGATAGGCTGGAATTTCTCCCACGGCCATGGATACGAAAAATGCCGGCGAAAGCTGTAATTATGTGCTGCAAAAGCATTTCTGGCACATCTTCATAATTTTTAAAATCGTTTGCAAGTCTAACAAGAACACGCACTTTCCACGCTTAGCGCGACTAAGTGTGCAAGAAATTAAAGTTTGTAGGTTACACTTTATAAGGGTGGATTAGTGTACACGTGGTTTATTTTAACAATACGAAATGTGAATATTATATGAATATTTTGCCAATATCTGCCTTGGGACCATTCTAAATTAGCAATTATGCATTGTTCTTTAGCCCACTAAACAGACCACCAGTGATTTTTACAATGTTAGCAGATAACCACGAAATATTGCGAAATAGGTAGTTACTCAGTTTAACTATTGTTGATGTCGAAAGGGCGGCTATAGATAACACAAAGGCGGCTTTTCCGGCTTCTCGCAGAGCGGGCTTTCAGGTGTATTTTTGTTCACCTGGCTGCTTCTTGTGTTGTCTTATTTAGTGTGCGTTTATCAGATTTAAATTGTAATTCCAGTTGGTAATAATTAGGGCTTGATTTCATTGCACGTTAATAACATTCTTATTGTATTACCAGCTTGTTATTTTTAGGAGTTTATTTCACACGAAGAAACAAATTTGGTTGCATGGAGTTCTTGCTCTTGAATACGTTCGCTTACTCATATTGTAATAGCAATTATATAGTCATTCGAAGCGCACTTCTGCCACCGGCCTAAGGTTCCGTATAAAGCTCGAGGGTGATCAAATATTTGCCACGCGCCGTATGCAGTAAGTAAGAGTGAAAGCGCGCAAGGGTGATCCGGCTATCGCGGCTCATCTCGTGCGCACAAGAAAAGAAAGCGGGGAAGAAGCGCGCTGTCTGCCCTGGGGAAGGTAGGGAGAAGGAGTCTGGTCTAATCTGGGCGTGGCCGCTGTATCTTGAAAGCCATCTGCGATGTGGACAAAGTTCACTGTGCGCTGTGTTTTCGTGGCTTAGTTCGCATTGACGGGAGAGGCAGCACATAGGTCAATTCGCTCGCTGCTGCTGCCGCACTTCCTCACTCCAGTGTTTCGAAAGGGAGTTTCCGCGGCCATCGGCCGAGATCTGTTCATGTTTGCTTGTGCGTGCATGACCCCAAGCTGGTTCATTTAGCTAGTATATTTACGTTTACGAGCTTATAGGTCCGATAAAACTATCATTTCTTCGTATTTCTGCTCACTAGTTTACTATCACAATTGATGCTTCGCCTTTAAAAAGAAAGTCTTATTAAGGCCTTGTTATTATCATATCTTACTATTATATATTTTCTCATTATCTTATTAGATGCATTGTGGCCCATGCAGGAGTGGCAAGGTACTGCTATATATATGCAATAAACAAGGTTAAAACGCTATAGTAGCATTTAAAGGAAGAATTAAGCCTTAGGAAAACAAATAAAACATCACGATACAGTAATTTTGCTTAACATAACTATGAGATGGTTAGTTTCAACTGATTTGGCACAGTTAGCACATCTAAAATCTATAGCATTCCATTCTTGTATTGCTTCTAGAAAAATAAGAACTCAAAGTGGTTTACCCTGGCAACGTGAGGAGAGAGAGTAAGAGGATGACAATGATGAGAATCAGAAATGGCAAGGTATAATATATGATTTAAAGAAAGTTTAGATTATAATAATAAGTAAAGAAATTTCACTGGCACTATTTTTCCCCTCGATGAAGGGTGTGAAATTTATCAGTGTGCAATAAATCGGTTGGAGTCCTTGCAGCCGCGTATGGAGACAGTAAAATGGATGGCCGTTTTATCTATGTGTTCAAGAGCACTCGAGTTAGTTCTAGTGAGCGAATTCCAAATAATCTTAAATATATTTCAGTGTGGGTCGACTGCAGGTGGTATAAGCTAATGACTTCATTTCAGGGAAGCTGACTTTAATTTTACGGCGTAGTAGTCAAAGTTTTGGAAAAGCAGGAGAGGCAGTCTTAGTATTAGGACTGTTCCAGTTTAGGTTATTAGTAATTGTAATTCCGAGATACGTACATTCGTTGTCATCACTAAGGGGTCCGGCCAGATGAAGTAGCCAGACTCCTTACTCCCCTCAATCCCTCAGAAGTTGTTTTTTGCTACGCATACGTATAAACACAGATTTATCAGAGTTGAGTATTGTGCCCCATTTGTTGCTCTACTCAAGAATACGCAAGAAGCATGGTTTCACGCGCACCCAAGAAAAATGAGCACATGTCGCTCAGTGACCACGTACAGTCGTCAAAACGCTGGAGCAGCGACCCAGTTGACCTTCATGCTGCCTCCCGCTTCAATGCAAATGATGTGGCGAGAACACAGCGCCCCCGAAGCTCTCCGCACGCGTGCGCTCTGTCTCCATCGAAAATCGCTTGGAAGCCGCCGCTGGAGGAGAACGGCTCCCCCGTCCCTCCGCTCACCGCGTTGCCTTGTGCGCGACGGACGACGGCACATCCTCCGCTTTCTCTCTTGCGCGCACAAGCATCGGGTCACCCTCGCACGCTTTCACTCGCACACACAGCATACGTCACGTGTCAATGTTATCGCCCTTGCATGTTGTGCGCAACATCACGGCGACGCTGGCGACGTGGGCTAAAATGCGGCGGGAGTGTCCATTTTATTGCCATTGCAATAAAATATTACGCAGTGTGGTTTTTGCTTACTTCGCACGCTTCATTTGAAGAGAGCGACACCCGCCGTGGTTGCTCAGTGGCTATGGTGTTAGGCTGCTGAGCACGAGGTCGCGGGTTCGAATCCCGGCCATGGTGGCTGCGTTTCGATGGGGGCGAAAACACCCGTGTGCTTAGATTTAGGTGCACGTTAAAGAACCCCAGGTGGTCGAAATTTCCGGAGTCGTACACTGCGGCGTGCCTCATAATCAGAAAGTGGTTTTGGCACGTAAAACTCTATAATTTATTTTTGAAGAGAGCCTACATATGCTACTCCAATTTATCACTACAGATTGATTATCTGCCCATCTGGAGAATATTTAGCCTTCTGGTCCTAGATGGTATTACGCCATTCCACTGGGACAGTTGGCATTCAGGAAGAATTGCCCCTGCTAGTTCTGTGCGATCGAGTGACGCGCTCATTCCAAAAAAACGGCAGGTGAAATCGGAAGTTGTCATATCACGCTGTCTTCGGGAACGCCACTAACAGACTGCGTATTTCAAAATACATTCCTTAAAGCAGTGTAGACGCCAAATCGAAAGGCCAAATGAAATGCATGCGCACGAAGAACGTTTTCACCAAGTATCAATGATAGCAGACGGTAAAACGGTAGTTTAATGGAATTTCAGCATAGAGATATAAAAAGTGGTTTCCTTATCTCGAGTCGTGGCTGTAGCTTTCATGAAAATATCATTCTTGCGTGCGAGATGGAGTGAGGGTGAGGACAATGGTGGCTGCTAATTTTCAGACCGGCTGTACGTGCCTTTCCAGAAACGCGGTCTGCAGACGCAAGAGCGCGTTTACCACCTACCTCCGTCGACTACGAACGTCGACGCACCTGTGTAATTGAGCAGGTGATGAACGAATTCATTGTGGTCAGCGCCTTGGTAGTTCAGGCCAATTCCCTTAGATTCGGCAACCTGCTAACGTCAAAGTTTACCTAGACCAGCTGGCGAGAAAATTGAAATCTAGAAAGGTTTGAAGGAAATCATTTTATGTTAAATTACTGGGGACGTGATCGCGCGCTTGCCAGCAGTTATTGTTATCCCCTTGAAGTTATGTATTGCCCCACAGTCAGAAATCAGCAGACGAAATTTGAGTGTCCGCACTCCTTTAATGGTCTCAAATGCGACCCAACCATGCATAAACAATCAATTTACTTTTTTCTTTTGAACGTTACAATGCAAAATACCAAGTTAGGTAATATAAAATAACCCACGCCCAAGATTACACCCTCGAAGCTGTTTCGAACTTTTTTGCACATTGCTGAGCAAACGTTTTTGCCACGGTGTCTGTACTAGCTAGACAGATCTGAGTGGCAGGAAAAGTCTGAAGGACGCCAATATTAACCAAATAATAACTAGCTTAGAAGCTGTTCTCATGAATATATCTATATAATGGAGCAAAATAAATCTGGTTGCCAGAAAACTATAGGACAATATAGGTTCCACACAGCATGCTGAGTCCAAGAGATAATTAAATGTATTATTCTGGGCCACCTCTCCGAAACAGTACACGTCATCGTTAATTAGCCGACTGTAACTCAGAACACTTGCTTAAGCGCTACACAGGACGTTTGATATAACAACGCCCAGAACAGTGTGCGTATTAGATGTGCTTCGCGAAGGCGATTCTCAAAAAGAGAAAGTTCTCGCAATTAAAACATAAAATGTATGGGTAACACATATTATCTGCTGTGTTTAACTTTAAACACCCGACTACGTTTCCTAAAGATTTTTAGCCTGATCGAGAAGAGGTAATTTTAACCTTGCAAAAATTATCAAATTTATCATTTTTTCACAAGCAGCGTTGCGTATTTCTAGAGTGAAACAATTTTTTTGTATGCATTATGTGGCGCCTAGCAGCTGTTCTGTCTTTGTGTGGCTCGTTTCCTTACCAGTACATCGGTAAAAAACCAAACTGGTAATTGTCCGCGTGTGGATTAACCGTAGGCTATCTCAGAGATTAGGTCAACTCATTCTCTTCGCAAATCCATTATTTAAACCTCGTTAACCTCCTACGTACGTCTAAAATAAGATCTCGAACGTTATATCTCGGAGTGTTTTTTTTTTTTATGAAAATGAAAGCCTCACCACTCGACGAAAAATTTCATTTGTGTAAAATAAAGTGGCAATAATTGTTTCTCGTAGCCACCAACACAGCCTAATTTGTTCCGTATGATCCATTATGGAAAAAAAAAACAAGTGTTGCTTGGCTTTTATTGACCCACGTGCATCGTCCAAAACAACCTGCCCCCCATCTTGCGCTTCTTTATCTCACATTTAGGCTCTGAAAGCACTCTTATATCTCCCAGATCTCTGAAAAAAAATACCTTTATTTCTTCTACATTATAGCATATGCCAGTCGAAATAGATAGCGAATAGCTAGCAGTTCGAGTGGCTCTATATGCACCGAGCATGCTCTCACACTGGGAAAAACTATATTCGTTGCTTACATCTGTGGTGATGGGTCTGCAGACTTCACTGTAGTAGTCGATACGAGAGTTGCAGTAAGTTGGTGCGATGGTGAATACGATCTCGTGGAATTGGTCGAGGTCATTCTGAAAGAAAGTATATCAAAGGCCTGATAACGTCAAGCTATTGCAATTTGTCTTTCATTCTAATATCCTGGCGCCAAATTTACATGACTACCGACGCAAGCATCGGGCGGTGACTCGCAGCGTTCTCTTAAAACCCCAGTAAAGCGCTCTTTTTGTTTATATGAGGCCACTTTTGTTTGTGTTGAAAACGAATAACATTGCCTACATTTAGCGGCTTTTCTCATGTAATTGGCTGACCAGACGCGAGAAGCACGCCCAACTGGAGAGGCGTTCAATGGGGTTGAGGCAGCGCAGTGAAAATCAATAACCGGATGAGGATGATGGATGATGGATGAGGATGATGGTGCCGGCGTCTGCTAATGGTCCGTCGTCCCTTACCAGCTTGCGGTGGCTGGTCGAAAATGGTGGCGGCTTGCTACTGTAGGCTAAGAGTGCAATTAAGACGCATCCTCGGCAGATTTGGTAGAGCGCTGTCGTACAGGTGCCGAAAGGGCTCGATAACCTTACACTACCATGGAAGAAGCTTTATTATGCACAACTAAATACATGCTGTCCGGCAGCTGCGAGTAACCGGTGCCCGAACAATCGGCGGACAACCATCTTTTCGAAATGGAGCGGCCTCCGGCTATTCAGAAATAAATTCAGTTTTGCTTGCGAGAGCAATGAATCGTTAACGCACACATGTCACGTTGACGCCATGACCTTTCGCTGTTTTTTGACTTCGCTTGACGAACGGGTGACGTGGGCTCTGCCCAAAAACCTGTGACCAATAGCAGAGGGCTAATGGCCGAAGGGCGTCCAATCAGAAATATTGTTTACTTCTATTTATGCATAAGCAGTGTGTATACGTCATATCAAATGTGGAGATTTCGCGGTTTTTGAGATCTTGTGTGGCAGACTGGCGATGTGGGGGTGCCTTTTTGACCGATTGTAGCGGACTGATCGCAGAATCGGAATACGAAAGCTTTGAATAGCTTTACGTTATAGAATGCAAGAACATGTCTCAACGTAAACTGTATATTTTAGCTTTTTGCGTCCTTGTTTTCTGGGGAGAAATATTACCCATCTAAGACACTCTTTCAGAGTTTATTCAATAGTTGAGCGCACAAGACATGTAATTTTTGTGTTAGACGGCTTCACTTTACACGGCACGCGCACCCTGATTGTTTGTACACGGTGTAAACTGGTACAAACAATTATATATTAGCTGGGGAAAGGAGCCTTGTGAAAGACCGCTTCGTCAACTTTGGCGTGCTAGTTCGTGCTGCCCTCCTGTTACAAACATAAAAGGTGATAAGATCAACCTTGACAAAAGTGTATCTACATATTGAAACGTCTGTGCCGTTATGCCTTCGTTCGCATTGAAGCACAGTAACAGTTGATAAGACATGCAGCACCCAAGAGAAGTTTGGCATAGCATAAGAGAATAATTAAAGTAATGTACGCGTAGTTTCTTTTTTATGTCAATTAGCGAAGTCCAATCGCATGGATCATACACTGCAAAATGGTGTGCTGAGGTAGGATACCCGAAGAAACAGAATATGCTTTTGACGGCAAATATCGATATAAAGACTGATAAATAAATAGGTTTACAAAACTCGTCAATTTTCACCCTTAGACATACATTCAAATTTTTTATTTATCTAGGTGATGTCGCTTTCGCAGATATCTGAATAGCATCAGTGTCGATATAAGGGTTCATAATGTGGGCTAGAAAATGAATTGGCACTTCAGGTAACGGTTCGCAGAAAGGCCTCCTTTGCTATGCCGGATTGCCAATAAGAAGAATTCCAATGAATAGTTAGCCAACCATGGGGCAGGTGACTTGAGTGTGGTGGAAGTGTCAGGATTGTCATTAAGAACAACGGATTTAAGTGCTGCTTGACTTCGAATTCGCAATTCAAATATCGTTCATCAAGTCGATTATATAGTCAATCTTTATTACCTACCTCGATAGCGTAATTACTCATGCAAGCAATTTATGCTTGTCAGAAAATTTACCTAATAAAGTGGGGCAACGCTGTCAGAGGCGATTTCTCCAATTGCAGTGCCTTTAGACTGCACACATTCTTTCAGAGGCTATGAAGCGTTGGGGCATGATGCTGTGGCGACACACTCCGCGCATATTTCTGCGCACCCTCCGTCTTCCTGTCATCTGGCCCAGCATAACACCGCTGCACGCTAGAGTGCGTGGCCGATCAAGCATAGCGCCACCGCCGCGTCACCCTAGGAATACGTCACTGACGGTGGCTATAAAAACAGGCTGCCTGGCTGAGGACAGCTTTCTACCTTCCGCTACTGGGATGAACGTAGCGTTGGTATGCCCGTCCGCTGCGATCGTTAGTCGATTAAAGAGTTAAGTTTTTATGTTGGGATTCGTCCTTCGCCAGACACGACATCCCACAATGCATTTATAGCATTTTGCTAATCTGAATAGACATACCTGGCAGCTATTAGCACAAGCTTCAAATGAGTGTATAACAAATATTTTTACCTTTTGTTTGGCACCTTGGGTTCAGGTGATTATTGACAAAAAATAAAAGCAGTCACATTTTTATTCGCCGTCGTGTTGGATAATCATTTGGAAGATAGGACATGATTGGAGGTAGTTTTCGTATAAATGCGGTCTTAAATTGAATCAGCATCGAAAGCGAGCGCGCCGGCGGTGAGGGAAGGCAGCCCCGGTATCACATCCGACGGAATCGCCCTCTAACAAAAAGATCTGTGACGAAAAGATTAACGCGAGTTGAGGCGCACACTGACATGCCCCGTTTTTCCCCGACGTGGCGCGTCAGTATTTGCCGAACGTTTCATCATTCAAACGGGAGGCGCTGCGAGCTGTCAAGGAGAGTGGACGCATTTCACGTCGGCTCCATCGAATCGATGTCCTGCCGCCAAAAATTTGTTCTGCACCGCCCGAAACCAGTTGGACTACATCTGTGAAGTTACCAGGAACCCGTGAACATCGTTATTATCTAGGTGGGCCAATTTTTGGCAGTTCTACGGGACTCTAATCTTCAGCCACGCGAACGCCGTAGGCGCGGTAGCCGCGGACGCCGCACCAAACGCGGCCTCCATGGCTCTAGTACGGGGCTATGACCCAGACAGCATGCGAGAAAGGGAGCTTTCGACCGCGGAGACGCCAGTTTTTGATGAAACTTTGGAGTATACCATCTAGAAAAAGTTGGAACAGTGGGAGCGAGCAACCTCGACGCGCGCCCGTTCCGAACATCAACGCAGCCACAGTGGCGGCAGTGATGGCCACGTAACCACTGTGGCTCTTGGCAAGCAAGCTCAAAGTAAACGCTGGAAGCCACAAGTCATGCAGAAATTCGGAGCGGGAGACGCTGTGGTCATCATCAAGCCAAAGGGAACTCTGAACCTCACACAATTTAAGGGCAGCAACCAGATCGGGGAAGCAACGTACGCTGCCGCTGGCATTCCGCGGGCGTCGCAGGCGCTCGCTATTTGGCCGGCCTGGGACCGGAATATAATTATTATTGGCATCAAGAACGTCCAAGTTATTCGCCAGGTCCTTGCGATCGAACAGCTCCAACTCGGAGGACAGGCCCGAGCGGTTCAAGCCTACCTCAAGTCATCGGACAACACAAGCCGTGGTGTTATTCAAGTGGATCCCACAGCCACTGAAGCGGATATTACTCAAGCCATTCGCCAGAGGCTCCATTAGTAGGAGTCCGAAAATTAGGAGAGAAAAACGTAGCAGCGATCACGTTCGAGGGCCGGAAGGTGCCTTTCAACGTTTATTATTGGGGCGAAGCTGTGCCGGTTCGCCTCTACCGCAAGACGACGCCAGCCTGTCCCCGCTGCGGCACGATCGGGCATCGCACCGATGTTTGCCTTAATACACAGGCCGGTCGATGCCAGGCTTGCGGTGAGACGGATCTAGAAGAGGGCCACGAGTGTCAACCCAGCTGCCTCATTTGCGGGGGCCCTCATGCCACGGGATCAATTCAGTGCACGCAAAAGTACAGGAGAGGTGGTTCTGGAACTGGGGCCAAGCGGAAGCCCGTCAATGGAAAAGCCAGTCAGCAACATCACTCCAGGAACGCTGGAGGGAGCGAAGCCCCCGACCTTCAAGCTCGGACGCAGGGGGTGACCCCTTCGCCTCGACCGCATGCAGGAGCCTTCAGAGGGGGCCCTAAGGAAGGCGGTCATCCAGCAGACAAGCACAATGGGCCAGAGCCAGAATCAGTGTGGTTGCCTCCCCTCTCCTCACGTTGTCTAATGAGAGACTTAGGGCTGAGAACGAAAGGCTCAAACTAGAAATACAACAACTTAGAGAGAAGACGGCAGCGAACGATACAGGAAACTCTAGAGCGCTTCAGGTAGCCTCAGCTCAGGCGATGGAGGAGGACAACCCTCTCCCGCTGCCGTCAGGTAGTGCGGCTAAGTCACCCCCTCGTACGTCAGAATTCGGCCGAGGAGCGTCGGGTGGCAGCGTTGCGGTGGTGGCTGCACCCTCGACCGTGGAGTGTACGACACGAGCAGATGTGGACGCAATTACAGAGAAATTCAGTGCATGGATGGAAAGCATGGAAAAGCGCATGCTAGAGGAAATCGAGAAAATGAAATGTCGCATGCTACCAAGCCTACAGGCTAGCGTGTAAAGAATTGAAGAGACGCTAAGCATAGAAATTGAGCAGAACTTACAAGGAATGACAGAGCAGACAATTCATAAAATGTTAGAGCCGCATCTCTGAAAACTCCATGCTTACGAGATTAGGATCGGCCGTAACTTACAAGAATTCGCTGAATGCTCGCGCAATAGGACACCCAGATTGTCAGGAAAAATGGGCACCAGGCAGATTGCGTCTGGTGATGCGCTTGACCTGAGTAAAGCACAAGGACTGACCTCTTCCAGTTTGCAATATGGCTCGTCAAACTGACTTATTACAATGGAACTGCAGGGATTTTAAACGTAAGCGGGAATCTCTGCAGCAGTATGCGGACTGTCTAGATGAGAGGCCGGCTGCAATTGCGCTACAGGACGTTAATGTGGCAGTTAAACTCAAGTCGTACCGCACGCATCAAACTAACACTTCGACTTCCATACTTGTACATAAAGACAGTACGGCTTCAAATATAGACCTCGAACTTAATGCTGAAATAGAACATGTGTTTATTCGTATCCTCCCTAACACTCGTTCCAGCAAAGGGGCGTACGTACTTAACATATACAGCCGTCCTAAACACAGGACAGCAGTCTTCGATGAATTTTTTCGGAAAGCAATGCAGGCTGCAAAAAATGCGCCTCTCATTATAGTGGGAGATTTTAACGCGCACAGCTTTCTTTGGGGTTACAACAACGAAAACGTAAAAGGCAGGAACCTGGCAGCAGCAATATCGGATATGGCTCTTACTATTCTGACGGACCAGCAGCATCCTACAAGTATAGGCAATAGCGTTTCAAGGGACACATGCCCCGATTTAACGCTAGTCAAAAATGTAAAAAATTGCGAGTGGCAAAATACGCACGAAACCTTAGGCAGTGATAATTATATACTCCGAATTTGCCTAGACTACAACAAGCATCGTAAACACAGGGGACAAGCCCGGCTTACGGATTGGTCGTTTTTTCGAGAGTCCAAGGGTCCTCAACTCGACTCGCCTATTGAAGATTATGAGCAATGGGCTGAGTCACTTCTAGCTGCCAGAGAGAAAGTGACGAGAACGCTGCACACCTCAGAGGATGTCCCGGCAGTCGACAACCACCTTCTCCACCTCTGGGAGGCTAGGAGAGGCCTCACCAGAAGGTGGAAAAAGCAAAAACACAATCGCAAGCTTAAAATTAGGATCGCTGAACTTACACGACAAGCGGAGCAATACGCGTGGACCTTAGCCAAAAACATCAAGTGCGACTCATTGAGGGGCGGGCTTGGCTTCAAGTCGACGTGGAGCCTCCTGCGATACCTCATCAAACCCAGCAAGACGAGTGGAGAGCAGCAGCGGAACCTCAAGAGAGCCCTCCACGGCTATGAAGATACGGATGAGCAGCTGGTGGCAGCCCTGACGAGCAAATACCTCTGTACGACCAAAGATGACGAGCCTGTGTTGCAGTATAAAGGCAAAGATAATCCAGAACTCGACAGAGAATTCGAAGTAGAAGAAATAGAGGCGGCGCTACTAACCATGAGAAGAGGTACGACGCCAGGACATGAAAAAGTTACAGTCGACTTGCTCACCAACATGAACAAGAAGATGCTAGGCCAGCTGACGGATGATATCAATGAGTGCTGGAGAGCTGGCAGGCTGCCCCTGGCGTGGAAAACGGCACACGTCAGCTTTATCCCTAACCAGGGCAAAGAGGTATATGTTAACAACCTCCGTCCGATTTCGCTCACTTCATGTACCGGCAAGCTGATGGAGAAAGCAGTGCATGCGAGACTTTCAGCGTATTTGGAGAAAAACGATTACATGCCCCACACCATGTTTGGCTTCAGGGAGCGCCTATCCATGCAAGACGTACTGCTGCAGCTCAAGATAGAA
This sequence comes from Dermacentor albipictus, assembly GCF_038994185.2. Classification (NCBI taxonomy): domain Eukaryota; kingdom Metazoa; phylum Arthropoda; class Arachnida; order Ixodida; family Ixodidae; genus Dermacentor; species Dermacentor albipictus. The sequence goes on along the minus strand of NC_091827.1, from coordinate 106,390,899 downwards.
GTTATTCACCCACCCAACAAACGCAGTAGCAGAGCCATCTTAGCCCTAGATCTCAAGGGCGCTTTCGATAATGTGAAGCACTCAAAGATACTGGAGAATCTGCGGGAGACACAGTGTGGAAGAAGTACTTTTGAATAGATCAGAGACTTCCTACCAGACAGACAGGCTCATGTAAAAATTGCAGATTTTAGGTCCCAGCCAATCCCTATGGGCCTCTCCCCTCTGCTCTTCAATAATGCCCTTATAAATTTGCCTGAGCAACTCGATCGCATAGAAGGAATTCGGCACGCCCTCTATGCAGATGACATCACGGTCTGGGTGATGAAGGGCAGTCTGGGGCAGATGGAAGAGGCGCTCCAAGAGGCTGCTTCGAAAGTTCAAAAGTATGCGGAGGAGTGCGGACTGCGCTGCTCTCCGGAAAAATCGGCACTTCTAATCATGCGCAGACGAGAAGATGAAGCCCCGGTCAAAATTAGGGTGCACGACGCTGCGATCCCTGAAGTAGAGACAGTGCGCATCCTGGGAGTACTGGTTAACAACAACGGTGTCAATGCAGAAATTATTACTCAACTCCATACATGCTGCGAACAAGTAATGCGAATGATCACACGTATCACCAATAAAACGAGAGAGATGATGGAGAACGACACTCTTCGGTTGGTCAAAGCCTTTATACTCAACAGAATTGTGTACGTAGCTCCGTACCTCCGGATGAGGAGGTGAGATTTAGAACATTTCGATGTCATGATCAGAACAGCATATAAGAAGGCACTAGGACTGTCGGTCAAAACATCTACAGAACGCTTATTGCAGTTGGGGGTGCACAATACAACAGATGAGATAATTGAGGCCCACCTATTAAGTCAATATGCCAGATTGGCAGGAAGGAAAACGGGACGCAAGGTACTAGAGGACCTAAATATGAGCTGCTCTTATTATACAGCAACAAGACAAGACATTCAGAAAGAGTGGAGGGGCAAATTTCCGACACTGCCCCTTCCTAAAAACATGCATCCAGAATATCACCAAGCAAGGAGGAGGGCAAGAGCCAAGAAGATGGACCAGATCTGTTCTAAATTAGAGGGAGCCTTCTTTGTGGATGCTGCTGGTCCGGTGGGAGGAGCCTCCACAATATTGGTGGTGCATCAAGGGCAGACGGTCAATGGACTTTCTGTTCAGCACGGGGAAATTGCAGAATTGGAAGAGGTGGTGATCGCCATGGTGGCTTCGCATCCTAGTTCAGAATACATCACTAAAGACTCGCAAACTGCATATAGAAATTACACGCGGGGCCGAATTGCACCGCTAGCTTGCAGGATCCTCAAACAATCTGGGGTCTTCGCTTCGCGCAAAGAGCTGATTTGGGTGCCGGGTCACGAGGGTGTAGAGCGACATGAGCGTGCACACGCTGGCACCCGAGCTTTTCTCCCCCGGGGTCCCTCCTCCTCCCTCCCCGAAGACTCAGATTTCCTAGTGCCATTGATAACTTATGCACACGTATTACAACACTTGCGCTTATTGCGACGAAAATACCCGAGCCCAACTAAGGGATTAGACAAATCAGAAGAATGGCATTTACGAAGGTTACAAACCCTGTCATTTAATAACCCAGCCAAGCTACATGCTATTGAGCCACAATCTTTTTCGGCCGAGTGTAAACTCTGCAGGTAGAAAGCAAATTTGTACCGTATGGTTTGGGCCTGCCAGGCTAATAGTGCCTTAGAAGCTATAAAACAGCCAACGTGAGAAGGATTGGAGGCAGCCCTGTCCAGCTCAACCCTCAAGGACCAGCGAGCCGTCGTGGAAAGAGCTAGGGCGGCGGTCTTAGCCAACGGAATTCCGGAATAAGAATCCGACCACCCTTTTCCTAAGTCCCCTCTCGTTTTTTTGCTTTAAATAAAACTTTTCATCATCATCATTCAAACATCGCGAATCACTTCATCATTGGACGAGTCCGTTTTACATAACGGCTGGGATGTCAATCGGCATCACAGGCGCGCTCGCTTTCGAGAATGCCTGGGTAGAGCGTTCGTATTCCACGATTAATTCGAAGAATCGTGTACAAGCTGGCCTACTGTATATGAACTATTCCCTGGTAATTTCCGGATACATTGTACAATGGTTTTTAAAATGGGAGATAAGTGAAACTTTCCCACCGACAACAGCGCCTCATTATAGCGTGCACCGGGTTTTCTGGAGCCATGTTATAATGTTATAACGTGGCTATGTTTTAATATGCAATGTTATATTATGCGCGAGGCGTTGTCGGCGCCCTCATAATGGTCACACAATGACGCGATAGTTGGGGTACCACTTTCTAGTGCTCGCAACATGAATGGCGGGGGGGGGGGGGTCACCGGCAAAATATCAGATTAGGTGAAATTAAATAACTTTCTCAAATGTGGGTGCACTAAAATGTGACTGCCTCGGAATGTGGCCCCTAAACAACTCACACCACACTTCTGATGAAAGTGTACGAACGTATTTTCGTTCCTTAGTTTTAGATTCGTTGCTGCAAAATCTCGCTTTAATAACCCTCTACAGGAGCGCCACGTTTGCTAAGCTGGTAGCCGTTTTATTGATCCAGCTTATAGGAGAGAATGCCCTCTGTATATTCAAAGTAAAGATAGTCAGGTACGAATAGATGCCTCAGGCGTGATGCCTTCGGTGGTTGATGCCATTTTTGCGCGAACGGGGCCATGCGACAGCGATGTAGTTTGAACGCGGCGTGAAGCCTGCGAGCACGCAAGTAGGCAAGATAAACGAGAACAGGTGGAAGACGACTAAGCAGCTAGTAAGATCATGTTTCCAGTCTCCTCGTACTTATTATCCAAATAAGTTTTGTTTGGGTAACGTTCGCATTCGGTTTCTCGCCATCACATATTCGCCGACATTAAGCAATGACGACTAGGGGGTAGCTCAACGAGCATTCAAAGTGATAAATGCGCCACACTTTTCACCCAGTTGATGCCAAGGTCAGAAAAAGTCACCCGCAAGGCAGGTCAATTTCGGCTCCAAACAATGTGGATATATCCCGCAGGTAGCGTGGTTCGAAAATCCACCGAACACATTCCAAACAAAGACCGTATATCGTGCGAATTATGGCTGCGTGCCGCTGCAGTTGATACACGCAATCGCAGACGTGATTCTAACACCCGTATGTCGTCCTCGGCATGTTGTATTGTAATAATATCATCGCAATTACATTGTCTTTATGCCATTGTGATGATTTTGTCGTTACTATTTCATCGTCAAACTTTTGTCCTTTTTACTCCCTTGCCGTCCCTTCATTGTCGCATTGTCGTTGTCACGCCGTGTTCAGGCTGTGGTCGTCATACCGTCATCATCATTTCATCGCCGCCATGTGATTGTTGGCAGCGCATCGTCATCACAAACTCGCCATTATACCATCGTAGTCGTTTATTAATCGAGCGATTCGACTACCGGCAACCCATTCTGCCATCGTGATTCCACCTTCGTCATCGTTTTGTCGTCATGCTATTGTCGACACGCCATCATCGTCACGCGATTGTCACCGCATTGTAACCATGTTAACACTGTCATTTTGTCAGCATCACTCTGATGTCAGTATTTCACCAGTGTCCTCATCAGACGGCCGTAACGTAGTCATCGTCATGCCATAGCATGACACCGTCGCTGCCACGTGTCGCACTTATTTCGTCGTCTATGACTTCCAGAAATGTTCGCATTACATAGATGTGACGAAGCAGTCTTGGCGTCACTCAGAACAACAGTTTATTGAGAATACGGGCCCTTCCTCATCTTCCTCGTTTACAATGCACCCATGAACCATAACATTCTCTCCGCCTCAGTAACAAAGAGGGATAACTTGGGAGAATAGTAATGACGAAGTTTGTTAACGTACAGAATGTCTGTAGTTCTGATGAACTGTCTCACTCATCAGCCCATCTGAAGGTTCACGAGAAACTCTGCGAATAACTGTGTAGGGTGTATGCATTAACGTACTCAGCGTTTCTTTCGTACGAAGGTGTTTCGTAGAGCACGAGCTCGCCAACTTGAAGATCTTGCGGAAAGAAGTGTGTGTCGTAAATGGCCTTATTCTTATAATTGCAGGCGATCGTGTTCCGAACTTAAATTTTGCTTGCTTCTTCCATGCTTCCCAGAGTGGTATCACAACAACGGTTTATAAGATGGCATCTCATACAATAGATATGATGGTGAATATCTGGTATCATTGCGTCAGATTCGGTTGTACTTCTGAATACCCGAAAGGTGTTTTGCCCAGGCTTTCCGTGCCTGTTTGTAGATTTTGCACATCATTCGAGTCACAACGGTTGTTTCATGAGTTCATTCATGCCATGGAATTGAGGCTGTTCGGAGGATGTGAACAGCTTGCGGATACTGTTCTTTGTCATGAACTGCTTGAGCTTGCCTGCAATGAACGCTGGCGGACCATTACGGAGGAATTTCTTCAGTGAAGATGGTGGTGAGGCAAGAAATATATGTGTGACAAGTTTCGTTTTTATGGACAAAGTCCTATAGAGAACGCTCAGCTTCCTCTATCGCCAAATGAATGAGTATTTTTATGAAGCCTTATTAAGAAAGGTGACCTAAAGGGTCCATTGCTGCAAGGTTGAAGGCATGCTCTCCGGGGGTTAGCTATTCCAGCATTCGGAACCTCTTGACTTTGGTTTTCTTGCACCTTTGGCATAAGTTACAGTGCCTAACGTTAGATGAAACGCCTTTGCTGATTTCTGGCAAATAATATTATAACAACAACTCCCGAGTTTTCTTTACCCCAATATGTTCAAACTGGTGATAAGCTTTCTACACTTGGTCCAGTCAAAACTAGTGAACAACGTAACCATTAGGAATTCCTTTCTGTGTGACCATTATGAAGTTATTTTCAGTAGTGTATTTGTATTGTGGGTGGTCATTCTGGTGACATTGATGTTCTGGTAAAGATATGAGTTGAACCACTGGACTTCGAGAAAATGCGTGTGCTCCATCTGCTCTGTAGCTGTGCAATGTTGGCCCCATACATGGAAAGCTACAACGACCATCGAAACAAACAACTCTGTGGGTTTTCGATGTGTTTTAGCCATTATAAGGCAGCGCGTTCGGTGAATGCAGTGAATGAGTTGCTGTTAAAATAGCAGTGCCACCTGTCAACAGCATCAACTATGGCTACGCATTCACTCTCAGTTATTGTATAGTTTAGTTCGTACTTAAGCCGTGTGCGCGAGTGATAACCAAGGAGATGCTCTATGCTTCCGCAGTCTCATTGTTTTACGACTGTGCCGATACCTACACTCGACGCGTCGCAGTAAAGTATTTAGTGTCTCGCAAGAATACATTCTGAGGATATGCTCTTCGGTCAGACGTTCATTCCTTTCCACAAAGTGAAGGAACTGAACATGCCATTTCGACTATGCGTACCTCTTGACTAATTTCTTAAGTATGAAAACTATGTCGCTGAAATTAGGAATAATTATCGGTGAACGTTGGTCCTCCTCGCAGCGTCAACATCTCAACGTACACGGCACACTTTTCAAGTGGGCCACCCTGGCAGGCGCACTGTTTGCTTTTCCGCCTCATTCTTTTGCCAGGCCGCTACAAATTCGACCGACCTGCCCCACCAAATTGGGGCCTTCACTTGCCGTTGAGCGTTTATTGAGGGAGTCACTGCAGGCTTTTCACAACAAAACTGACATGTTAACGCAATTACCGGCTCGGGCAGTTTTGCTTTGTATAATTTTCATCTATTATTTTTACTAATGAATTTAACATTTTAGGTCATGTAGTCTTATCTTTTTTCCTATTTTTCTCTTCTTGTTTCCGTGTTAAATTGTCTTATGCAAATTGTGTAATGATGTATTCCCACCCCTTATGTAGTACCCGGCTCAACGGTCTTAAGGTAATGAAATGAGGTACCGTGAAAGCGCTCCAGTTCTATCGAACATTTTGGTTTTGGAAATTGCAATATCGCTTCTAAATTGCTTCGTTTAAGCGTTGAGGTGACGTGAGGGACTCTGTGACGCTGATAGTCAATAGAATCTTCTCCAAGGTGACCATTTTTCTACCTTGCTTTGACGTTTTCAGCCCTGAAGAGTTGCAATAGTGCTTGTAGGTGCTTTACTGCTCAGAATTTAGGGCGGAGCAAATATCAGTATAATCGAAGTAGTTTACGACCATCTGCAAGTTGTGTTTTCTTATGAATAGCTGGATAGGCAATTCAAGTGTATTTGAGGCATTCCTCAAACCGAAAGGCATCAAGAGTGATTGGTAATGGCCGTATGGCGTCACAAAAGCTGCCTTCGGAATGTCATCTGGGTGCAGTATGACGTGCCTTCAAAGCTACTTGCAGCGGAATCGGTAGATGCTTAACATCAACGGACTGTAGCGGGGAGTCGCCAGCCCTGATAATGCACTTTCGGTACGTGGAGGAAGTCTGGTGCACGTAGCTGTCGCTGAACAAAGTGTTCAACGTCAAAGAAAGGCTAAAGAAAGAGGCCACACAGACCTAGCAAGAAATCAGTTTTCATGACTTGGAGAACGTGTAATCGGAGCACCTTTTTACTTTTCCTATCTTCAATTGCATTTGTACGCGACCCAGTGGTATTGCCGTTGACGTGATTTGCTGGACACTTATGCATGAATCTTTCAGTAAAAACAGCTTGAGAGTGCTAAACAAAACATCACTGATGCAAGTAATAGTGTAGCAGTGCCGCTTGCTAGGCCTGTTGGTTCGTGTTGACGCTTGAGAAAATCAGCGAAAAAATTGAGACCCACACACGACAGCACGAAGGGGCACCCCAACGCTGGACTAGCATAAGACGTATATTTGTAAACACGGGTCAACCTTCGAACATCAAACCGCCAATGCATGCTCAATGCTCATATCAAGCTACACGTCCTTTAAATTGATGGACACATTATTTTGCCCTGCCTTCCTCATCTTTAGGATCAGCCTTTTAGAAAAGCTATCTCTTTATTGCTCAGAGAGCTAGAAGGAACACTGATGCATTTTGCTTCCTCTTGTATATCGATATAAAACGCCTCAAGTATTTGTCGTTCGGTTTTCATCCTGCCCATGGCAAGAATTGTCACATTTTCAAAAAGTGGTGCACAGTCGTGCTCAAGGCAGTGACGACAGTGAAAATCCAGGTGACCAGCTCCTTGAGAATTAGTCAATGCACACTGCTCGCGCATCGGATAATTCACGCATCGGCCTGTTTGGACAATACAGCCTCACCACACTGAACCGGGACTTTGCAGACTTCATGTTATGCGCACTTAACGTATTTGTTCACATGCCCTCCCCCCCTCGATTCCGTCGATTCCCTCCCCTCGTACACATGCCCCCCTCCCTCGTTTTCTTCTTCCGTCTTTCCAGCATTTTCAATGCGCGCGCACAGTCCTGACAACTTCCAGGGGCGGAAAACAATAGTTGTACACCATGTAGCACGGCTACTTTTATGAACAGTTGATGAATATAAGGCATCCCATGAACTTTCCTTGTTTCTTTGTTTCACACCCCCGTCCTGTCAGATATGGGGGTGTGATAGCTGAGAGGCAAACCAAAAAGACCATCGCAATGATTAAACGGGTGCGCTATTCCCCTCGGAATTCTAAAAAAAAAAACACAACGCAAGAGCAACACGACAGAGCATGTCTCCGGCAGTAAGCGCTCCTGACAGCACAACACGCGTCGGCATTGCGTGATCCAGCGATTCATGCAATGCTTTCCGAATTTCTAGACACCAACTACATATAGAAAATATATTCTTCACTTCACTTCACTTGATCACCTTAAAAACCAAATTCTAGGGGTATTACAGAAGGGGTGCTTAATAAGATAAACATTAGAAACAGGCGTTCATTTTCCGGTATGGGTGACAACAGCTTCGGTAAAGGCAGATGGGCTTGTGATGACTGCAATGGCGTGTGGAAGGCCATTGCGGTTCCTTGATGCTCGAATAAAAAGTGATGCCTGGAGAGTGGTGGTCTGGGCACGTGCGCGTGCAAGGGGGCGTGATTTACGTTGGGTGATTTAGGGAGCTGAAAAAAAAAATGAACGGCAGAGAGAGTGAGTGGCAACCTATAGACGGAAAGAAAGCGTTTCCAAACCAGATTCTGCTTTCATCGATGAAATGCTGACATTGTACAAATATGAAGATTGAATGAACCTATTAACAAGATTTTGCACAGCCTCAAGTGCATTTATGATATAAATGTGATGCGGGTTCCAGATGGGAGATGCATACTCAAGTTTCCATCTTACAAAAGATTTATAGGCCAATGCTTTTACTTGTTGTGGGGTATGACGCAGATGTCGCCTAAGAAATCCCAGCGATCTATTAGCAGCTGAGATGATGGTAGTTGTGCGCAAGCACCAGGACAGATCACAAGATAGGATGACACCGAGGTATTTGAATGATTGTACTGATTCTATTGGAACGTCAGCAATGAAACAGGTCAATGTGAGGGGTTACGGCAGCGAGTGAAAGACCCGAGTTTACATTTGTTAGGATTTAGGTTCATTAGCCAGTGATTACACCATTCTTGTGCATTATTGAGATCGTTCTGGATGAATGTGTTGTCACATGTGTTGTTAACTTTGGGGTAACATACTAATGTTAACATACGAATGTAGCATACGAGTGTTACATGATACATGTGTCGGTAGAACCTTAATGTAACTTTAAAAAAAGTAGTTGTCCTCAGACAGACCCCTGGGGGACGCCTGATGTTACGGGAAGTCTGCTAGAATAATGGTTATTAACCAAAACACACTGAGAGCGGGTATTAACGAATGCTTCTATCCACTTTTGTACGTCGCGGAGTAAATTTAACTGATGCAGTTTTTAGCAGCAAACGTTTATGAGGAACTCTGTCAAATGCTTTTGCGAAATCCAGGAATATGGGATCAGTTGAAAAGTTACTGTCTAGGTTAACATGCAGGTCGTGAAGGAAAGTTGCCAACTGTGTTTCGCAAGAATAACCTTTTCGAAATCCGCGGTGACTAGGGTGAAAAAAACAGGCTGAGTCTACAAAGTTCATAACATGCGAGTATATGACGTGTTCCATGATTTTGCAGGCGCCGCTAGTTAATGATATAGGATGATAATTTAATGGGGTGTCTCTGTTGTCTCATTTGAAGACTGGAACGAGCTTGCTCACTTTCCAGTCGGGTGGTAAGGTGCCTGTAGAGAGTGACTGCGAAAACAACAAAGTGAGGTATGCAGCAGATACACGGTTATTATTTTTTAAGAGTTTGGAATAAAAATCATCTATACCTGCTGACGATGAAATCTTGATGTTATTAGCGATCGAGGTGATTCCGTCTGCCGAGAATACAATTGGCGACACACACGCAGTTATGTTAGCAAATGCCGGAAGATCTGCAGTTGAAGTGTCGTTAGTCAATACAGAGAAAAAGGCTCCATTAAAAATGTCACCACACTCGCTGTTGCTGTCGACTTGGCCATGTGCATTTCACACGCTGATCATGCGCGCCTCCTGAGTGCTATTATTTTCCGAAATTGAGGAGGACTGTTCGTAAGCATATCAGGCAGTTCATCGTGGAAAATGGAGAATTTAGCATACCGTATACCCCCGAGGCAAAGAGATAGGATCTCTCCAATGCTATTCACAGCGTGTTTACAGGAGGTATTCCTAGACCTGGATTGGGAAGAATCGGGGATAAGAGTTAATGGAGAATACCTTTGTAATTGCCTTGCTTGGTAACTCAGGGGACCAATTACAATGCATGCTCACTGACCTGAATAGGCAAAGCAGAAGGGTGGGCCTAAAAATTAATCTGCAGAAAACTAATGTTTAGCGGTTCCGTGAGAGAACAGCAGTTTACAATAAGTAGCGATGCACTGGAAGTGGTAAGGGAATACGCCTACTTAGGGCAGGTAGTGACCGCGGATCCGGATCATGAGACTGAAATAATCAGAAGAAGAATCATGGGCTAGGGTGCGTTTGGCAGGCATTCTCAGATCATGAACAGCAGGTTGCCATTATCCCTCAAGAGAAAAGTGTATAACAGCTGTGTCTTGCCAGTACTCACGAACGGGGCCGAAACCTGGAGGCTTACTTTTGAAAAGGGTTCTACGTAAATTAAGGACGACGAAACGTGCTATGGAAACAAGAATGATGGGTGTAACGTTTAGGGGGATAAGAAAAGAGCAGATTGGGTAAGGGGAGAAACGCGAGTTAATGACATCGTAGTTAAAATCAAGAAAAAGAAATCGGCATTGGCAGGACATGTAACGAGTAGGAAAGATAACCGATGGTCGTTAAGGGTTACGGACTGGATTGCAAGAGAAGGGAAGCGTAGCAGGGGTGGCAGACAGTTAGGTGGGTGGATGGGATGAAGAAGTTTGCAGGGACGACATGGCCACAATTTGTACATGACCGCAGTAGTTGGTGAAGTATGGGATGTGTTTGCCCTGCAGTGTGCGTAACCATGCTGCTTCTGCTGCGGCTGCTGATGATGATGATACCCCTCAGATAATTGTCTTCGGCCACAAAATACTTCCCCCAGGCAGAGGGGTGCCCATTTAGTTTGGCTGAGTGTAAGAGAAGTTTCTTTTTCTTTTCATGTCGCTTAAGCGTTTTAGTGAACCATGGCTTGTTTCGGTTTCCGCGGAACGTTATTCTCGGTGTGGACTTTTAAACGAGATTACCTACCTTGTTTTTAAATGTTGACCAATTTTCATTAGTGCAGCGCGTAGAACATAACCTCAGGAACGTAGAAAGAAATGCGCTCAGATCACTATTAATTACAGCATAATTACATCTATTGTGCAGGCGGATTGTATTGCTGACTAAATGGCGTTTTACCGGTTGAAACGGAAATGTGGCGCGAATTACTTTGTGGTAGCTGACTTCAGGTAGATATGCTATTGATGATAAGCTTTCCGAATTACTGGTTAGGATGATATTTAAGATGCTAGAAGTGCTCAGTGCAACGCGTGTAGGTTCGGATAGAAGTTGGGTTAAATTGAAATTAATGCAAAAATCCACAAAATCTCTGGCAGGCTCACTGCCCATAGCTATGGGGAGGTCATTGCTCCAACCTATTTGATGAAAATTATTATCACCAAAAAGGAGGACTTCTGCCTGCGGGTGTTGATTACTAAGGTTACTCAAACTGTTATTAAGTTTAAATGTGAAATCTAGAATATTATTTGGCGGCTTGTAGCGCATACCTAGAATTATAGTATGGGGGAAGCATGAATAATTGGCCATAATACTTCAAGATTTGAAGTGATGTTTTTGGCTACGGAGCACGATAACTGCTGGTGCACAGCCGTCATTGTCTTTAGCAAAGGATACTGAGGCCTCCATGTTCAACTGACGTTGACAGCAATAATTGTAATCACTAGCCAGAAAATGAACCAAGGTGAGCTAGCTGGATACCGCTTTATACTTAATTAAGCTCCCCTTTGCGCGGAAATGCGCTTAGTACGAAGAATGTGTTAACTGCAATTAAAACTTGCGGGAATATTGTGGAAGTCATTTGACATAATATATCAGTCTCGGTGTGTCATTCCGTTACAAAGAGTAAAATGAACTGATGTGGCTGTAATGTTCAGCAATTATCTTTTAAACATACCCTGTGTGAAGACATCCGAATACAAGTTTAGGTTAAAGATGAAGATTATTTTAGGATTAATTTAGTAGGCTGTTTGACGACTGGTTGAAAAGAAATATGTTATCCCGCCTACTACACAGCGTTGCGTAGTCAGGAAACTGGAAAAAAAAATTAAGGAGGTGATCACATGGATACTGCGCGAGAATCCTGGATGTTAGTGAATGAGACAAGTACGGCCTAAAAGGCGTTTCTGTGAAATCTTGGAGCACTTAAGCACTTCCTAGGCGTTGTGAATGCTATAGCTATAATGTCCAATATGAACGCCGCTGATAAGCCCTCCGAGTTATGGATTTCATTGCGTACTGAGACGCTTGGCGCGTTTTCACTTCGCCTTAGCGAGGCGTCATTAGAACGCAGGCCAGATACAGCACATGCCAGGAATGACAGCACAGACTCTGCAAGGGCGAGGGTGGCTTTGCATCGGGACGGTCCTCGGCTCTCCCGTCACACAACATCTGGCGCGCTACTGCAGCAGCAGGTGTTTCCTTTCGCCCTCTCTGCTCTGTCAAGGCACGTTTGTTGTGTGGCATCGCAGCCAATGAGAACTCCGTCGAACCGCATTCGTGATGCGTCGTCGCAGCCATTTGACATTTTTGTACCGTTTCGCTGTTACAGACGCCAGACGCCGGCTTTTACAGCGAAGCTGTTTATGGCAAGTCTTTTGTGCATATTTTGTGTGCGCGTGCGAAAATTGTGTGCCGATCCCCAAGATAGTGCAAACAGAATACAAGCCCAATGACGCATACTCCCGTGGACTCCGGGTGGTGTGTTCCTGGACCTGAAAGGAGCCCTTAAACTACCCTTGTCACACCTGAGACCCAAATAGGTTCCAGGCATAAGGGTTACCCTGTTACACGGGCACTTGCAACGGCCATTAACGCTAACGGCAGTTGAACGCCGTAACGGCCGTGGGAACGGAACGGTGGTTGTTGCTCTCACACGGCATTTTCCATGTTCAGTCGTTTCACTTCCGTTTTATGATTTATCACGTGACTCTTCCACTTTTATCGTCGCCAACTCGAAAAAATTTTGTTTCTGAAGCGAATCCGATCCATGGCATTACAAAATGGCGGCGTTTGTTGTGTTACAACGTAATGAAGCATCCCATTTCACGTTCCATCACTTATACTGAGCGCCGCACCACTCTGCATTTCTATTTTTCTTTCGTACCGCGAGTGACCATCTGCGCGATTCAGCAGGTGCAGTGTTGATCGTGGTGCGACTTTGCGACGTGCAACCGAGTACAGCCACGGAATGGCACTTAGTGGGCCGCCTTGTAAATGCGACCGTGATTGTCCACCCGATTAGCTTCTCCTGGTTGCGCACTACGGGGCCTTGATGTCTGAAAAAGGGCTGAACTGCAAGCTGTGCGCATTAAGAAAGCGTCAATCAAGAAGAAGCTGAAGGCCGCCGAGAGGCGATGTCGCAGCCTCGCTGCACTCACTATGGTGAAGTGTGCCAGGCAAACGAGTGTGTGAACGCTTTCTAGAGCACCGTCTTGGTACGAAACCACCGTGTCGACGTTGTGGGATCAAGTTTTCAAGGCCAACTTTCGCGTGACTTGTTCCACATTTGCCTACATCGTGAGCTCGCGTCTCTCACTGCTTGCTTGCATACCCCTACATCAGCGCGTCGCCCTCTCCTTGCGCAGACTGGCTGAACAGAGCTGGTGGAACAGCGTCGTCATCCTTGCGTACGCGGGCGCATTGTGATCTTGCCACAAGTTGACAAGTAAATGAGTCAGTGACGCTGTCCAAGCACAGCGTTTTTGCGCCAGCGCGCTTGCCTACAGCGGGGACACGTTGCTGACTAGGGCTACCATCTTGCCTATTTCATGACACAACGGACGTAAAAGGCGGCGGAACGGAGACCGGCGAGCTCCGTTGGTGTCAATCGCCATGGGATTTCCAACGGCACTCGCGCTGCAGTGTAACTCCGGCTAACGGCCATTAAGGCCAACTGCCGTTTTCCTTGACGGCCGTTAAAGTGCCCGTGTAACAGGGGTATTAGAATGCTTATGCTGTCTACGCCATGTCAACGTTCGCACCGCCCGCCACCATTCGAAACCTCTAGTTGCCTCTCTTTCGAATCTCCCGTGGCGGCGGTTACGTTGAAACCGCACGCCTGTGCAGTTTCCTGTGGCCCCGTGATGTACTGATCCCGTCGTCCATGTGAACGGCAATAAACGCGTTGGCGCCCATTTAGTCACGTTGACCCCTGATCAAGACAAAAAGATTCAGTGCCCGTCAACTCTGTGAAGGAAGCTCGCCAGCGAAGCTGGGAACGGGTAACCCTTAATGGCGAAGTTCACCTCCCCCTAGGTGAGCCCGGTATTGCACTACATTCGAGATCTGCCCACGTATAGGGAGTGCCTAAAGACTACTTCACCTCCTCCGCGGATCGACCAGGCATTGCACTATCTTCGGGATCGGGCCACGTATACGGAGTGCTTGACGCCTGCTTCACCTGGGCCGCGGGTCAGTCCGTCTTAGTACACAATCTGCGGGACCGGCCCACATGTAAAAAATTCTTCGTCTATGTCCTCGGAGACGAGATCCGCCAAACCCAAGCCATAAACGTCCTCGCTCGAAAATGTGTTCATTCCTTTGTTCAAAGTTCCGTGTTACGTCTGCGTCCTGTGCGAAACAGCGAATGGCTCGTGATTTTTTCTACTCTGAGGTATTTGACGCTTTCGCATAAATAGTGTGTCCCAAATATTCTGCACCAAAGTTTAAAGATATGCACATGCCACCTAGCTGGATTATCCAAACGGAAGCAGGCAGAACTTAACAAACTTAATGTGATGCTCAGGAAGCTCGTTAAAGTAGCCCTAGGGCTACTCAGTAACACTGCTACCGACAAACTCATGAGTTTAGGGGTGCACAACACAATGGAAGAAATCGCGGAGGCCCAACAGCTAGCGCAACACGAAAGATTGACAAAATCACCAGGTGGCAGGAACATATTACAGGCAATAGGTGCAGAAGTGAATACATCAAAGAGCCCTGTAGAGGCTGAAGTAGAATTAAGGACTGACATTAGGAACAAGATCAGAACCAACCCTCTCCCCAGAAACATGCATATAGAATATAATGTCGAAAGGAGAAAGGCAAGAGCTAAAGCACTCTTGCAGGAAATATAACAGCAGAACCAAGTGGCAGCTATAGTTGATGCAGCTTGGGTGAAAGGTAGAGAAGCATATGCGGCCATTGTCTCAAATTATCAATAGAAGGTGCAAGATGCTATCACTATTTTTACCAAGGACCCCTTGGTGGCGGAACAAGTGGCAATTGCTCTAGCCATCAGGAGTAATAAGTGGGCCTGCATTTGAAGTGATTGAAAATCCTCTATAAAGTGTCTTGATAAAGGCTATGTAGCTGGTGTTACAGCTAAACTTTTTGAAAACATTGGGATTATGAGAACTGAAATCCCATGGTTTCGTGCGCATATGGGGAAAGTGGACGAGACGAGGACAAAATTCAATGAGGTTGCTCATGACTTGGCACAAGGACTTGCTAACCGTGACAGTCACAACCGAGCCGTTCACCATCAAGTCAGGGAATCTAGAGATCATTTAATAACGTACAATGACATTACTAAACACTACTACTCAGGACGCAGGCAATTCCCATTGCCACATTCAAAACTGAACAGGGCTCAGGCAGTCTCACTGCGCTTATTGCAAACAGGTACATATCCCACACCGTACACCATTAATAAGATATATCTAGCAAAGGAGATTAAAATGGACCGCAACGATTGTAATGACATCATCGGAATCAGACATATGCTGGCGGGGTGTCCCGCGACTCTCCCCAACGTCGTTGAAGAATTGACACAGTGGGAGAAAAGAATTCAAAGCCCATTGTTTCAGGACCAACTAAGGGCCGTCAAGAGTGCCCATGATGTCGCTGAAAGGCTTGGCCTGACAGTGCCAACGTGGGAGCGGCCGGCCTTGACTCAAAAAGTCGAGTCTCCGGACCTCATTTCAATAAATGTTTTCACACACACACCTATCTGGACAGAACCAGCGTTCGCGGTCACTTTGAGATACTAGGATTACTTTTTTTGCATTACGCCCTATCACATAATTAGTCTAACTGAATATCTTCTTAAATATTGTAATGAGAAGAAAAGTGTCAATGAACAAATTGTAGAGCAACAAGAAAAAGTCGGATAAAGTTTTCTGTTGCTCAGTACGTTCCACATAAAAGTATTTATCCGAGAGTGAAATAAGCCCGCAAATACAGGCAGAATTGGCGTGCGACAGGCCGCTTCTGGGCACGTTGTGTGCATTCGTGGGCTTTCATGCTAGGAAAAACACTCCTTTGTAGCTAGTATTCAGCAACAGGAAGGTGCATCGGGAGTTTTTCATGTTGCTCTGTAATTTTCTCTCTTGCACTTTTCATCTAGTTATAATATTTGAGACGTTGATAAATTAAACAAGACTAATTTTATAATAATGCGGAATGCACCAAGATTTAGTAACACACAAATGCCACCTCGCTAGACAGAGTGGAGGTTGTGTTGTTTGCCGTTGCTTCGAGATATTCAGTTATGGAAAGATATTCAGTTACATTCATGGAAAGGTTCTGTAGGTCCGGTGCACAGGTAGTTGAATAAGCGAAGGAGCGCAATTCCAAAAATTGCATTTGCATTAACGTTTACCATTAACGAAAACCCATTCACGAAAATTGCATGAATGTTTCGGCCATGCCACGGCCCAAAAATTAAAACATTAAAAATGCAAATGTCGTAAGTGTGCTCCTTCGTTTTTTCAACTATATATATATATATATATATATATATATATATATATATATATATATATATATAATGAACGAGAAGCACGGGGGTTAACCGAGAGGCCCGATTTTTATTAGCCATATAAGAAGCCAACAAACACCGACACCAAGGACAACATAGGGAAAATTACTTGTGCCTAATAAATGAAATCAAGAAACGATAAAGTATTCGAAATTAAAGTGGATGAAAAAACAACTTACCGCAGGTGGGAACCGAACCCACAACCTTCGCATTTCGCGTGCGATGCTCCACCAATTGAGCTACCGCGGCGTCATTTTCCCATCCACTTTCTTGGGTATTTATGTGTACTAGTAGAACCCTGGGAGCGTTAGCCAGCGCCACCACTCACAGACCTTGGCGGTGGACGTGGAACGTCTTTTTGGGTGAGTTCGGTTCCCACCTGCGATAAGTTGTTTTTCATCCACTTTAATTTCCATTACTTTATCGTTTCTTTATTTCATTTATTAAGCACAAGTAATTTCCCCTATGTTGTCCTTGGTGTCAGTGTTTGTTGGCTTCTGACGATATGACTACATATATATATATATATATATATATATATATATATAGTCATATAATGAGAAGCCAACAAACACTGCCACCAAGTACAACATAGGGGAAATTGCAAGTGCTTAATAAATGAAAATAAAGTAATGATAACTTAATGGAAATTAAAGTGGATGAAAAAACAACTTGCCGCAGGTGGGAACCGAACCCATTTATAAAGCACTTGCAATTTCCCCTATGTTGTACTTGGTGTCAGTGTTTGTTGGCTTCTCATTATATGACTAATAATTATCGGGTCCCTCGGTAACCCCCTTTCTTCTCGTTTATTACTTAACGAGGGTCTCGAATCCGGCAGCATTGATGCCTTCAGGTAGCATATGTGGGTTTATTGACCAGTTGCCTTCACCGGAAAAGATCACGTTCTCGTGACGCCTGCGGCAAAAAAGACGTTCCACGTCCGCCGCCAAGGTCTGTGAGTGGGGGCTCTGGCTAAGACTCCCAGGGTTCTACTTCTACTAGTACACATAAATACCCAAGAAAGTGGATGGGGAAACGCCGCCGCGGTAGCTCAATTGGTAGAGCATCGCACGCGACATGCGAAGGTTGTGGGTTCGGTTCCCACCTGCGGCAAGTTGTTTTTTCATCCACTTTAATTTCCATTAATTTATTATTACTTTATTTTCATTTATTAAGCACTTGCAATTTCCCCTATGTTGTACTTGGTGTCAGTGTTTGTTGGCTTCTCATTATATGACTAATAATTATCGGGTCCCTCGGTAACCCCCTTTCTTCTCGTTTATATATATATATATATATATATATATATTGCCGCGACGCCATCTGCACCCAACAACGTTGACCATGACGACCTCGTGTGTGGCAGCGAGGCGCTACAGCAGGAGCAGTCTGGACTGAGCGCTTGCCGTAACTCTCTCTAGTAAATACCGATCTCCGCCTTTGCCTCCAGTGAGCCGTGACACTGGTGGACGTGCTGGGTATCGCATCATCACCTAATGATAGGGACGACGCCTACGAGTAGCCCTGCATCAAGCCCTTTAAGACATCACCCACGCGTCGAGACACCTGTGCACCGCGCAAGCCACCGCCTGCAAGGTCTGTGCCCGCAATTCGGCCTCTTCCAAGGAACTTTGTCAGCGACCTCGCCAACTTAAGAAATAGCGCTTGCAAGTCCTACGCAGGTGACTGTTCAAAACAATCTAGTCCCCACTAGCTTCCACGGTGACACGTGTGAAGTCGCCGAAGACTGGCTGGACCAGTACGAACGCGTAGCTAAGGTCAATCAGTGGCGTCCGGACCAAAAGCTTTCTTATGTGTACTTCGCTCTTGAAGGTAGCGCAAGGACATGGTTACAAAATCGCGAGGCACATTTGACAACGTGGGACGAATTTTCCCGTCGGCTACTTGACACCTTCGGAAGCACTGATCGCCGAGATAATGCACAACGCCTTCGCGAGTTGCGCATTCAGAAGCCCAACGAAAGTGTTAGGATGTTTGCCGAGGACATGTCTCGTTTGTTTCGCCGCGCGGATCCCAACATGACTGATTCGAAGAAGCTGAGCCATTTCATGCACGGCGTCAAAGAACAGCTGTTCGCTGGTCTCGTGCGTAACCCGCCTGCAACAGTGGAAGAGTTCATTAAGGAAGCCATAGATATCGAGCGGGCGCTGCAGGAGTGTTGCCGGCAATACAAACGTCTGAATAACGATGCGCCTGCAGAAGCCGCAGTACTGACAGTGACAGACGAGACCTCGCTGCGTTAACTAATGAGAGACATTGTTCGCCAGGAGATTGCGAAGCAAACTGCGACACCGAAGGAGTTCACTGTTGCTTCGGTCGCTGAAGTTGTCCGCCAAGAAATCCGGCAAGCATTTGCATCACCTGAGCCACTCCCTCAACAGTGTCCCCAGCCACGCTTAGAGCCACGCGCATACAGCTACGCAAACGCTGTTTGTCGCCCGTTTTCTACCGGTCCAGTACAGCAATACCACCAGCGGCCACCTATTGCTGCCTGGACACAGAGGGAGCATTTCAGGCGAACCGAGCTTCGCAGGACCGACCTATGGCGCACTGCTGATCGCCGACCATTGGGTTTTCAGTGTGGCGAACAAGGGCACATTTGTCGTTTTTCCCCTCATCACCAGGGTGGCATCTCGGAAGTGTCACCTGCCACTCCGCGAGTGTTTCCAGAAAGACATCGACGCTTCGACGACCGTGTCACTCGGGAACAAGGCAGCCCAGTTTACCTCCGGTCGCGCTGGCCATCTCCGTTGCGTTATTCTTCGCTCAACCGTCGCAGTTTCGCCGACGAGGTGAGAGGCTGCTCTCCAAGCCCACGAAGGGGAGACTGAAATCGGCGACCTCCATGGGGAAGGTTGCAAGTCGTCGAACCACCGAAAGTACCCCAACATTACAAAGAAACGAGCACAGAAACCCGGAGAAACGGAACGCCGACGAGTTTGTGAGTGCCGGCCAACTCTTAACGGTTGATGACACGACGTGACAGCTTTAGTTGACACTGGCGCAGACTTTTCGATAATGAGTGAGCAGTTAGCAGACTGGCTTTAGAAAGTCAAAATGCAATGCACGGGCCCTTATATTCGAAATGCCGGGGGCCAGATAATGACACCTACAGGGAAATGTACCACACGACTCCAGATAGGAAATACAGCTTTTGTCGCAACTTTTTATGATTTTAAATGAGTGCTGCAGATCACTCATCCTCGGAATGGACTTCTTGCGGGAGTACGGCGCCGAGGTTAACATATGGCACGGTGAGATAACCTTGTCAACTAGTACAGACAGGAGCCACAACGCAGAGCGCCAACGTACATCATTACGTGTCGCCGACGATGAAGTCTGCATACCACCACTATTATGCAGTCTTGTCTCCGTCAGTTGCGGAGAACAGTTTAACAAGGACGGTGTAGGCGAACAATTAACTGCACTTCTGTTCCATCAAGGTGTTGCCATCGCTCGTGGTATCGTCAGCCTAATCGGTGGTCGCACAGAGGTACTTCTGACAAATTTCAGCGATGAGCGCCGGCAGATCAGTAAAGGCACCGCTGTGGCATGCTTTGATGAAATTGACCACGTCCAACACTGCTTTGCTGTAAAAGAGCAATCGACCACCGATACGATGCCACATGCACCGGTCGTCGACGTTGACCCAGGTTTAGCGCTGCTACAGAAACAAAGTCTGAGGGAACTACTTGACGATTTTAAAGACTGCTTCTCTACGACGTGCCAAGTGAGTGAAACACCACTGACGAAACACCGCATTATTATGGAGGAAACAGCAATACCCATCCGACAGCATCCGTGTCGCATAGCTGAGAAAGAGCGTGAAGCAATACAACAGCAAGTCAAGAAAATGCTAGAAGATGATGTCATTCAGCTGTCAAAAAGCCCTCGGGCATCGCCCGTGCTACTCGTTAAGAAGAAGGAGGGTAGCCTGCGATTTCGTATCAATTATCGTGAGCTCAATCGGGTTACAAAGAGGATGTGTATCCCTTACCACGCATCGACGATTCCCTCAACAGGTTACGCCATGCACGGTACATCTCATCGGTGGATTTAAATGTGGATACTGGCAAATAGAGGTTGATGAACGGAATCGGGAAAAGACTGCTTTTATAACGCCTGATGGGCTCTATAGCTTCAAAGTTCTTCCTTTTGGCTTGTGTTCCACCCCAGCCACTTTCTAAAGACTGACGAATACTGTTCCCTGAGACCTTAAGTGGAAGACTTGCTCAGTCTAGCTAGACCATGTCATTGTTTATTCTGCCACATTTGATGAGCACCTCAGACGGCTACGGTCGGTTGTTCAAGCCATACGATGCGCTTGTCTTACCTTAAAACCTGAAAAGTGCCACTTTGGCTATGAAGAACTACAGTTTTGGAGCCATGTAGTAAGTCCCACAAGTTGTCGGACCTGATCCTGAGAAAGTCGCAGCCGTCGCAAAGTTTTCAAGGCCTGCAGACACAAAGGCAGTCAGACGCTTCCTAGGGCTATGCGCATATTACCGGCGATTTATTGCGCGTTTTGCACGCATCGCCTCACCGCTCACCTGCTTAACCAGAGAAGATGTCGCGTTTGTGTGGGGCGAGAAGAAGCGGCGGCATTTAACGAGTTGTAGCACTGTACAAACTCCGCCTGTTCTTGCCCACTTTGACGTGGATGCGGTGACAATGATCCACACCAATGCCAGCAACGTAGGTCTTGGCGTGGTCCTTGTTCAGCGGCAAGATGGCGCTGAGCGAGTAGAACATTGTCACGTGCCGAGTCCAACTAATCCACCACAGAGAAGGAATGCTTGGCTGTAGTATGGGCAGTTACCAAGTTCCGCACGTACAGATACGGCCGCCCATTTCAAGTTCTAAGTGACCACCATTCTATCTGTTGGTTGACCGACATGAAATATCCATCTGCACGTTTGGCACGCTGGAACCTACGGCTTTAAGAGTACGACATGACAGTGGCCTATAAATCGGGAAGGCAACACTTATACGCTGACTGCCTTTCCAGATCGCCGATCGAGTCGTCAGGCGGAGATGATGACGAATCCGTAGGCTTTTTAGGAGTTGTTGATGTGGCCACCATCTCTCTACAACAGCAAGAAGACCAGGAGCTCGCGTCACTGATTAATTTCTTAGAAGACCGCACCATAAACAAGCCCAGATTGTACTCAAGGCACCTGTCATCATTCTGCCTACGCAACAGTGTTCTTTTTAGGAGGAACTTCACTTCAACAGGGAAGAGATATCTGCTTGTCGTCCCTAAAACTCCCCGCAATGAAATTTTGCAGACCTGTCATGATGAAGCTACCTCAGGTCACTTAGGCTACACAAGAACATTAGCACGGATCAAAGAAAAGTATTACTGGCCATGGCTCGCAGCACAGGTGAAGCACTACGCTCGAACGTGCCTTCACTGTCAGCGACGAAAAGTGCCACCTACAAAACCTGCCGGACTATTACATCCCTTTCCAGTGCCGGAAACGCCGTTTGCACAAATCGGGACGGATCTTTTGGGCCCATTCACAATATCTGCTGCCGGAAATAAGTGTATCATTGTCGCGACAGATTACCTCACGCGATATGTTGAAACCACGGCATTTCCTAGCATGCACAGCAGCCGGACGGCAGGATTTTCAAGCATCATCCCTCCTCCACTTTTGATTAAATTGACTGTTATTCCATCCCCTCCTGCCGCCTTTACCTGTTTCATGTCTTGGATGGTCCCTCTAACTTCATCGCTAGTTATAGGAGAAGCCTGTATAACATGTTCATCACTACTTCGAATAAGAACATTCTTGTTGCTGTGGGTATTGGACAGCTCAGCATAGAATCCTTCAGCTCCTTTACCTATATCGTCCAAATTGCACATGGTACTACCTTGCTTACATTTAAGTGTATACATATTGGTTTGTCCTATGTCAAGTTTTTTTTTCTCGCTGATTTCATGCTGCGTCCATTCGTAATGCATCCTCAGGCTTTCTTACGTTATCATTTTGAATATTCTTGACTTTCTCTTTGTTGTTTTGTTTTCAGAGTTACGCAAAATCTATCTGATCTCTTGAGTTGGGCACTTTCAATCACTGACATTTCTATAGGAGGTCTTTCGATACTTGGGAGCGCTTACCTACTGCTTGCCTTGGCGCCTTACCTAATATTTAAATAGCTGCTTGTGAAGCCAGTCTAGTTATGGTTACGTTCATTGCTCTATCTCATCTTCATCACTCTTTTCTAAGGCTGAACATTTGTTTGCAAGCACCACTGTAAGTTGGTTCCGCTTTTACCCTTACTGCTTCAAGGTTGACCAGACCCTTCGTGGCCAATTTTACTCTTTCTCTCTTCAAATTGAGGTAAACCCGACACATCACTAACCGACGAAACCTGCATCTTACCCTGCCTAAGTCTTCGACATTGTGCTCTATGCTGGGATGGACAGAACGTACGAAATCGACATATATATATATATATATGTGTGTACATATATATTTATATATATGTATATATATATATATATATATATTAGGCACATATAACGCAGGTCCCTCTCATGTGTATGTAGTAATCATCATCCATGCTCTTTTCGTGCTGGAGCCTGGGCAGTGACTGAGGAATAAACGGGTCTGCTGTGGCTGACTGTTCTGGTCATCATCCGTATTTCAATATATAGGAAGATGAAAAGCACCGATTTGCGGTTCTTTTCGGTTTATTCATGCAATCATTCCGGTCTTTGGACCGGCCACTTTCAAGGTCCAACAACCGAAAGTGTTGGTCTACTAACCCGAATATAATCGTGCAGCTGAGTTTCCCATCATTCTAAATACGCTCTATTGCACTTCGCTCCTCGGAGAAGCCAGGAGTGTGTCGAGCAAGCTCCTGAAAAGTGTCGAGCAAGCTCCTGTCTGGGTGCGGTAACGTGAAATGCTGCATTTTGAGAGTATCGAGCGCCGAGAGCTAGCGCTTCGGTAGTTCTACAGCGTCCACCGACTGCGCAACGCGGGGTGCCGTGGTCGGGGTCGGTGTTGCGCGGTGCTGCCTACGCGCTGCCCAATAAAGTTGGGCAGCGCGTGCTAGAGGCGCAAGCAGCGCAAGCTAGGGACGCGCAGTGTCTTTCTAGAAGCCGGCCACGCTGGTCGTCACAGCCGCCGCTGCTCTTGCCGCCTTCGCCTTTCACCTGAATGAAATGTTGGGACGACAGCACGGCTCATTGGCCGCCGTGCCAATGAGCCGTGATGACTCATTTCTCAGTGGTGATCAGTAATGACTAGCCTGCTACTCTGGTCCTCAGGTGCTGGCGCTCCACTGCAACCATCTTGGTTCGCGAGATTTTATGGCTCCAGACTACAAGTTGACTGAGCCCCGCCACATACCGCCCTCAGGCGACCTTCTACCTGACGCTACCCCACATCCAGAGGACGTCGCAACTATACAGCTTCGCATCGCCATGTTCTGGCACAAGGATCCACAGGTTTGGCTCACCCTGTTCAAAGCATCCTTTGATATACACCACATCGCCTCGGACACTGCTCGGTATCGCCACTTAATTGCCAACTTGTCTCCTTATATTGCTTAAGAGGTGGCAGAGGTCATAAGTGCACCTTTGGGCGATGACCCATACCAGTAAGTGAAACTCTGTATTTTGAGCTACACCATAGACTGAGAGCGCACGCCTGCAGCATCTGCTCTCCTCCGAGAAGCTTGGAGATCGGCGCCCTACTCAGTTGCTCAACAGCATGCGACGGCTCCTAGGAAAAAGCAACTTCGACGCGAACGGTGCACTGTTGAAGGAGCTCTTCCTGTAGCGCTACCCGCCGACTACGCGCATTGCCTTGGCAGCTGCAGTAGATTTGACCCTGAAGCGCCTCGCCGATCTCGCCAATCGAGTACACGACGCGACTTCTCCTGCCACCGCCTTCTCTACAACCCTAGAGTACTCTATCGTAGCCCGCTAAGAGTTCCGGATCGAACAGCTCGCCGTCTCCATCGACGCCCTTCAGACGTCCTCTCATGACTAGCGCGGCTCCTCCTCACGCCCCGGCCGCCGCTCCGCTCGCCGCCTTCGCCCCTCTTCTGAATTAAACGTAGAGGCGATAGCACAGCTTATTGGCCGCTGACACGTCCTCCTACAGTGATGACCCGTCAGCACGCACGCTGAACCGATCCAGACCCTGCCATGGTTACCTGGCTGGAGTGCCCCAGTCGGTACAATCACTACCACCGTTCCAGTCCCGTGACGTCGCGCATGGTACGCGCAGTATGAGGCTGCTGTGGCACTAAACTGGATATGGATCCAGGAGTTCACGTACTAGGTACTTCCGGACATCCAACCGCTTGCTCTTCAGCTCTGTCTCAGCTTTCAATCGCCTGCCCGCACCCCTAAGACAAGCTGCAGCAGTCCGTCTTGAACTTCTACGCCTCTGCGTACCGCGCTCTTCCAGAGGTTGATCGCATGGTGCGCCACTCATCTTTACCACCACCCTCACTGCCACCAGCAGGCCCACCTCCCCATGTGTTCGTGGGGTTTCGTCAGCAGGCCTTGATGCGCTACCGTGCTTTCCCTGGTCTTTTCGCCTTTATCAAGTTCAATGATGGCACATGCCAGCGGTGACATACGCCAGCTAGGGTACCGCACGCGATCGGCGCTGTCACAAACGCCAAATTTGACGCCCGACCAACCCTCTAACCGATCCATCCACGCCAGCTCCTGAGCCAGCCTTGCGGTCAGTGCGCCAGGTCGGCACCTGGAAGACGGTGGTACATGCGACCATGCCGATCAACTCCACCTCGTGCGACTCTTCCCACGCTACCCCGCGGCACCCACAACCCAGCGAGAGCAGCGCAGCTGTAGCACCGATCTGCGTCCTTTGCCTCCGCTGCTGGTCCTTTCCTTCGGCCGACTTGTCAAACCCTTCTGGCGACAGCTCTACAGCTCTGACAGCACCGAAATCGAAGGCTATGGACAATCATCAGGTGACACACAGAAAAAAGATTGACTGACACCACCCTCCCGCGACACGAGTTGTGACAGTGTCTCGCATCCACCACCTCATCCAAGTCATCTGGACTCTCCATGCGGGCGTCCTGTGTACCGTTCGTCCACAGCGCCGCGCGCAGTATCGTTTACCGGAGGGATGTGCTAGGCCCCTTCGCTTTCAACCTATTCGCCTTACTTTGACTGCCCATGGGCCCTCTTGACGCTTGCCTTCCCTAACTTGCTTTATCGCCGATCCGTGTGGGCAGGGGGCCCGGTAGCGCCCACGGACGCAGCAATGTGGTGTGTTTTGGTCGGCGCAGCGTCGTTCTAGAGGTCGGCCACGCTTGTCGTTGCAGCCGCCGCTCTGCTCGCCGCATGCGCCCGTCTCCAGAACTAAATGTAGGTACAAGGGCCCAGCTCACTGGCAGCCATCATGTCCTCCTACAGACTCAGCGCAGCGGACGCTCCAATAAGGTGTAGCCTGGTGTAGGTGGTGTAGGCGGTCTGCTGAGTTGGCGACGCAGATTCCGCATAAGTTTATCTTTCGTGTCGGAGTAGCCTGTGACACATCGCCACCTACACAGTGGTGCTTCAACATGCATCAGCCGAGCTTAAACGCTGGCTACTGCTTTCCTTGCCATGGTACCAACTAAGAAAATTGCTGCACTAAGCGGCGCAGAAAGACCACGACGTCGACGAAGGAATCTTGCTTTGGTAGGGCGAGAAACATTTGCAGCAGACGCTGAAAACTCTCCCACTCGCATTTCCGAAGGTGAGCGCTTCGCAACTCAAGTGGCTGTCCATGATATTACGGAGCCGGACCAAAATACCTATAGCTTTGCTGAAGCGACTCGGCAGCAAGACGCCGGTAGCCAATAGAACGCCGGTAGCCACGCAAACCTGCCACACCGTCACTGACCCGCCAATCATTCGCATTTCGCTGCATCGAACCATGAGTTCACGAAGCGATTTGCTAACAGCCCGGTCGATTTCACTTGCACGGTTCGGAAACGCCTGTGGATTATGGCGGATTTGCGCAGAGATCCGGCGCGCCAATGCAGTGTCTCCTGTGGATGCTTCCCGGTCGCGATTCGTTTGACAACGTTCGCTGTCTGTGGCAATAGACGAGGATCCCTCTGCAGTGGTAGAGTGCCGCGGATGCCTACTTGCAACTTAATTCTACACGTACAATAATCATGCAACAGCTTCTTTGAAGACGGGTTTCTGTTTCGCGTTGCCCATTCCTATGAAAGAGTGGCAACCATATTTTTATATTGTATCTTCTGATTATTTAGGGAAAAACAAGGGCGTCAATTCACCCACTCGTGCTTTTATAACCATAGAATTTGTCGGTGCGAGAACCACCAGTTGAAATAGGATGAATCGTAATGCTCCTCCGCCGTCTATTCTTGAGGGAACAGGCGTGTCCCCGACCAGCTCTTTTACTCATTTCCCAGACCAGGTTCCTGCTGATGTTGCTCTTGTTCTTTCTTTATTTATTTATTTAGAACATACCGCAGGCCTACAGTAGGCCCAAGCAGGAGGGGCGAATACATAATATATGCAAAAGGTACAGCATTAGCAAAATTGAAAAATGTTAAATACAAGTTGTAACACAAAATACAGCAATAAATACAAGGCTCAGATGCAAAATACAAAAAGTAAACGTAGAAATAAATGGCTCTCAAATTAAATGCTGTAAAGAAAACATTGAGTCAAAAGAATCATCTCTGGTTAAAAGATCTGGCGGACACCTGTTCCACTCCTCAATGGTGCGTGGAAAAAATGAGTATTTAAAGGCGTTAATCCTAGCACTGTAAGGGGTTAATGATTGTGCATGATGATTTCGTGTTTGGCGCGTAGTGTTAGGTTTAAGGAAGGGGTCTGCATTCATATACAGTTTATGAATGCAGTTTATGAAGTTTAGAAAGTTTTTTCATTTTGCCCGTGTCTTGCCTAATAAAATGTGCGCCAGTCAAATATGTAGCAGGAATACAAGATACTTTTTACAGTGCAGTAGTTTTCTTACTGCACCGTTGCATAACATAAACGAAAATTGCAGCAAATAGGGGACACGCAATTGAAGCCCCCGAAACGTAGCAAAAACATGCCTGACGTTATGTGACAGCATACGCTTACAGAATACCTAATGCTGCAATTCACATTGCAATGAACACATCACAAAAACAAAATAACCCAGCAACTAATGTGACGCTTTAGAAAGTGAGAATTGCTTTCAAGGCTTCCTGCGCTGTTCAAGCTTTGCATATGGAAACTGTGGAAGAAAAAAAAAGTACTGATGCAAATGAAAAGAAGCAGGAAAGACATAGCGACTTACCACTGAACATACACATGTGACCTGGAGGACCGTGTTATAGAAGGTAACATTTCTCTGCTCCGAGACGACGAAATGGGCCATGTCATTAAAACTGTAGTAACTGCTGCTTTCGAGAGGCTGGCACTCATAAGAATATGTTTCTCGGCACAACAGGGCGCCGGCCAAGATGGAGAGCAACATCAGTGGCTGATTTCTCATCGCTTGCTGTTGCCAACGTTCTCCAAATTCCAGCAAACAGGGTTATGCGGCTAGAGATTTATTTCATCCATTGGTTCTCTGGTGAAACAAAGAAATCGAAAATTGTTACTGGAATCATGCCGCTCATCTTCGTGATTTATTTTAGGGAAGCGTGCCAAGATATAGCAGTGCCAGTTGAACGTATATGCGGTAAAGGCGGTTATATTTTCTTAAAATTAAGAAATAAGCTCTCTAAGGTGACTGTGTGGGCATCTTGGTAGCACATGAATGCAGACTTACAACATTGTTTTATTTTGAAGCAAGTGCCCACATATATAGCAGAATGTGTGACATCACGTGTGCGCCACCCGCATAAAATACCTTTCTCAGCACCTGAAGGATAGCTCCTTGCTGAAAAGGTAGATGGATGGTTTTGACACAAAGGTGTTACCACAGATGTCAATGAATTCAGCTCTGATTACAATTTCTGCTGATGATTTAGCATGCACTATACACCGGGCTACATGTGACCCTATTTGTGGCGTCTGCCTGATTATACGCGTACAATTTCAACAGTGGGCATCCAAAAAACCCCCTCTCATTTCTATCACATTGTAGAGATGCTCCTGTAGCCTGTCATCAAGGCATCATCCGGTCTGACCAACATTGTTACGCCCGCAGTTCAAAGGCAGATTATAAACTCTTCCTTCCACACTTGCAACGAACTTTGTTTGATGTCCCTTTTCGCAAGCAGGCTCTTTGGGGGCACGCGCACTGGTAAATTTGCACAAAGATTGCAGTTTATCGGGAGCGGAAAAAAAACACTTTTACATTGGCGCGCTGGCCAATCTTTTTAGTTGATGCGATATGCCCTATATATACGGAATAACCGCGACATTCTTGCAAAGCGTGGAAGACTGAGAGGCATTAGCGGGTGGCGCACACGTGATGTCACAGATTCTGGTATATATGTGGTCCTTGCTACAATATAAAACAATGTTTTAGGTCCACGCTCGTGTGTCTCAGCCTCTCTTTCGCCCTCGGCTCGTGCGCAAAAAGCTGTATTTAGAAATTAGATTCTATTATTTAAAAACAGAACGCGAAGCCGCCTACACATGTATAAAAACAAGCAAGTTTTGATTGAACCCCTTTAGTCACGAATTGATGTATTCTGCGGGGAAATTTTTAGAACGTGTAGGTATTGCTGTTTTAGGTGTCCAGAGCCGGAAGAAAAAAATTGTCCTCGCTGGGAAGATTATTATGCAAATTACATCGCGTCCTCATATCGAGATATCATGACTCAATACTGTCTTGTTTTCGCAAGCGCAATATGCCAGTTTACAGAGAGGAGGGCCACTGGCTATTAGTGGTGCATTAACGGGTTGACAGGTTGCGGTATTCCAAGAAACAGTCCTCTGCTCCTATGCACAGGAAAAAATCGCATTAGGCTGCGGAAAGGGCGACTGGACTTGCTGGGGCCAGTGGTCGTTCTCATCCTACCTCACACAATCGTATCATGTTTAGGAGCAAGGACGGTTACTCAGAATGAGCTATTCGAGAATGACATTAAAAAACAATCCTAACTTGCAGTGGAGGTAAAATTCTCAAATACAAAAACAGTCCGCACTGCGGGTCAGGTTCGCGCGAACGCAATTGTATTGTTCTTGCCTGAAACTAGGAGTTTCTCATTTTCGGATAATCATTCGAGCACGCAACGTAGTAGTCAGACCGACGTCACTCGTTTGGTGGTCCGAAAATGTGAGCGTTTACCATCTTCACGATCAAACATTGCGTGCGGCGATTTGTACAATTAAGCATTCCACCACTCAAAAGTAAAAGCAATACTAAAAAACACAACCTGATACTTCGATGGTCAACTAGACAATACAAGAACTCCAAGAAGTGTCGGTGGTTTTAAATTTTCGTGTGGTCACTATATGGGTCATCACCGTGGTAAAAAAGATTGAGTAGGTCAAGGTGCCTCCGTATGGAGACGTGGACGAAAACAACGCCAAAACTTGTCAGTAACAGAACCATGAGTATTGAGTAAGTGTTTTTCATTAAAGGTAGCATTTTCTTTACATAAAACTGGGTGTTTTAATTGTTGTGAATGAGTGAGGTGGCTGCACATGAGAAATTTGAAAAGCGACAAACCAGAGCTTCCATGACACATAGAGTTGTCCGTCTTCAGACAGCTTTTTCTCCCGTAGTGTTTCGCCGCCTCATATAAGATGTCATTAGTTGGATTTATGTATGTCTCGAATATTACCTGCACCAGTCTGCACAGTCACTCCTCCGCTTTTTGGTGGAAAACGCAACGAAGAAAGTCGCGTCTTCATATTTAGACGCCGTGACCGTAAGGGACAATATGCCTAGTTGCACGCTTTCGTGGATGTTTATTTTGAAACTCTTGTACAGCACATCCGATGCATGTTCACAGCAAAAGTCACTTACCCTAAACAAAAAGAATGCACTAATTGCGTCATATCATAAGAAGCCAACAAACACTGACACCGAGGACAACATAGGGGGAATTACTTGTGCTTAATAAATGAAATAATGAAACGATAAATTATTGGAAAGGAAAGTGGATGAAAAAAGGACTTGCCGCAGAAGGGTAACAATCCCACAATCTTCCCATTTCGCGTGCGAGCTCTACCAATTGAGCTACCGCGGCGCCGTCTCCCCATCCACTTTCTTTGGTATTTGTTTCCTAGTAGTACTCTAGTAGCCAGCGCCACCACTCACAGACTATGGCGGCGGATGTGGAACATCCTTTGTGCCGCAGGCGTCACGAGAACGAGGCCTCAGGTTCTCGTGACGCCTACGGCAGAAAGGATGTTCCACATTCGCCGACAACGTCTGTGACTTTGGGACCCTAGTCTTTGTATTTTCCCTTACCAATTAATTGTATTTAAAGAATAATAAACTGAAACTGAAACTGAAATCCACAACCTTCTTGGTCCATCCATGCGATCAAGATAAGCACCAACCTTAGATTGAGAACACTACAAGTATGGATTCTGCGCTTACGTATGTGTTGAGAATACAGCAAAATAAAATATCTTCATTTTACGGTATCTTCAATAGGCTAATGGAGTGTCGCAAAAAGGTATTCCGTCAACCCCCGCTTGATTTTAATGTAAAATACATTTGATTAGATTCCACTTTTGACGCGTGTAGTTTTCTGCTTATTGACACGATCGGGCAACAATTTTTGGCGTTTAAGATGCATTATAGTGACGCTTTTGAAGGTCGCTATTATGTAAAATTAGATAAAACACGTTGGCCTGGTAGTTGGTTGAAAATTGTGATATAATGTGTAAGTGCGAGTGAGCGAGGACTTACAGAGAGAAACAGACAAATAGTGACAGCGCTGTGTGTCAATGGCACTACATATTATTGAAGCATCGGCCATCACCAATGTAAAAAGTTGAGTCATTTTAGCATACACTAAAGAGGATGAAGGCGAAAGCCTGCTAGCTCACGATACATTCTTTACGTTACTTGACATTTTTATTCTAATGTGTTGTTGCATCTTGTTGTTTCCTCCCACCCAAGGTCGTGGGCTTGGGTGACTTAATTAACTCTACTTAAATCACTCTCACTTAAGTAGCATCACCCTAACACCAAAGTTCGTGGGTTGGAGTGATTAAATTAACCATATGTCAATTCACTTTGCCTTGATAAACTTCGCTTCAATTAACACTAAAATTAGTGGGTTCGACACTCGACTTTCACGGTGTGAATTAGAACTGCACTTGAAGACATGGCCGGTTCGCCTATCTCTCTTTGATGGGCCATGGGTTCGCGTGCCTTAATGAACTATACAGTAATTAACCATGTCTTAATTTGCCCCAGGGCTCATGAAGAGGCCTGAAAGACTTATGGGGATAGGATTAAATAACGCAAGGAGTGATACGCGTATCGGCCTCCGTGTAACAATCTGGAACAACACCAAGCGGCCAAAATCTGTAGTGCTCAGAGGCACAGTGCCCTGTGGACCCGCAGGCTGCCGGCTATTTTCAACGAGGCCACTGTTCCGCGTGAACACATTGTGGCTTGACGAAGCAGGGGCCATATAACATAACGCGGGGATGCACTCGCAACGGACACCAGTGTAACCTCATTCGATCGGTTCCCTACGAGGTGGCTTGAGAGCACGTGCTCCGAACATCAAAATACCTCCCCCAATCTAGCGCCCGTACCCCACTGGTGTACTGAAAACGAGAGAAAGGATAGAGGCCAGTCGGCGCGTAGGTTTTTTTGTGGATGTGAACGTCACAAACCAAGGTGAAATGTAGCAAATTATGAGCGCTACTTGGTAAATAATATAATAATTTGTTCATGATATTGATCAGGTTATGTTTTTCATTATGAAACATGTGCGTGACATACTGGCGGTGAATGACTTAGCGCATTTTTTTACTGCCGATTACCCATTTCTTCTGCTAGGTTGGGCGTCGTACGCTAACTTGGCGTGCCGATGCTTCCACAAGTATTGCTGGTATTGCGTAATTATGTGCCATAAGAGAAACCGTCATTCGTTTTGCGATTGAGTGACGAGCTTCGTGCCGTCGTTTCTTTGCGTAAGGCGTTGAAGCCCGATGTTGCTACAAAAAGGCAGCCGCCTCGGACCTGCACTATCTCCTCGCCAGTGGGAGATATTCGTGGAGTCCATGGAACTCCACTCGTACCTGCCCAAATTATCGTGTGCATTGATCACGAAGCTGAGGGCAGCGCGCAAAGAACTGTAGGAAGAGATGGTCGCCTTGCTGAACAATGAAGACCCTGCGGTGAAAAGGTTGAACCAGTGGCGCGACTTCGCGAATAAGCAGCCGCATGACGCCCGCCAGGACGCCGCCGTTCACGTCGCAAAGAACCGCTGAGGTCGGAAAATATAGGTTGCAGGGAAGGCGCCAACGACGTGTCTTGCAGGGGCACTGGGGTGGCATGCTGTCGGGACTGCGTGGGCGCACCTGTCGCTGATAGGGCTGGCCAGCGCAGTCGGCGTGTGCTCCAGCTTTTTGAGAACGCCGAAGAGGTAGCTATTGTGTTGCCTTTGTTTGGGACATTGTACCCGGTGAATACCTTAGAGCTCACGATGTGACGTATAACAATGCAGCGCAGTCGGGTTTGTAATAAGTGAAAGAGGGGTGCAATTAACATTTTGGCTGACACGCAGTGTGGTCATTCCAAGCGATGTCTGTTTTACTTATGTGATTTTGAAGAAGTGTCTTGCTATACGTATCAGAAAAAATTTTGCAGACGCGAGAAGGCGATTTTGCTGTTTCCACAATGACATCGAATGCGTTTTCATTTAGTGGGATATTATATTCCTTCACAGTGCAAAAAAATCTGTGTATCAAGCAGCCAAGGACGCTCTAGTAAAGGCAACAGTTTCAGACGTGAAATGCGTTTTCAAGCCTTTTTCCACCAATGCGAAGGGAACAATATAATCGGCATAGGTCTGCGATAAGCCCACAGCTGGCGAGAGCCGGCAGCAGCAGTCCAGTGGTTGTGTCTCGGTCGGCGACCAACCGGGCTTGACTGGGAGCCGAGGTAAAAATGATTTGATCAAAAAAGTTTACCTTAAAGCACTCAAGTGGCGTGAATGTTCGTGTAAATTTGTTCTTTATGCTGAGCATTCAATTTGATGTCTTAAGTCACGACGCATTGCGTATTCATTATTTTTCATAGCACGCCCGCAGCAGCAGGTTTGGCAGCCCAAAAAGCGGTCTGTGCCTTTAGCAGGCGAAGAGAAAGTAGCAGCAAACGTCATTGAAACGTTTATGTGTGCATAATTTATGGCACACTAATTCGTTTGCAGAACTTGCACTACGATGACTTCATAATTAGAAGTTATTATATTGACAACATTGGTGTGCAAAATTGCATCTTAGTGATTGTGACAGCAGTGCAAATGTCGCCCATTTATACCACGATAACTTTTACATATGATTGTTACAAGTATATTCATAACACATTGAGTTCACTTTAAATGCCTGCCTTGTGCTATCATCGGAAGCCAACAATCAACGACACCAAGGACAACATGTGTTAAATTACTTGTACTTACTATTTGAAATAAACAAATCAAAAGGTAATGAAAATGAAAGTGCATAAGAAAACAGCTTGCCGCAGCTGGCCAACAATCCCACGTCTACGAATTATGCATGCGATGCTTTACCAATTGAGATACCGCGGTGAAATTTCCCCATCCGCATACGTGGGTATTTATGTTTTCACTACTAGAACTAACCCTGGGAGTGTTAGCAAGCGCCACTACTAACAAACCTTGGCGGCGGAACGTGGAACATCCTTTCTGCCACAGGCGTCACGAGTGCGTGATCTTTTTGTGTGAAGGCAAGTGGTCAATAAACCCACATATGCTACCTGAAGGCGTCAATTTTGGCTTGATCGAGACCCTCTTTATGTAATGAAGGGAAGAAAAAGGGTTAACCGCAGGGTCCAATTTTTATTCATATTGTTGTGTGTGGAAAGAGACAGACAGAAGAGGCTATTTACAGGCTATTTACACTGGAGCCAGACAGCCAGGCCGACACTCGCTCGCGCCAAGCGCGCCGACCAACTTCATCGTCGTTCTCGCGGCGGCTCGTTTCTTGAGAATCGCTCAATGATATCGTAATAATATCATAAGAAGCCAACAAAGAACGACACCAAGGCCAACATACGGCAAATCACTTGTAGTTACTAATTGAAATAAAGCAATCATAAATTAAAGGAAATGAAAGTGTATGAAAAACTTGTGCAAATCCTACGCAGTGTGGGAATCGACGTAAGGAAAACTTTCCTGCTGGATGATTTCACTGACGTTAATTATAGGTGACGTTGACGCCTAAATCCTAATGATTGCTTTATTTCTTTAACGTTTTGGTTAACACGAGAGCAGTGAGCTGATGTTAAACGTTACCTTGCGTGCACCACTGCTGTTTTTCTGCGTAGTACAAAGAAAACACAGGGAGATGTATTTGCTTAAGGCGTTCTCGTGCGCCATATTTCATAACCTCTGAGACAGTTGAGCGTTGTCATTTCCTCACATAGCACATCGCATTGTGGCAGAAGTATTGAACCTGAATGGGATTACGGGGCTGTACGAGCAAATATCACACTCGGATTATGAGGCACGCCACCGTGGCGGACTCCGGATTAACTTTAACACCGTGATGTTCTTCAACGTGTCCCAAAATCGAACTGCACGTGCGTGTTCTATTTCATCTTCATTGAAGTGTAGCTGCCGTGATTAAGATCAAATCCACGACCCCTAGCCATGCCATAGCCGCAAAGCTTATGCGGCGGGCACAGAAGTGTTGCCTTGACGGTAGATCGCTTCTGTAATGCCCTTGTGATGTGTGTGGTGCCCGAGATGGTGCGGTGGTCGGGACGGGCAGGAGCAGATGCAAGAGGGAGAGGCCGATAGAAGCAAGGGGGAGACGCCGAGAGACGCAGGGGGAGACGCCGGGTAAATTCCAGGAAACGATGCCAGGAGAAGGTCGGCCACCGAGCCGGGAGTTCCGGACCCGAACCACCAGGACTTCATCCGACCGGGGCCTCATGCCAACCCGTTCCTGTGCGTCGCCAATCTTCCCGAGCGTGCCGCCAGCTGCTCAAAGCCGGCGAGCTTCTGTGCCCGTGTGCAGGACGAGAGCAGTCGGGCTACGTGCCCGAGTTCTACGCCCAGCTGCCTGGCCAGAACGCCGGCCCCGTCTGTCGTGCAGCAAAGTCGCCCGCCTTACCTCCCCAAGCCAGAGCTGGCGCGCACTCCTTATCGTCTGCTTCTGTCCGTCCCGACCACCGCACCATCTCGCGCACCACACACATCGCAGCCCTGCATGACGAACCAATCGCTGGGCACCTCGGATTCTCCCGGACGCTGTCAAGGATACAGGAAAGGTATTACAGGCCGTGTCTGACCACCGACGTGGCCCATTACGTCAAAACATGCCGAGACTGTCAGCGACGCAACACACCACCGACAAGGCTAGCAAGATAACTACAGCCGCTCGAACCTCCTTGCTGACCATTTCAGGATATCGGGATTCATTTCTTGGGACTGTTTCCGACATCAACATCCGGAAATAAGTGGATCATCGTGGCGACGGACTCTCTCACCCGCTTCGCTGAAACTAACGCTCTACCGAAATGAAGCGCAGCCGAAATGGTGAAATGTTTCGTCGAGAACATCCTGCTGCGACATGGTGCCCCCGAAGTCCTCATCACCGACAAAGGAACGGCCTTCACAGCAGAGCTCACCCAAGCCATTCTGCAATACAGCCAGACAAGCCACAGGAGGACAACTGCCTACCATCCGCAGACGAATGGTCTCACGGAGCGCCTGAACATAACCTTTGCCGGCATGCGAGCAATCAACGTCAACGTCGAGCGCAAGACGTAGGATGCGGTCCTACTGCATGTAGTCTTTCCTTACAACATGGCGGTGCAAGAAACAACCCAGATCACGCGGTTCAAGCTGGTTTATGTCAGGAATCCGACGACTACTCTAGACGTCATGCTTCCGCACGTCACTAACGAAGAGACTCTTGACGTCGCTACCTATCACCAGCTCGCCGAAGAAGCCCGACAGCTCACCCGCCTACGGATCAAGAACCAGCAGCGTACTGACTGCCGACACTACAACCTCCGACGACGCTTCGCTGAGTACCAGCCGAGCGATAGTGTTTTGGGTTTGGACCCCGATACGCCAATGAGGAGTCAGTGAGAAACTATTGTGACGCTATTTCGGACCCTACAAAGTCATCCGACGTATTGGCGCACTGGACAATGGGGTCGTGCCAGATGGCAATTCGCCGTCCCAGCGGCGCCGCGCACAATCTGAAGTGGTCCACGTAGTGCGTCTTAAACCCTTTTACGCACGCTGACGAACTTCCTTATCTTGTTGTTTCTTTGCTACGGGTGTTTTTCCTTTATTACTTTCGGTTGCTTGCAGCATCGGGTCGATGCTTTTTAAGAGGGGGGTATTGACACGTGTGCATGTATATTTTTATCAGGTGACCGCGTTTAACCGCCTAACAAATGTTATTGCACAGCGCAGGACGCGCCTGCATATATCGGAAGTTTCTGGAATGTAGTCGATGATTGCATCCGCTGTCTGTGATCGGCAGTTGTGTAACCTGATTGCATGTGTGCGCGACGCAAATAATGTAGAACTTTGTGCAAGGCATGCGGGTCGCAGTGATTACTCTGGAACATTCGATGATTGATGTATAAAAGCCGACGCGCTTGACCTGGTGATGAGATTTCGACGATTGCCGACTGTGCTCACCGTTGTCGCCGTTCTTTAATTGTAGCCTGTTTTTGTGGGCACAGGTTCGCCCAATAAAAGTTTGTTTCGTCTCTGGCAGTATTGCTACTGTGTTCTTTATACGTCACTC
This sequence comes from Dermacentor albipictus, assembly GCF_038994185.2. Taxonomy (NCBI): domain Eukaryota; kingdom Metazoa; phylum Arthropoda; class Arachnida; order Ixodida; family Ixodidae; genus Dermacentor; species Dermacentor albipictus. Next base: position 106,353,502 of record NC_091827.1, on the reverse strand, counting down.
TACGTGACAATATTCATTACAGTTTGGTCCAACTAGCAGGGCACGACGCCCTTGTTCTTAAGGATGCTGGCTCAAACGACATCACTGAACTTCAAAATTTTTTTTTCGAATTCCGAGCAGACCTCAGTGGGATAAAATTCAAACAAAAGAAAGATACTTTTTTCGTACTCTTGCAACCAGGACAACACGCCGATACACGACACAATAAGGCATTGCCACTGTCCCGAACCATTGCTGTCTCTACTTGGGGAAACATGCACAATCCTAAAAAATGAAACTGGAAACGCAAAGAACAGCAACCAACGCTTTTGACGCGTAAGTACATTGAAACGTGCCGTCTAACTACTCTGTGGCCAGTCTTTAAACATGGCGTAGCTCAAAGTGCATGGTCTGGGGTTTCATTAGGCCACTCTGAGAATGGCAGACGAACCTGTAAACAAAAGAACACATTGAAATAGTTTCAAGGTTGTTGGCGTTTCAATTTTCAGTCCTTTGCACAAACAAACCGTCAGATTCTACGTTGCGCTCACAGTGCTCGCCCACTGCGCATGGCAGTCGGCCATTACAAAGTGGTCGGCATTCGCACGGAACCCCGAAGGTGTCCGTACCGCGTGTCCGCTTCGATTGTCTTCAATGTGCGCAGTGGGTGCGCTGCGGGTGCTGCATGAAAGGATCTCATGGCGTGTAGCCTTCGTTTCCTGTCTAATATAGAAGCATAAAAGGACCCTGCTGGAACCTACCTGGCTATCAATGGCAAGTGCCTTCTATATGCAGGCGCTTCTTCGATATTTGCACGTGCGCCATAGAACATTTGAGGGGTGTGCGCTGTGCCTGCATCGGTAAGATAAGGTAATACAAGATTCGAGACATGCAGGCAGCTTATATAGAGCCAATGTCACTGTTGAAGTCATTGCAGCCCTCAGGATGATTCAAGCTCAAGAAACGCATTTTTTTCAAGTGCTTTCGCATAACACTGAAAGCTCCGATAATAAAGCGGAAGAGACCTATTTTAAGAAACAGGATAAGACCAACAAATGCTTACTTTTTCCATAATTCGAAGTCAGCCGGAGGAAAACGCTTAACAAGACCTTCACCAGGACAATATATTTTGCAGTCTTTTTTAAACGTGAGGGCATTGCAGGCAGCTGCGCCGAGTCATATTAATATAGACATATAAGGGAGCACAAAGCACCAAGACGCTTTGTTTCTACGCAGGATATGCCGCATAATAAAACACAGGTGGAGCCCGCACAGTGAAAGTACAACAGCTGCAGTATTTAGCTGTTTGAGGTCTTCATAAAGATGTAAGTTAATGTGGCACTATAGATTGCGGGATGAAAGTTTATTTCGCAGGTCGTTTTCTTGCCCACGAAACATAAAAGACGATGACACAACTCCATAATGCTAAATTTGAGAACAGCTCTATATGAGTTTTCACTTCGCAATACATTGGCTGGTTAATGTGGTGAATGGGGAGTGTTGGTACATATTCGAAGAGGCAGAAGCTTATCTCCCTCATTTTCCTTTTTCGCTGCCGGCTTTTCAAATCAGTGCTCGTCTTTGTCGTCTTGTCTCCGTCCGTGTCTTTTTGCGCTTGACTTTTCATCATCATCAGTTATTGGCCATGAAGAACCCCTTTCAGGGTATTACATGAGGAGGGGAGGCATCAAGAAACACTATGGTCATTATTATGAAATGCTTAGTTCATTTGTTTCAGTGGTAAACAAAACTTAGTGTACGCTTTAGTAGACGGTAGGCAACAAAAATTAAAAACAAAACAAAGTAAGGTACGAATCAGCAGTAGAAATGGCAACACAACCGGAAATAAAACTGAGAAGTAAAAAAAACGTTACACGTTAGAGTAACAGCGTAGTAGCGGTAGGTTAAGGGTTTTAAAAAAAAAACATGACAATAGGTGTCTAAATTTATCTGGATTACTTTCGTTTACTATGCTGTTGAGTTGCCCCTTTCACCATTCAATATCAGTAGGTAACGAATAGTTCTTGAAGGCATTAGAGGAGCCAAGAAGACGTTGTAGATCAGGTCGTTAAAGATACGCTTAGAAAAGCGTTTGCGTGGAAGTAAAAGATTGTTCCCGAGATGGTGGGAAATCATACAGTGCTTGTGGAATATGGAAATTTGCGAAATCTTCCTACAAGGTTTTAGGCTAGGGATGCTGAGGGATGATTTAATGCCGCTTATACTTGTATGCCAGTCATAGTTTGAAGCGATAAAACGTGCTGCGCTATATTGCACTGCTTCGAGCGTGTTAATAAGATAAGACAAATGAGGGTTCCAAATGCCTGAGGCATAGTCAAGTTTATTCCGAAGGAACATTTCATAGGAGACCTGGCGTACGAGAACAGGAGACAGAAAAATTAATCTTTTGAGTAGGCCAAGTGATTTAGAACAGTCATTTATAAGTTGGGGTATGTGTGCAGACCACGTAAGCTGATTAGTGATATTATTGCCTAGATAATGGTAGGAGTCAACTTTATTAAGGGCTGTGGAATTAAGAGAGTACTGGTGGTAAATAACGTCCCGCTTGTGAGTTACACACATGTATTTGCACTCGAAAACGTTCAGGGACATGAGCCAAATAGAGCACCAGTACGCTATTTTGCTTAGGTCTTCCTGGAGTATTAGTTGGTCATTATGGGAGGATATGCACCGATACAGGACGCAGTCATCAGCGAATAACGGAATTGATGGAAGAATGCTGTTAGGGTGGTTATTTATAAAAAAATAGAAACAAAAGAGGCCCGAGCACACAGCCCTGACAAGATTGGATTACTTGACGACTTGAGGTTATCGATGACAGTGTGTTGTGAGTGGTTTGTGAGAAAATATTCAGTCCAGGACAGTACAAGTGGGTCGAGATTAATACAAGCAAGTGTCGCGGTAAGACGTAGATGGGCAACATGATCAAACGCCTTTGCAAAGTCAAGAAAGATAACGTGGGTATGGAAACGAGAGTCGATGTGGAGGGGAAGGTCTGTAGTGAATTCGAACTGCTGCGTTTAACATGAGTGGCCTCGTCTAAATCCATGTTGATTGGGAAAGAAAAAAGAGTAGTTGTCTAACTGAGATGCAATACTGGAGTACAATATATGCTCTAGAACTTTAGAATGTATACAATTTAGGGAAATAGGGCGGTAATTACATGGACTGCAACGACTACCGGATTTGTGAACAGCTACAATACTGCTAATTTTCCGATCATTCGGAATAGTGGAAGAGGTAATAGATTGAGTGAAAATCAATTTCAAGAAGCAGATAGATTGATATTTGGTGCTTTTTAAAGTTTTGACCTTTATGCCGTCGCGGCCTGGCGCACTGGAAAGTTTAGCGTTATCGATTAAATTGGAGATTCCTTGAGTAGGTATAATATGAGCCGGTATTTCTGAAAAGTGAGTAGATGGCAACGTAGGATTATCAGTGGGAGGATAATTGGTGAAAACCGAGCAAAAAGAAGAGTTCATGACATCGCTACGCTGATTCACTGAAACAGGAGACCCATCCGAGTTGATTAATGCGATACTATGACATGAAGTACGTTTAAGTGATAATGAGTTCCAGAATTTACAAGTGTTGTCATGCAGGATGCTCAGAAAGTCCTGGTGTAAATATTTGTGCTTAGACTGTCTTAGCAAACTTGTGTATACCCGCAATACCGTGAAGTAATTTTCATAATTTTGTCGTTAGAGTTGGCGGAATATGCGCTTCCGTTCCTAGATAGGTCTTTAAGGCTGTTCTAATACCAGGGTCTGCCAGCATCCGCGCGAATACGTAGAAAAGTAACATGAGCATCAAGAAGAGACAGAAGTTTATGCTCGTAGAGTAACCAGCTTTACTCAACTGTTCTGGAAGTGGCTGATTGATGGAAGTCTACAAAATACGATTCTAGCTGATTGGTAATTTCTGCACAGTTTGCTTCATTGTAATCTCGGATGTATTTAGTAGACGGCTGACAGGTAGCAAGTCCTATAGCTATGTCAAAAAACAAAATGTGATCGCTAACACATTTTACATACTGGAATAAACTTATTAGCTCAATATTGGCAGTAAGTACTAAATCAAGAATGTTATTACTGTGAGTAGGTCACGTAACTACTTGGCTAAGGTTGTACATAAGAACTGCTTCTAGCAAATCTTTCGACGTACGGGTATAAGCGATGCAGTTTTCCCAGTCAATATCCGGAAAGTTGAAGTCGCCGCATAGCACGAGATAAGCACCAGGAAAACGGGAGATTAGATTGCATATGATGGAACTAAGTTCGTTTGTAAATGTAATGTCACAATCAGGGCTACGGTAACAAGAGATCAGTATGGTCATGCTTGTCGGCAATACTATCTTGAGACAAAGTATCTCGTGGTGACCTTTAGTAGATAAGCGAGAAGACACAAGCCATTGTTCTACAAATACCAGGACCCCACCCCACGACGACTGGTCCCATCTTGCCTATAAACGTTATACGATGGGGTGTTCAGAAGTTCATGGTCCTCGATATCAGATTTAGCCATGACTCCGTGATAACAACAATGTCAGTGACATCAACCGTGATGACCGTTTGCAGTGTTTCTTATTTCGGCATGAAGCTTCGAGCATGGTTATCATAACTTTCATCGTGTGAAACGTGGGGCTCCTTGACGGCGCGTAACTGGGTAGGGTAGAATGGGAAAATGAAAAATTTTCAATTTGGGTTGATAGCTAGTTTGTTAGTTCTATGAATGAATCAAACTCGGCGTCATAGATAAGCTGCTTGTCTTCTATGATGAGCCTGTTAAAACGAATTTTAAATTGGGAGCCCGTTGGTGTACCAAACGGTTATAACCTTTTCCGCACTGCGCGCACGCGTTTACAGAAATCCTCGCGAACTGCAAAAGAGGAGCCTTTAGCTTAGAAGCTGCTTGAAGGATGGCGGTTTTATCTTTGAAACGTGCGAATTGGACGATAAGGGGACGATTTCTGTTTTTCTGGAAGCAACCTAGTCTGTGTGCCCAATCTAAATCAGCCGTTACAATGGAAATGTTAAGGTTTTCGGATAACAACCAGGTTACGCGCATTTCTGATTGTGCCCAGCTTTCGTTGTTAGCATCGGGAATTCCAAAGAACAGCAGATAGAACGCCTCTGTCGGTTTTTTATAGCGCTTTTATTTGGCAACCCAGATTAGCGACGCAGTCACTTTTGCCATAAGAAGTCTGAGTGCAGTGATTGAGCTTCAGCAACTCTTTTTTCTAAGATATCAACACGAGTAGAAAGGGCACTGATGGTAGCTTCAATGTTAGTTTGGGAAGTACGGATTAGTGCGAGTTTATTTAGCACGTTGCTCTCAGAACATTCTAAACGAGTTAGTACTTTGGAAATAGATTCAAGGGAAGAAGCAGTGCCTTTGAGAGGGCCAGGGTTCAATGCCACGTCGCCAGTCAGTATAAGCCAAAGAGGTGCATTGTGAAAAGTAACGTAACAGCTAGGAGCATAACAACTGGCATAAATGATTGCGACAACAGTCAATCACCTCAGGGGGGCACGACACCGCAATTAGAAAACTGTCATTGTCACTGCAATAGGTTATCAGGTCATCTGAGGCCAGGCCAATAATGATTATGCTGCAGGAAACCTTAGCGGAAAAAAAAATATGCTCACTGGGTACAAAGTTATATGGAGGGACAAAAAAATGGGGATGGGGTTGGCGGCCCTCATTGACAAAAAGTTGCCATACGTTGAGCATGATATTCACCTTAGACATTCCAGGTTTCAATTTATTCTAGTTGAGGTAGTACTTAAAAGCAACAGCGGTAAGACACAAAGCATTTTCTGCTTGAATATTTACAGCAGTCCTAACGACATGAGACAGAGGTTTAGATCGCTCTTCAACAAGGTGCTTTCGGTTGCCAAAACTCCCCGCTCGTTATTGGCGGGGACTTTAATGCTCCCTATCGCACACAGGGTTGCACTTGGAACACAAAGAAGGGAGAGGAGCTATGGAGTCTTGCCATGGACCTGGGATTATGCTTGATTACTGATCCGGCGTATCCCACCTGTTGTGGCACGTCCACAAGCAGGGACTCCACGCCAGGTCTTACTTTTGTAAGCAATTCAAGAGGAGCCAATTGGGAAAATTCAAACTTGGATCTCGGAAGTGAGCATTACATCATACACATTATCATACGCATACCGATACAGAAAACTAGATTTTTCAAATGGACTGATTGGGATCAGTTCAGAAAAATCAGGGCGAACACAAGGAAAGTGGGGTCTCTAGATGCCGATCAGGAGCCCCGTCAGACATGGGTCATCCAGCTCAGAGAGGACGTCAAGGAGGCCACTAAAGAAATCAGGACAGAGGAAAATATTGAAGGTATGGACAGCAGGCTGGCGCATCTGATTGAGGCCAAACAGGCTATATTACAGATATGGAAAATGCAGAGACGTGACAGAAGGCTAAGGAAAAAATAGCGCAATTAAACAGAGAAATTGATGATCATTCAAAGAACCTCGTGAAGCAGCATTAAGATGAGATCTGTAATTCGGCTGATGGTAGACTCAAACATGGAGGTAGCTGGAACCTCCTCAAGCACTTGCTAAACGAGAATGAAACAAGGACAAGCAGGAGAACAGCTATAGCTAAGTTGGGTCATCAGGAAAGCCAAGATAAAACAGAGAGGGATATCATGGATAGTCTCACAGCCACAGATGAAAGCCCCGAATATACGGGAGGCATATGGGAAGATCCAGACCGGGACTTCACTGATCACAGTCTTAATGGCAGATTGGCGGCTGGTCCTGACGGAAGAACTAACAAGATATTAACAAATCTAGATTATAATCAATCTCTTACCTAACTGAACGTTCAATATATGTTGGAGATAACGGGTATACTCAGACCAATGGAAGGTGGCTAATACTATCCTCATACCAAAGCCCGGCAAACAACACACTCTAGACAACCTCCATCATATTTCCTTAACGTCATGAGGCAAAGCTATAGAATATGTCATCCTAAATCGACTCACGAAATACGTTGAGCAGAACGACATCCTCCCGAAGAACTCGATCGGCTTTCATCCCGGGCTGTCAACTAAGTATGCTATGGTGCTGATCAATCCTAAACTTATACAGCGCATACGAAAGCTCTTTTGGGATTGGATGTGGAAAAAGCTTTTGATCGTATAAAGAACAAGGCAATACTTGACGTTCTCTTGGAGATGGGTTAAGGTGATACACATTTTAACATGATTAAGGACTTTCTTGGAAACAGAACTGCACAACTCATGCTGGGTGAGCTTACATCAGAAGCTAAGAAATTGGGAAATAGGGGCACTCTACAAGGGGCTGTGCTCTCACCCAAGCTATTCAATATAGCAATGTCCAAGGTTGCAAGAAATCTGGAGAAAATTTAGGGTATACATTATGTGGTATATGCCAACGGCATAAGCATATGGAGTGCCAAGGGCAATGTAGGACAGACAGAGACCAGATTACAGGATAGTTTATATGTTGTAGAGAACACACTGAAACACATGGGGTTGAAAGGCTCGGCAGCCAAATCACAACTCTTAGTCACTAAACATCGCAGAAAAGGTCGTACACCAAGAGGTTACATTCCGGAAGATGTGGCAAGAGTGTGCTTATACACTCATGAAGAGTTCGCAATCAGGCTAGTTGAAAAAATCAAGGTTCTTGGGTATCACATAGATGAAAACAATACTGACTATAGAACAATACAACATATCTCGAATAAAACAAATGAAGTCATTAGGTTACTAAGGAGAATTACCAATAGACACAGAGGCTTAGGAGGAGACAGCGCTTTGAGGCTAATACACGCCTTTGCTCTCTGTCACTTCACTTCTGTGGCTGGATTATTCAAATGGAAGCAGGCAAAACTTACAAAATATATGTGATGCTCAGGAAGCTCGTTATCGTAGCCCTAGGGATACCCAGTAACACTGCAACCGACAAACTCATGTTTCTAGGGGTGCACAACACAACAGCTAGCGCAACACGAACGATTGACAAAGTCATGACCTGGCATGAACATATTTAGGCAATAGGTGCAGAACTGAATACATCAAGGAGCCCAAGAGAGGCTGAAGTAGAATGAAGGACTGAAGTTAGGAACAATATCAGAACCAACCCTCTCCCCAGAAACATGCATCCAGAATATAATGTCGAAAAGAGAAAGGCAAGAGCTAAAGCACTCTTGCAGGAAATAGAGCAGCAGAACCAACTGGCAACTATAGTTGATGTTGCCTGGGTGAAAGGTAAAGAAGCATTTACGGCCATTGTATCAAATTATCAAGGGAAGGTACAAGACGCTCTCACTATTTTTCCATGGACCCCATGGTGGCGGAACAAGCGGCAATTGCTCTAGCCATCAGGAGTAATAAGAGGGCCTGCATTTATTCAGCATGCACTCCTAGTGCATAAGATGGAAGACCAGTGTAGTGATGTTAGAGCTCTTTCACAAATTGCTTAAGCGAAAGGAACAGAGAGAGGTCACACCTTTTATCCATCACATGCAGAAACCGTTCTATGCTCCTCAGAAGCTGTGGTGCTCCCCATTGAATTTTGCTGAGTTAACATCGAAATTGGCTTAAATTTTTCGTGCTTACATGTAGTACAAGTGACGAGGAATAAACTCCACATTTTATTGCAGCCAATAAGCTCTTTGCCAACAAAGAAAGCCCATCTTCAACATGTTTTCCTCTGATACCTATGTTTACCATACAAAAATGGTTTGATTGTTTTACGAAACCCATGTGATAAGGCTAACATAAACGAAAATTTAACGCAATAGCGCTAAAAATCCCGTGCCGCAGAACATTCTCTGTCGGCGTCCGGAGACGGGGCCCCGCCAGCGAATTATGTTCCCCTATATATTTAGGTAAATAAATATGACATGCCTTGTTATATCAGATGCGGTGTATGCGGGTTATATTTCCACACCATTGTGTCAGTACAGTTGATTATACCTTGTCTTACATCCTTCAAAAAGTTATTCCTTGAAAATTGCGAGCGAAAGTTCAGAAACAAATTTGATGAAACAAAACGTCGACAGCGCATGCCTTTTACGGTAAATCTCGCAATGAAATATTAAAAGGGGGCGACAATAACAAAAACTTGAAAATGATGGTTTTTGGCGCGGTTGCGCACAACCAGAGGGATCATCTCCCGCAAGTGGTCGCATTTCTACCAGAATTGTCGCCTGCGTGCTAAACGTTCGCCGCCAGCGTTTTTACGTAAAGAGTGAGCTTACATAAGCTTCAGGTGCTGGGAAGCGTGAAAAGCAGTCAGGAAGTTTTGAACGCTATCGCGGTCCACTCTGAAAGGCGAAGCATAAGCGTCCTCCAATCTTTCCTGCACTCTGTTTGCAACAACGTTCTTTACTTTTTCTGGGCTTAAAATAATCCACTAAAACAACAGTGATACTGCGAACCAGAATCATGTGTGATAGGCACTCACAAGTTCCAGTGACATCAGTTGATCTGTTCCTGCAGTTCTAAGAAGTTCTGGTTGCGAATATGCCATGATTTTTACGGCTGCAAGTTAGTTTGGCCTTGTATAAATAGCGTTGCCACAAGGCAGTTCGTATGTAAAAATGTCATGACTTTAACAGCTGCTAGTTAGTTTCGCCTTGTATAAATAATATGACCACAAGACATTTCGTATGTAAGGGCGTTTATCAGTCACCGGCATTTGGGACCGACCTTTTAACTTTGAAGAACTTCTTTGATGCTAATCAGTTAATATCACACTCTTAGTTCGGCTTCCACAAAGGTTTTTCTACAGAATCAGCTTTATTAGTCCAAAAAGAAATAATTTTACAGAATATTGAAAAGAAACTCTAGGAATCTTTGTGGATTTCAGTAAGGCCTTCGATTGTCTAGACCATACTATACTCTTAGATAAGTTAAACAAGTGCGGCGTTAGGGGAAGGACACTTCAAATTTTCAGTTCATATCTTAAAGACCGTGAAGAAATAGTGAACATAGACGGTTTTTGTTCATCCAAACGTTATCTGAAATGTGGCGTCCCTCAGGGCAGCATATTAGGACCTCTTCTTTTCAATGTCTATATAAACTATGTGATAACAATTTCGACAGAAACTGATTTTCTAATTTATGCCGACGACGCTTCCCTATTTATCTCTGGTCTTTCGGTTACAGAAATAATTTCAAAAGCAAACAATGTCCTAAACAGCCTTTTAAATTAGTCTAAATTAAACAATCTCAAAATAAGTGCAACTAAGTCAAAAGCTGTTATTTTCCGCGCTATAAATCGTCACATAGGGACTAACTTAACCATTAACCTAGGCAATAATATTATTGAGGTCGTTAGCCACCATAAAACACTGGGTGTTGCATTTGATGAGCACCTTCGATGGACTGAGCACACTAATTACGTATCCCTAAATTTATCTAAATCTGTTGAAGCACTTTCCCGGTGTCGTGGCATTCTTCCAGTGCACATTAAAAAACAGATATATGTTTCAATGTTTCAATCACACATTGCATATTGTCATCTTGTTTGGGGCAAGGCATCACTGACTAACATGAATAGAATTGTGAGCCTGCAAAAGCAAGCGATTCGTATCATTGCAGACGAAGAGTACTGCGCACACTCCAAACCGCTTTTTATTCAGTTAAACATTCTGCCCATCAGTGTTATGCTACCGCACATTATTGTTTCTTTATTCACCGCTAAAACCACGCTTTGTACTAATTTCCTTATCAGAATATCAACGCTCAAGGAACTTGTACCGGCCGCCAACACTCGACATTTAGAAGAATGGTGTCTTCCCAAAACTCGAACGAATTACGGTCAACAAATGCCAAAGTATATAATACCTTACACCCTGAACAATATTACAACCTTAATTGATGGCCCCGCAATAAATAAAGGTGCTTTAATTGAATACTTTTTAAACAGTATAGCTTAATCGTCAACATAATTATATCATGCAGTTTACATTCGGCATTTTGCGTTCTTTTTTGTGGACTAGCGCGGAATGATTTTGCAGATATTGTCCAATTTCACTTTTTTTTCTCGCTCCCCGTTTTTATAACAGCTCATTTTTCATAATATATTTAACTTGAAGTTATGCATGTGTGCACTTGAATGGTGTGTGTATATATGCCATGTACGCGTGTATATGTAGTTGTACATATATGTATATATATAGGGGCGTATGCGCGCCACTTCTACGGGTTTTTGCGTGTGTACGTGTGAATATAACATGTCAGTGTACAATATTGGTTCGTTATTGGTGTATATATATGTAAATATTTTCTGTTCTCATTCTTCACAGCTTGGTGCGAACAGTTTCTTTTTTCTTTTTTTCTTTTTCGTTCTTCTTTTTGTTTCTCAAGTTGCCTTTTTTTCTTCTTCTAGTACGACATACACTGCTGTTTTGCCGCTGTTGCCACTGCCTGTAGGGCCTCAGGCCTCGTCAGGCTGTTCAATGAGCAGCTTTTTGTTTGGGGTCCATTTTTCCTTTCCTTGAGGAAAACAAAACCAATTCTGATTCTGATTCTGAAAAGCAGGGCACGGACTCCAAGCACGAGCGGCATTCCCCGAGCTGAAGCGCTGGAGAGATTAACCGACGAGAAAGAGCTGCAGATGATGGCCCACTATAGCATCCAATTCATTCCCTTTAATTACCTCCTGGAACGAAACGACAGCCGTCCGGCGACCCAACTGCTCCACACTATGAGTGGATTATATTATGGCTCGATGCACTCGACGTTAGCAATCACTCGTCCGCGATGGCATATGCCCGAAAACGATTTATTGGATTCGATAGCGTAATGGATGGGGGATGGGTGTTCGACGACACCGTAGGGGCCTTCATACTTGTGTAGCAGTTTTGAAGAAAGACCGAGTGTAGCCGAAGGAACCGAGAGCAACACAAGCGCTCCAGGAAGGAAGGTGGGTGCAGATGTGGTGTCACCACGAGAGCTCTTCCTGCACTCTTGATCATTGGAGGTAAAGGCCCGACCGAGATAGCGGCATTCTTTAGCATATCTTGCAGTAGCAGAAAGTGGCGCACATTAAGATGTATCCTGCCGGTACGGCAGAATTATGGAGGTGATTTGCGACGGGTGCCAACCGTACATTCGGAAAAAGGGTAAAAAGGCGGTCGTGCCATGAGTAACGGTGTTGTACGCGCAGGTGACGAAGGGTAGAATGACCTACCAATTTCCTTGGTTGAAGGTGACGTACATGACAAGCATGTTGCCAAGGGTACGGTTGAAGCGTGCCGTAAGGCCATTGGTTTGAGGATGGTACGCCATAGCTGTACGATGAACACCACGGCACTCTTTAAGAATGGCTTCAACTACTTCGGACAGGAAAACACGTCCGCCACTACTGAGGAGTTCCTGAGATGGCACACGATGCAGGATGAATCGACGAAGTAAGAAGGAGGTAACATCACATTCTGTAGCTGCTGAGAGGGCGGCTGTTTCGGTGTATCGCGTGAGGTGGTCGATTTCCACAATGGCCCAGTGGTTTCCAACCGGTGTCAAGGAAAGGGGCCTATACAAATCGACGCCAACACGCTCAAGCGGCCGGGAAGTGCAGGGTAATGGTTGCGAAATGACTGGCGAGACGGGTGGTGAAGCTTTCCGGGGGTGATAATTGGGGCAGCATCAAACTAACTACTGAGTGTAGCTGTACATCCCTCGCTAGCAGTACCCCTGTTGAAGGCGCTAGCACGTTTTGAAAACTACCGAGTGTGCAAACTGTGGATCGGCGTTGAAAGCTGCGCATATCTCGGAACGCAGACTGCAAGGTGCTAATAACAACGGCTGGCACTCTTCGAAGTTATAATTGTGTTTGATGAAGCAGGTTGTTGCCAATGGCAAAATTGTGAGCTTGACGACGCAAGGTGCCAGTGATGGGTTGTGCTAGTGAACCAGAAAGCAAGTCTGTAAGGGAGGTACTCCAATGGTCCTTGCGCTGCTCAGAAGCGATTGTGGGAAGTTCTTGCGAAGAAACGGTAAACTTGGATAGTGAGCGGCAGACATTGTGGTACCAGTGAGATGGCCTCGGCGTCAGAATGCTGGTGTCCACTGCGCTACAGCACGGGGAGATCGTAGTCCCGCAGGTGAAGTGCTCGTCGGGAAAGACGACCTGAGGGAGCTTTCAAGGACGACAGCCAATATAGTAAGTACTTGGTGGCTAGTGACTACATCAAAGAGGCGGCTACAGAAATAAGGCCCGAACTTAGTGAGAACGTAAATTATGGCCATGCATTCTTCTTCTGTAACAGTGTAGTTGCTCTCAGCCATCGTAAGTGTAGGAATTCCATACGCCACGACACACTCAGGACGCCCTTGTTTCCGCTGGGGAAGCACAGCGTCGAGGCCAACACCGCTGGCATCTCTGTGCGCCACTGTAGGGGCTCTGCGGTCGTAATGGCACAAAATTAGCGGATACGTTATCAAACGACGGAGCTTCGTGAAGGCCCCGAAACACTCGGATGATCACGAAGTGAGGGGCGCGTTACCTCTAGGAAACTTCCACAGGCGCGATATGATGGCGGCAAAGTTCCGAATAAAGCGCCAGAAGTAAGAACACAAATCTATGAAACTGCGCAATTTATTGACGGACGTTGGCTTATGGAACTCGGAGACAGGCCGAAGTTTGGCTGGATCGGAGAGTATTGCATCCTTGGATACAACGTATCCTAGAATTGTCAGCGGCCGAGCTGCGAAGCGGCACTTATTAAGGTTTAGTTGTAGGCCACCGTTTGTTAAGCATGTCCAAGCCCACCGGATCCGTTGAAGTTGTGTGGTGAAGTCAGGAGCAAAATTGACAACATAGTCAAGACAGCACGAGCACGTGTGCCACTTCAAACCACGTAGAACTGTGTCCATCATGCGCTAGGAAGTTGTCGGTGCTTTAAAAGTCCCAAAGGCATTGCGTGAAATTCGTATAAACCGTCGGGTTTGACAAATGTTGTCTTCGGCCGATCGGCGTCTGCCTTGGGTTCTTGCCAATGCTCTGAGCGCACTTCTAGATATGAAATTAATTCTGCGCCTTTCGCTTTCAAATCCAGCAGGCACTTTTCAATAAAGATAATTTATCTCTGTCTTTTGTAGACTTTCAATTAAGTCATGTATGCGCCAGAGACGTTCTTGTGCGTGATCGTGTTGAGGCACCGGTGTGTGCACATAGAACCACACTCAACCATCTTTCTTCAAAGGAAGAACGGCAGGGCACATACATTGACTGTTGGAAGGTCGGATCACTTCGCGGCAAAGCATGTCTTTGACTTGGTCGCTCATTACAGGACGTTATGCAGGAGATATACGATACGCACATTACCACAATGGCGGTTGCGAGCCATTGCCAATCCGATGAATAACAGTTCACGTCTGTCCCAGGGAACCCTTGAGGGTGAATAGAATCAAGCAGACGCTGGTGCCTTTTGTACACAAGTTATATTTTTAGCGAATCCCGCTCAATCAGACAGAAGCCTGATTCCGCTGATTGAACTGCTCGCGCACCGTCAGAAACTGGGCGTGTCGTCGTTGTCTTTTGTGACCGTACTATTGTGGCGCGTAGCAGTGCGCTAAAGCGCCCCCCTTCTAGCAACGAAGCCATGAGCGGAAGCACGGATGACGGTGGTGAGGAATGCACTCGGCGAGTAGGACTAGCCTGGTTGGGAGGGAATGTAAAAACAGAAGTGGCGAAAGCGTCAGAGAACAAGTACGTAGGCTACAGACTGTCAAGGGAGACCGTATCTTCCCGGCATTTGATAAGCAATAGAATGTCTTTAGGTTCACGCTTGAGTACTTTCAACGGACAACTATACGGGGGCCGTAAAAGAGAACGCACAGCGTCGTGGCACACAAAGACGTGTGTGCAGTTCTCGAGGCTAGGGATGACGTATACACTCCGGGAATAACGTTGTTTTTGGGAACGACAGAACGCATAGCACTGCGTAGACTGTAGGCGCAGTCGGAAACGTCAGTAGGTACGGTGAGCGACTCGTCGAAGAAATCGCCAGGGACTTGTAGAGTGGTGCCAAACGTAAGCCCGTCAGCACAGGTGGAAGAGTCTCTGCGAAGAGTGTGGCAGATGCCAAGCATAACAAAAGCACCGTGCTCGATCCATGATGAAGGAAAAGTCGAACCTATCAGTAAAACTTTCAGCTGGCAGTGAAAATGTTCCACGATCCAATTGGATATTTCGTGGTAAGAGGTAGTCTTGATGTGATTGAAGCTGACCAGCCAAGATAGATTCAGCAAGAAAATTTAGTTGAATTAGCAGCCACGGTCAGTCACAATGGTGAAATCGACAGCGTGGCAGCTAATCGAGAGTGTGATGAGCGTTCGAGCTATCAACTCCGCCGTTATGTCCAGGTGGGGCATCACATCCGACTAGCTGGTGAACCTGTCAGTGCAAGTGAACATGCAGCTGTGGTTTCCAAAGGAATTAAGCAGAACAGCAAAATCAACGTGCATATGGCTGAAGCGGGCGTCCGAGGACGGGACCGTGCCAAGAGGAGTAGCTGTGCTGCGTTGCACTTTAGACTGTGGGCGTTTGAGGCACGCGCTTGACTAGCGACGAAAGCCTTCGTTGATACTGAGCCACACATAACGAGAACCCACGAGTCGCTGTGTTCCGCCAATGCCAGGCTAAGCGAAAGTACGGAGCGCATGAAGTACGGCGCGGCGGTGTGAGCGTGGCACGTAAGTACGAGGGCGTCCATTACACGTCTCACAAACTAGGAGTGCGTCGTAGTGAGGAAACCAGTTATCATCAAACACCAGAAGGGTACCGCTCGTGCGCAGCAGCTGGAGTTCGGCATCGACATTCTGGATGGTAGCCATGGTTATGAAGTCGATGACTGCTCGGCCGTGGTCCATTGCATGATTAGCAGCACGAGAAAGTGCGTCAGCAAAGTCGTTGGATTTTCCGCTGACATGACGAATGTCCCAGATGTATTAATAACTGTAGGCGAGCTGTCCAATTTCGTAGGGTGAGTTGAAGGTGCTGCTGGACATTAAGGCGGAACTCAATTGTTTACGGTCGGTGAGGACATGGAAGGAGTGACTCCCGAGAACACGTCAAAACTGTTTCACAGCAAAATAGATAACGAGCAGCTCTTGGTCGAACGTGCTGTAATGGCGATCAAGGGACGCAAGTTTCTTAGGAAAGAAGGCAATAGGCTGCCATGCACCAGTGACGAACTGCTGGAAGTCTGCGCCGACAGCGGTGTCCAATACGTCAAAGATGGCAGATGTTGGGGCTTCGCATTTGGGGTGGACAGGAGCATCGCGCTGCACTGGCTTTTTTGATGCATCTAAACGCGCGGTCACCGGTGTCGTTTCAGACCACGGGAGTATTCGGTGTCTTGAGATATAAGAGAAGGTCGTGGAGAGGCTGTATTATATTGGCGCAGTGAGGAATGAAGCGGCAGTAAGTTTTGGCGAGGCCAAGAAATTCGCACAGTTGCCTTTTGCGGATGACTGAGGAAATCCATGATGGCTGTGATATGGATCGGGAATGGATGAATGCCGTGCTTGCGTTCTGACTCCGCCTCGGCAATCCGCATAGAGAAATCAGTGTATAAAACATAACAAATTCGAAAGAAATACTTTGGTAGCAGCTAGCTTCCAACCTACGAGCCCACGCAGAGAATCCGCGCGGCATACCCACTAGGCTAAACCAGCGCCCACTATATAGCAGGCATGTACACTCTGCTTTATGAAGTGATGCTACTTCGAGCGATATTTCTATTGCCAAGCCCGGCGTGACGAACGCGGTGACGTCAATACCAGCACAGCTTTCTCGGGAGCATCCCGCTTACATTCAATGCCAGTGGGTTAAGGTATTGCGTGATATCACGGATGGAAATGAACCGACCTTTTCTATCTAAAATGCATTGGCAATGCGTTGGCCAACTCGAAGGACGGCTTAGCGGCGGTCGATAATGTTTTCGTATGCGCAACGCATAAGTGCTTACGTGTCCTTTTATTTTTTGAAATTTTTTTTGTTGGTAAAGTGCTCTTCAGTATTGGCCGGCTGCCTGGCCCGCTGCATAAGAACAATCGGTCACCTGCGTAAGAACTTTTGCATGTGGACAAGCGATTTGCGTGTTTCACCGACTAGCGTTCCATTTTAAGCAGTTTATCCTTGGCTACGCTATGAATATAATGCTTCACTAGGCTTCTACAAGCTATTCTATTCAATAGAATAGAAAAAATGCCGCAGTGCACTCAAGAAGATATTGCTCGGCCATTTTAGCTTAACCCCAGTGTGCACCCTCGAAGAACGGGATCCGTTTTGCATCAGTAAGGTCCCACTCTTTTAGCCAATCAGCACGCTCGCCTAGCGTGTTGCGAACCCTATGGTTTTAAAAACGAAAAAATTTGCTACACGACTATTGCGAAAAAATGTATCTCCCTGAAAGACCAGTTGGAACTTTCATCGTTACCTAGACGGAATAGCATTCCAGGTGCAGTTCTTGTTCTTTACTGATTTTAAGCACTATTTGCACCTGAAGAAGGACATTACTTGAAGTATGAATATTTCTTCAACTTGGTCAGGCGAGTTGCATTTTCGGTGGTTCTCAGTAGCTGGCGGCAGCAGCTTCCTTATAGGGGGCTTACTTCCGGAATCTATAGCGCGACACCTAACCGGGTCGTCCATACCGTGCCGAGTTTTTGTCAGACCCGGCGGATATTTGTGACAAAAAGATAGACACCAGACGCCAGAGCGTGCATGCGTGGCTAACATGATTGAGTAACGAAAACATTATTCTTCGCTCTTGTGCTACCGACGGACCATTATAATTGGACAAAACTGCTCGTTCCTACGCAAGAATGGCACGTCACCAGGATCAAAAAATACTGCGGCCCTTCCTTCTGTGTGTACTCCATCCCTCAGGCATTCCTGGTAATGCGCGGATGAGTGCACTGGAGTGGTAGCACTGAAGCCAGCGAGAAGGAAAGCGCTCTGAGTCACGTTCCACAGCTGCAGAGCATTTGAGAGTTGGAAAGTTGCCCAGCTGCAAAGGATTCAATGCACAAACACGCACAACTGCTCACATTCAGGCGATGCTGTATTGCATAATGTGTCCAAGTTTACCGGAATGCTGCAAGCAATGCTTTCAGGGAAGGAAGGTTTTAGGCCTCATCGCAGGCTTCCGAAGTAGAAAACAAGAAGCTAGGATAATTATTCATTACAATTTCTGTATAAAAGGTAAACTGCAGCAAAACACTCAAACTCAGGACCCCGAAGAAAGCATCATGTTTCAGATTGATACAGAATAAGCTCCATGCTAGATTTTATATTTGAAACACCAGTGGGCGCGTCACGGATGGCTTGCGAAAATATATGCTTTGCATATCAAAATTGAAAATTTATATCGCCAACAATATTACGCATCGGAAGTAACGCTTGACTGAGAACTTTTAGCGCATCCGCAAGACCGCGGACATGAGGAAGAAAAAAAATGTATACAATTATTTGATATTGTTGTATATTTGTGTGCCTTTTGTATATTTATACTATGTTGCTTCAATGAACTTCAATTGTTAGTAGAGCTCTTGGCCGTTTCTAAAACCATGAATCCACGTCATCTTTCTCTCGCTTTTTCAGTTTTCAAATATACGTAGCGTGAGGAAACTATGACCCCTTCGTATTGCCGCTATAACTGATTCTTCTCGTCGCAAGTCAGCCGTAGAAGAATAATTCCGCTTTATGTCTCGACACAGGATGCCTTTCGTATTTGTTATGATGCACAAACGATCTACCTTCTACAACGCCTTTGACCACTATATTTATTTTGCAATATCATTGAGATCCTAAAAAAGCACCAATAAGATTAGTAGAAGGCGGAATGAAGCGTGTTGCATTAAATTGATGCGTGTGGCTTAATCATCCTGTTTATCAAGTCTTTAAATATATGGAACATTTCCTCTAAGATAAATTGTGCCCTCTGTGAAATACATAAAACAGTGTGTCATAAACAACAAATCACGGCTTTGCTATTTACTGTGCTTTAAGGGAATGCGCAGGCACCCCGAACATCATACCCGCCGAAATTTTTTTCCATATGAAGTATGAAGCTCACAAAAGAAGTCGGCTACGCTCGAAAACGAAAAAAAAAAAGATATATTATTTGACGCAGGAATGAAATGCTCTGTGCATCACGTAACTACGTAGGAAAGAAGAAGCATGATGCAAGCGATCGAAGCTGCAGTGGTGCGCGAAAAAGTGGAACGCAACAATAAAACCCCGCCTATTCAGAGGATGACATACGGCAACCCATTGTTACACTAGAACAACGGAGGTAACGGACAAGCGCGAAGCAATGTCTCCTTGCGCTAGCGCATTTCTTGCACTTACGGGCACACGACGAAGAAGTCAAACTACAACACCATGAAGCTCCTTCGCAGCATCGCGTTAATTTTCTGCGTAACTACGGCAACGCATGCAAATTGGGAGAGAGTGAGGCGTGTGAAGCCTCAATTACTGGGAGGATGGAGGCAGCACAAATTTCCGTCTGCATCGAACAAGTTTATCCAGCTTGCCTATCAAGCCTTCTCTGCCGCTCTCGGAGAACCTCACCTTCACGGAGTAAATTTAAGAGTTTCGAAAGCTGCCACACAGGTAATTACATTTATTTCTTACTTGTAAAACAGTGCTAACTATTTCGTTTCAACAGAAGTACTGCTTGTTTGCCTGCGTTGTGTGACTATAGCAGAAGCAGTAGTAGTAAACGACTTTATTGGGGTCCTGAGGAACTAGGCAAGGGACCTGCTAGGTAGGTCCCTACCCAGCCGTTGGCTATCCCCATTTCAGAACAGAGAGGCCATGCCTCTCCGCTCGTTCAAGGGCCTTGTGGACAGCCAGGTGCTGGACGTCTTGTTTCGAGCCTGTGATGGCCTTCGTCAAGCCTCCTTCTCGGTTAAAATACTGCAACACATTTTTTCTTTCATAATGCAGAGTGTCTCAGATAACTTCGGCCAAGTATAAAAAAACATAGTTGCTACCCATGTCGAATTCCCGCAGTACGGTTCTGCACCATACGGAGCACGTCGTGCTAAGTTTTTCAATCTGACAAGTTGGGTAAGTAACAAAGATTGCTTATTTAACTTTTTTAAATATTAACTCTAGCGAAAGGTCTTCTATACAAAAGTTGTAGCTCATGTCGAGAAACATCAGATAATTTCATTTATGCTTAAATAACTGCAGTGTTTCATTTCTTTTCGTGCCTTGCCTTTATAAAAGTGCGCAAAATATTAAAAAATACCACGTGACTGCGGGTTAACACGCCGCGCTTTTAATGCCCTCAAATGTAAGTTGAACGTATTGAAGTCATCACCACTACCAAGAGCTATTGCACATTGGAACAGTCTCTCGGACCACATTCCATCCATCTACAATCGTGAATGATTCCGTGATAACTTGAATTTGTTGCCCATTAGTATTGTATAATAATGCTGCACTTCGCTACTTTTGTCATGTAAGTACTGTTGCCCCCCTTACTCAATGCCCTTCTATGGGCCTGTAAGGAAATGTGAATCAATAAATAAAAATATAAATAAATAAATAAATTATCAGAGGCTGCTCCACACACTAAGATCGATGGAACAGGCTGTCGATGAGTGCGATGTACTGCGATGAACTTTAGACTGCATGGGTTGTGTCTAAGTCTGTCATCAGACTATCACCAACGCCTATCTCCATCGTCTTTGTTCGTTGATCGGAAAAGAAAAGAAAAAAATGTCTGCGTGGCGTCAGATATGGCGTCCTGTACCATATCGTATCGCATTCGCACGTGTTGGCTGCTGTTTCGTTAAAGAATTTTTCCTTGAACGGTATGCCAATTTTGTCACTTATCGTCCATTGTAGTCACCAACAGCTTCTTAAGTCAAGTTTGTTAATCCATTTAACCACATTTGAGGGCATTAAAAGCGAGGCACGTTAGCCGGCAGTCACGTGATATTGCTAAAATTTAGCGCATAATATTGAAAGGAGAAAAAATTAAGCCGCGTAGTTATCTTACTTAGCATCCGACGTCTGTTAACGAGCACTGTAACTTTTGTTTTAATCTTTCACTACAGTTCATGTTTAAACAGTTTTTTAAGCAATCTTTATTAGTTTCCTGGCTTGGCGGACTGAAAAATATATGGCGTGCTCCATATCGCTGCGAACAATAATGTGGCAATTCGACATGCTTAGCGCCAATGTTCCTTCTTTTAATGCTTTGCCTAAGATGAAACACTCGATGAGCTCTCATTGGACTGCATTGATGGGTTGGTTGTAGACACGTGTGCTTGAAGGAATGTGGGGGGAGGCCAACGACGGGGCTGGGCCAAGGACTCAAATCCTGAGAAAGAATCCACCCGCGTCTGGCCGGTTTTTTAATGTTTAGTAGCGCCACCTTTGACAAATGCTCGAACTGACGTGAAACAGGTTGAGATATTCCTCCGCAGATGGCGCTACCAACAACAAGCGCCTGTGAGATTTATTATTTATTGGAAATCATTTCTTTTAAGCCCTGTTTAGTAAAACTAGTGAGCGGTAGTAATTACAAGGCGTTGTATAACTCTACTAATGTACAGCACTCATTGTGAATTGGCATGTACATGAAAAAAAAAGTCAATTTGAAGAAGTCAAAATTTCAGAGTTCCAGCTGCAATAGGTTTGCATATTCCTCAGTAGTAATACGTGACCAAGTATAGCTGTAATTGCAAATTTTAAGTAATAATAACTCGCGAACTATTCATCAGAGCACACAACAACTTTCTACACATGATAAGTGCACTGATGCCTAGAAAATTAAACATTGTTGTTCTGCGTTGAAGAGAAGAAACGTTATAAATTCATAAACTTTTATTGTTTTTTTTTTAATTTTTATTAGTGCCTATATAAATTTCTAAAGGCATTACACGTAATATCTCTTGATAGAAACCTTCTATTACATTTCATTTACTTTATTTTGTTATTTTGAACAGTATTGCCGGAAACGCAATACAAAGAAGGATAATGCAGCAAAAACGCCGTTTTTTGCTGCACTATCTGCACTAGGTAATGCGTCAGGCTATGTGATAATACTCAGTGCCATTGAAAATCGCAGAGTAAGCTTCATAATAAAATGTAATTAAAATTTGTACAATGGACGCAGAAACCACAGTGCATGCGCAAACATGATGAAAATTCGGAGGGCGTGCTGCCGCAGTAGGAATGCCACCTTAACGCCTAGGCTCAAAGAATGTTTTCTAAGCTGGGTGCTATATGATCATTTGGACGGGGTAGGTTATTCGTAATTTGCACCAAGTATCTGTCCGGCATCCACAATACGCATAGTGGCTACTCAGCATGAGGACCAAGTGACAGAGGTCGCCTGCGATCTGAAAGCCGTGCGTAGCTTGAGCGTCCTTTGGACGTCGGTCTTCAAACATGTTCGCAGCACTTCTCATTGATGGTAGTATTTGTTGTTGTGAGACTAGTAGAAAAATAGCGTTGCATAGGTTGGAAATGTAACACCACGATTTTACAACGACTGAAAACATCATATCTAAGAGTGTAGTGCAGCAACGTAATGCATATAAGTTAGTGAACAGATCTGCATGAGCATAAAAAATACCAATCTGTCTTTTGCCACTTAGCGAAGCAATGTAGGGTGTGACCAGTATGTAAGCTTAATAGATTACGGAGTAAAAAAATATTACAGTTGAAATGAGATGTTTTGGTAAGTTACTGAAATCAGGGTGCAACAAAGTTAAATGTTCTGTTAGGGGGAAAGCCTTAAATGGCTCGTTGCAATCGTTCATACCCGTAAACAGCGGCGTCTAATTCCGTGAGGCAAAAATATCATCATCAGGAATGGCTCCTACCCCCGTAAGCAATCAAAGATGTGTAGCGACCATCTGTCACTGTGATTCGTCCCTCGCTTCTGTGAAATTCAATTACCTCGCCTGGCCTCCACGTGACCAAAGGCGTCACTGCCCCCCGATCTTTCTTGGGGTGTGAGGCGGCTGCCCGACAAGGGCGCCACCACTCCCACACGGCAGACCTGTTTTACTGCGTCTACCCTTCGTTCTCAACATGTCAGATCGTGCACTACTTGCCTCCGCTGAACCGAGCGCTCAACAAGGGGGCACTCAAGACATTTACGCTTCTTTTAGAACACTGCAATGGACGACGCTGCTCCTACTCCTGCTAATAGAAAAGACGCCACGATGACGTCTCCTGTCATTGGCACAAAGCGTCAGCCTCCGAAATTTCGGCAGAAGGAACCTAGAGTTTGGTTTATACAAGCAGAGGCCTCTTTTCAACTCTGGCGCATTAGTTCACAGGCAGTAAGGTACCCGCAAGTCGTCGCCGCGCTACCATCCGACATTTCCGTTGCCATACTTGCCGATACTTGCTAACAAAGACGACTTCGGCCACAGCATACGACGACCCAAAGCACACGGTCCTGCAGCGCCTCGATCCATTGCAACAGAGTAGGCTTCAACAGCTCCTCTCCGAGGAACTCGGCGACCACCGACTGTCACAACTCCGGCACCGGTTGCGTCAGCTGCTGGTCGGCCAATCCGTAAACGAGAACCAGGCTCAACCTACACCCCCATGTATCGCACGTTGGCAGCTCGTGTGTAGCTTTTCGACAATGGAAACAACTACGCATGTCTTTGTGAGTGATGCCTCCATAAAGCCACCGTTGACGCCTTCCTATGAAGGTCCCAGCCGCGTGGTTTCGCATTCACAGAAAACCTTGAAGATTGACGTACGCGGCAAAGAAAAGACAATGTCGTTCGACCGAGTGAAACTATCTTGCACATAACGCTTCATACCTCCCGCCATTCACGCCTAAGCCTCTGGAATTCGAGTGGGGGGGGGGGGGAGCCCTTGCAGCGGCCATCTGTCACCCTGCTCTTTCGTGGGATGTGAGATGGCTGCCCGCAGGGGCACCGCCACCTTCTGGCCAGCGCCCTTTCGGCCTATGGGTTATGTTACGCGCCAGCGGCATCGGGTGCTCCCACGAGAGCGGCAGTGCCAACGTAGCCCAAATCCCGAGCTTCGAGATCGAAAAGCGCAAGCAAAGCGCCAGCAGAGGGAAGCCGCTATCGCAGATGATAGAGAACGGGAAGCGTAAGCCAAGCGCCGGTGGAGGCAAGCCAACCCCCACTTAAAAAAAGGCAACCCAAGCCAAGCGTCAACAGAGGCAAGCTAACCCCCAACTTCGACAGTAGGAGGCCGATCAGACGTGGGCGCAGTGATATTCCTCCCACGCAGCTTGCGGATGGAAAGTACAAGTGGGAAGTTCTCGACCGAGGTTGCGGCCACAGCTGCAGGGTGTGTGATAGACTGTGGTTTGATCACAAGTTCACACAACTGAAGTGTGTGCGCAATCCGGAAGCGAAGCTAGAATATAGCAAAATAATCACGAGACAAAAGACTTTCATGAAAATCGCGCTGAGCAAGGGCGCTCTAACGTACACCTATTCCAAACATTTCTCAGACCTCCACCACTGGTCAGACCTCCGCCACTGGTCACAAAACTTTCTGAACCACCCCCCACTTCGCCTGTGTGTCCCATGACGTCACGAAAACCGTGATAGCTCAACATCTGATATGACGTGGACACGCTCATTATGCATGATTAGAAAGAAGAAAATAAGCATATTTGTTTATTATTTGACGCCTTTTCGCCATTAGCGCTCGCCTACTGGTCAAAAGTTTTAAGGCGACACCGACTTCACCTGCCTGTCGCGCGATGTCACAAAACCGCAAGAACTCACTACGTCAAAGTGACATTTACGCCTTAAAGATGCATTATGGTGCCGAAAAAAACTTACTTTTCTTCTGAATAGGCATACCCTGCCCCGTTCCGAAAGGAATAAAAGATGGCTGCCGCCGATGGCTCAGGCACTGGCTACTCGCACCAGCCGGAGAGCGTGGGTTTATTTGCATACAATAAAGCTTTTTGCGTGGCCACCTGAAGTTTTCAAACACTTTCGGCATGTTTACAGCCTGGCCCTGCCAGCTGTTCTTTGCTGGGGATCTGTTTTACGGCATTCTTAAGATTGCGCTGCCTGCCGTCACAATTTTCGAGTAGCCACCGCAAAATAATTAAGGGAAAGAGCACCAATCACAGACGTCGGCACCACCATCTTCGTCCCGTTATCGATTTTCAGTGCACTGACTCGGCCCCATCGAATCCCTCTCCCCTTGAGCGTGCTCCTCGGCTATTATCAGCCAATTAGGTGAGAGAAGCCGCTCAGTGTAGGCAATGTTATCGTTTTTATAGCAAACAATAGTGACCTCCTGTAAACGAAGGGAGCGTTTGATTGATGTATTCAGAAAACCCTGCGGGTCAACGCCCAATGCTTGCGTCTGCGGATGCGCAAATTTGACTTCAGGAGATCGGAACAAAAATATATAGGAGTAGCATTACGTTATAGGGTCCCAAGAGATAGAACTTCAGAAAACGACCACCAGCTTCGCTGCTGTCGCAACTTTCACTGCGTGAAACTGGCATTATATATATATATATATATATATATATATATATATATATATATATATATATATATATATATATATATATATATATATATATATATATATATATATATATATATATATATATATATATATTGTATTTATTTATTTTATTTCATCATACTGTCAACCCTGTGACAGGGTTATTACAGGAGTGGGTTGCAGGAAGAAACAGTAATAATAGTAATTGTCAAGGTACATATGCTAAACAAGTACAAATAAGAAGGAAAAATATACTAGGCGGAAATATACTAGAAGGAAATACTAGGCTTGTTTTCTATTTTGTTATTGACATCGCCACTGTTTTGTCTGAATTAATCACCATTTGCCAGTTAGAGCATCAACTTACTACGTCATTCAGGGCAATGTTCAGCTCATTTTGGTTACTGTGGCTTTTGATCTCTCTATACAGTACGCAGTCGTCTGCAAATAGCCTAATTTTTGCGTTAGTGTTGGCTGCCAAATAATTTATAAACAACAAAAATAATATCGGTGCCAATATGGATCCCTGTGGCACACCGGATGTGACCTTTATTGTTAGAAACGTGCTCATTGCATTGCACAAATTGCTGATGGCCGGACAAATAGCTTGATATCCATCGAGGCATTGGCCCGCCCCCAAGTTTGCGGACCAGCTGGATAACTAGCTTTTCATTGGAAACTCGATCAAACGCCTTCGAGAAATCCATGAAAATTATGTCAATTTGGGAGCGTTCTTTAATGCCTTGGGCCATGTCGTGCATTATCTCGACGAGTTGCGTTACGGTCGATAGGTATCTTCGAAATCCATGCTGGTTGGGGTGTAGCACATCATTGTCTTCCGCAAACTTTGCGATGAATTTGAGGACAATATGCTTGAGTATTTTACAGCTGGTACACGTCAAGGAAATGGGCCTGTAGTTTGATGGGATCATCTTGTCACCGGATTTATGCACTGGGAATAATTTTACGACTTTCCATTCAGAAGGAATCTGTGAATCCTGGATAGATTTTGTGAATAATAAGCGTAGATACTTACTAACTGGTTCTGCATACCATTTCAGAAAAGCGTTTGGTATCCCGTCTGGGCCACAGTTCTTTTTTTCATCAAGGTTTAATAAGCAGACACAGTATACGACTGTCGGTTACTTCTGGGGTGTCTAGTAATTTATTTTTGGTCGATGGGATAATCGGGGAATGTTGCACTAGTCCATTATCGATTGTAAAAATGGACTGGAAATAGCGACTGAATTGATCCGCCTTATCTTTTGTTTCTATTGAAGGAGAAGCCTTTCTGTCGCTTTGCTTACCATTTACGTAACGGCAAAATTTTGCTTTTGATGTTTTCATAAACGTGGACAGAGTAGTACCATAGTAGTGCATTTTGGAAACGCGTATTTTGCTTTTCAATGCTTTAGATAACGCGGAAATCTGGGCAGTGAAATTAACGGCTAAACCAGACCTCTAGCTTTCCTCAGCCTACTAATTTTACGTTTAACGTGAATTATTGCGCGGGTGATCCATGCATTATACTTTGTTGTAACTTTGCGCTCTAGTGGGAAAAAAGTTTCAATAAACTTCATCAGGTGTGCTTTGAATTGTAACCATATATGATCTATCGACGAGTTTTTATCCGAGCAAAGATCTGAAAAGTCGAGAAATTCGTGAGTGAGATATGTGATTATTGCATCGTTGTCTGCTCTGTTGAATGCAAGAACGTGTTTTACAGGGCCGTGGTGTTGTACAAGACCAGGCAGAGGCAGTGTGCATAGGACTACTTTATGATAGAATATGCCGTCTAAGATTTCGGTGCATGTCTGGTCGTTCAGGAAATGGTCACTAACAAGAACAACGTCTAGAATAGAACTTGATTTGCCCTGCATACGCGTGGGGACGCGTACGAGTTGCTTGAGGTTAATGTTAAGCAATATATCTAATATGACGTCATTCGCAGCTCGTCGCACTTTTTTTGACGACCATTCCACTTCAGGCAGGTTAAGATCACCAGCCATGATAATTTTTTCCATTCGTCATGTGATCATGCATATAATCCAGAAGTTCTAGATAGCTTGTCTCAGCGTTAGGCGGTCTGTAGATAGCTCCTACAAATATGCAGCTTTTCTGAAGCTGTACTTTGCACCACACCGCCTCAATTTCTGGCTTATCTGGTAAAACGGTGCATCGTAGTTCTTTCTTAAAGAAAAGTGTGACACCCCCACTTCTATTGCCCCTATCTATGCGCACAATCACAGATCCCGGCGGCAAGAACTCATGGTCTAAGATATCCAAGGGAAGCCACGTTTCTGTGACAACAATAATGTCAGGCTTAATTTCTAAAACAAGAGCTTCGAATTGGTCTATTTTATTTGCAAGACTTCGTGCGTTCACATTCAGCAAGGTTACTACTGTCGACTTCGAGTGACTCTCTTTATTAAGGCGTCCTTCTCTTCGTTTTTTTGGACTTCAACTAAATCTGCGTGGTCACTATCCCAAGCAAGTGTTCACCCTTTACCATTTATACGCACTTTGTCATAGACTAGCGACACCCTTTCCTGCCTATCCCCGTACTCTTTCGTTCTAACCTCGACTCTCGTTTTATCTCTCGAATACTACGAGAAAAATCTTCACTGATAGAGAAACCTGAGCCCTTGAGCAGCGGGCTGTGCTAATATATATATATATATATATATATATATATATATATATATATATATATATATATATATATATGTGTGTGTGTGTGTGTGTGTGTGTGTGTGGTTCACCCGCGATGGAACGTGGCCGCCGAGAACACAATTTGGTCCCGCGATTTCGTGGTTAGCAGCGCAACAGCATAGGCGCTAAGCCACTGTGCGGGAGCGTCAGTACCATTGCACGCCCAAAAGACAGTTTTTCTTTAATAAATGCTGATATCATTGGGTAAGTATGCTTTTATTTATTCATAAAATTACGTTCATAAGCAACACTACGGGGGTGCGTCGATAAAAAAAAAACTGTTTTGTAGTAGTTTTTTTCGAAGGTAGGTTTAAATTTATTACCATATTTCCATCCAAGTATTAAACGATCCTAAATTGTCAGAAAAGAAACAGTAGTAAATTCTATACTGGTCCAGTAGCACGAAACATAATTTTTGTGTTTGTTGACATCCAGGTGATTGGAATTTTATGTAGTGATTTTTATGACTGAACAGTATTCTTGAATTCATTTGAGCTTGTTTTGCCTAAATAGCGCAAGAGCTAGTTCCTAAAGGCATTTATTTTAAGCATGGGCAAGAGAACAGCATGTTTTGTTTCAATCGCACAGTGAATTTCTGCGATGTTGGAGGTCTTTTACTGGTCATTTAGGTAACCCGAACATACCGTGCGCCTCAGCTAGGTCAGGCTATGGTTATGCTAATTCTTACCAGGTGACTGCAAGGTATGTTTATAGGTTAATAGCGGGATGAAATTGCGCAACGCAAACTAATGTCAACACCGGATTATCTAACATTTTCCTTTAGCGGAGTTCAATTACATCAGAGATAATCACGATAGTATAGCATTGATCTTGCACATTCTTCACTATGTTTGCCGCACCGACCCGCAACACATGCTGAGCTTTGTAACAGGGAATGTGACAACGGAATTGCGCTCCTACACCTGCGACTTTCTGTTTTTTCAGGTCGTTGCGGGGCTCAACTATAAGCTCGAAGTAGAACAGGCTCAAGTGAGCTGCGGTTTTCAGCATCCGGTAAGTACTGCCCAAGCGTGTTTTTCTCTTATGTACGCTTCTTTTAACCTGCCATATTTTGTGAAAGGCGATGAATATGCCCTATTGTTTCAGCTAATGTAAAATTATATAAAATACATCAATTCGCAGGGAAACCAACTCTTTAGGAGGAGGAGGAGGAATGACTGTTTATTGGGTGAAACAGCGAGAAAGTGTTCTTTCTTCGCCTTAGGTGGGCGGCTCTCTTAGTCCAGAAAGCCGTTGGCTAATGCCGCAGCCCGGGCGCGGTCCGCCAGACTTCGCTGATCTTCCAGGCTCTGTGCCTTTAACATTGCCTCCCACGTTTCTTCGATGTCTTGTAGCGGTTAAGGGGCATCATCTTGAGTGTTGTTCTCGCGGTGTGGGCACACCAGCACCATGTGTTGTAGGGTGTCTGGTACCTCACAATATCGGCATAGGTATGACAATTCGGTGGGGTGCATTCGGTGCATGATAATTCCATGCACATAAGTATTCATTTGTAGTCTGCGGAGGTATTACAAAAGCCAAATTCCTCATGTTGTAGTTGAGCAGAGGTTCTGCGAAGCCAGCGAGCACAGAGTACAGTCCGTGCATATAGCGGGTATTGATCCAGCATGGCGGTACACAAGTAGCTTATAACTGCAACATGCTATTTTATAACTGCAACACGCAAAGGGAGCGGTGGCGTAGAGGTAGAACATCCGCCTCGCGTGCAAGAAGACCGTGGTTCGAATCCCGGTGCCACGCAATTTCCCACCGCATTAAAAAAATCCGCGTGTTGAAAAATATCATAAACAAGGCCTGTAGGCATAAACTGCCTGCATAAACTGACCACGGCGGCTGTCAGACCTGTGACGCCGCAGAGGGTGCTAAGAATGCCTGTATCCGGACAGGCCACCATTCGAATCTTAACCTGGCAACGTTTAACGCTAGAACGTTATCTAGTGAGGCGAGTCAGTGAGGCCAGTGCTATTGGAGGAATTAGAGGGTGGTAAATGGGTTATGATAGGGCTCAGTGAAGCTAGGAGGCCCAAAGAACCATATACAATGCTAAAAAGCGGGCATGTCCTGTGCCACCGAGGCTTAGCGGAGAGACGAGAACTAGGAGTTGGATTCCAGATTAATAAGAATATTGCTGGTAGCATAGAGCAATTCTATAGTGTTAACGAGACGGTGGCATGTCTTGTTGTGAAACTTAATAAGAGGTACAAAATGAAGGTCGTACAGGTCTATGCCCCTACATCCAGTCATGGCGACCAAAACGTCGAAAGCTTCTACGCAGACATGGAATCGGCGAGGGGTAGAGTGAAAACAAAATACACTATACTGATGGGCGACTTCGATTCCAAGTAAGGCAATAAGCAGGCTGGAGACAAGTCAGTGGGGGAATATGGCATAGACACTAGGAATAGCAGGGGAGAGTTATTCGTACATTTTGCGGAACAGGACCATATGCGGATAATGACTACCTTCTTCGGCAAGCGGGATAGCCGAAAGTGCACGTGGAGGAGCCCGAACGGTGAGACTAGAAATGAAATATACCTCGTACCTTGCGCTAACCCTGGCATCATACAAGATGTGGACGTACTTGACAAGGTGCGCTGCCGTGACCATAGGATGGTAAGAACTTGAATTAGCCTAGACCTGACGAGGGAACGGAAGAAACTGGTACATAAGAAGCCGATCAATGAGTTGGTGGTAAGAGGGAAAATAGAGTAATTCCAGATCAAGCTACAGAAAACGTATTCTGCTTCAACTCAAGAAGATGCCCTTATTGCTGAAGCAATGAACGACAATCTTGTGGGCATCATTAAGGAGTGTGCAATAGAAGTCGGTAGTAAATCCGTTAGACACAATACCAGTAAGCTATTGCAGGAGACGAAAGATCTGACCAAGAAATGCCAATGTATCTTGGAACAACGCTAACATAATCCTAATCCATAAGAAAGGGGACGCCAAAGACTTGAAAAATTATAGACCAATCAGCTTACTGTCAGTTCCCTACGAACTACTTACTAAGGTAATCACAAACAGAATCAGGGACACCTTAGACTCCTGTCAACCAAAGGACCAGGCATGATTCCGTAAGGGCTACTCAGCAATAGATACCAATAGGTGATAGAGAAATGTGTGGAATATAACCAACCCATATATATAGCTTTCATTGATTACGAGAAAGCGTTTGATTCAGTCGAAACTTGAGCAGCCATGGAGGCATTACGGAATCAGGGTGTAGACGAGCCGTATGTAAAATTACTGAAATAAATGTATGGCGGCTCCACAGCCAGCGTAGTCCTCCATAAAGAAAGCAAAAAAAAATTCCAATAAAGAAATGCGTCAGGCAGGGAGATACCATTTCAGAATGTTATTCACAGCGTGTTTACAGGAGGTATTCAGAGGCCTGGATTGGGCAGAATTGGGGATAAGAGCTAATGGAGAATACCCCAGTAACTTGCGACGCGCTGATGATATTGCGTAGCTAAGTAACTCAAGGGACCAATTGCTATGCATGGTCACTGACCTGGAGAGGCAAAGCTGAAGAATGGGTCTAAAAATTATTCTGCAGAAAACTAAAGTAGTGTTTAACAGTGTCGGAAGAGAACCGCAATTTACAATAGGTAGCGAGGCACTGTAAGTGGTGAGGAAATACATCTGCTTAGGGCAGGTAGTGACTGCAGATCCGGATCGTGAGACGGAAATAATCAGAAGAATAAGAATGGGCTGGGGTGCGTTTGGCAGGCATTCTAAGATCATGACCAGCAGGTTGCCATTATCCCTGAAGAGAAAAGTGTATCATAGCTGTGTCTTACCAGTAATCACCTACGGGGCAGAAACCTGGAGGTTTACGAAAAGGGTTCTACTTAAATTGAGGACGACGCAACGAGCTATGGAACGAAGAATCTTGGGTGTAAAGTTATGGGATAAGAAAAGAGCAGATTGGGTGAGGGAACATACGCGAGTGAATGACATCTTAGTTGAAATCAAGAAAAATAATGGGCATAGGCAGGTCATGTAATGAGGAGGGAAGATAACCGATGGTCTTTAAGGGTTACGGACTGGATTCCAAGGGAAGGGAAGCGTAGCAGGGGGCGGCGGAAAGTGAGGTGGGCGGATGAGATTAAGAAGTTTGCACGGACGACATGGCCACAATTAGTACATGACCGGGGTAGTTGGAGAAGTATGGGAGAGGCTCTTGCCCTGCAGTGGGCGTTACCAGACTGATGATGATGGTGCTATTTTATACTCTGGTGTTTTAAAGCAACGCTTTCTTGGCAAATTCCAGGCCCTTTTTAATGCGCCCACTATGCACTTACCCGAATGCATTTCACAATTTTAATATCAAATTATGGAGTTTTATGTGCCAAAACCACTTCCTGAATATGAGGCCTGCTGTAGTGGAGGACTCCGGAAATTTCGACCACCTGGGGTTCTTTAACGTACAACCTAATCTAAGTACATGGGTGTTTTCGCATTTCGCCACATCGAAATGCGGCCGTCGTGGCCGGGATTCAATCCCACGACCTTGTGCTCAGCAGCCTAACACCATAGCCACTGAGGAACCACGGCGGATAAGTTCACCATATTATGCTAGGGTTTCATACAATGATTATTAGACGGAACAGTTGTGACAGTGTCAGGGGAGCACTATGGGATTGATGGTTATTACATGGGTTTGCGTAAACTTCGTCCTTTTGGCTTCGGATGACTTTGTGACTTTGTAAAATCATCATTTTCAACAAAGTATGGTGTTATTAATGGTTGAATAAACATTTATTGAATTTTCCCATGGCCGGTTTCAAACATAAGATCTCTAGTACATAAGCGCAATATTATTGATACCATTGCGCCAACGCGCGGTTGGAAGCTTCGACACGCGCCTTAGAACATTCTTTGTCGCGGACATGTCAGCGCATTGAGACGTTTGGTGTGCATCGATCCGCAATTGCACTTGGAGAAACCGGCGCAGCACGAACGCCACGAGTGCAAGAGGCCACTATGGACGCTCCAGAAAATTTAAGTAAATAATGATGTACTGTGCGCAAATGTGTAATATGCAAAATGTATATATGTTTCTGGAAACAAAGTCATTTTCTCGGGTAACCTGCTGATATTTCTTTAAAATATTTATAGTTAGGAAACGCGCACTTCTCATACCCACATGCGTATGACTCACGAGCCAATTGCATCAAGAATGCTGCGCTGTACGTAGATGTCAAGGAAAGTTGAGACTGCCTGTTTATTGTTTCTTCTTTTTGTGTGTGGGTGTGTTCTCACTCATTCGAATTCATCACAATTTGTTACGACATAATATTTATGACGCACCTGGTTAACTTCTGCTTGCGCGGTCACTGGACGACATGGAAGGAGAGCCTGTGGCTCTATGCCAACCAGTGGGTCGTAAATTTATTCATTGCTCCTTAATTATTCTTCCGAAATTATAGTAGAACGGTATGCTACTAAGGCAGGTATAAAATTGCAAATGTTTGAGCATCCTGATCAATGTATTTGTAATTTTTTTAGCGGTAACAGCGCTTATTTCAGGTTCTTTTGTTAAGAGCTACTATACTGCACCTACGTGGAAAGCAACATCACCTATACTACCTATTAGGAAAAACAATGTGGCAAGCTTCCTAGTAGGCATAAAATTTGACGGAGTACATAATAAAGCTGCTATAGCTGCCAATAATCTAGAAGACGAATAGTATTGTACTTATGTGACACCGATTATGTGAAAACTATTAGGTTCTTTCCCTTATTTGCTATTTTTTCTTATTTATCGATTTCGGTTACTTCATCCCTTCGATCTTCACTACGGTTCGGCTTTTTCGTTGTTACTGCTCTTGTGCGGCCGAAGCCAATTTTCTGCTTCGTTTAACCTTGTCCACAGGCGCTGTTCTGTAAGCTAGCTCAATTACTGCAGCTCTCATCACTCCTTTTCCAAATCGGTTACTCGACTTCCCACAGTGAGTGCTGAAGTGCTCACCAGCCATGTATCCAAACACGCCATTCTAGTGGCTATCTTTCTGTTCAATATGTGCAAGGTACATCTAGGGAAATCACGGGGAAGGCGGGAGATGAAAATTCAACACGATTAGCAAAACAAGAACAGTGGAAAAGTTGAAGTGAACTTTTCGACAAGTGGACTTGTCTTTTTCAAGCTTGAGGATAAGCTAAATGTAGTGATATAATCAGTATCTCGATTGAAATTACATCCGACTACAACGAATAGCGCAACTTTCTGGTTTCTCTAAAGTTGTTAAGCAAGGTATCATTAAATAATATCAGTTATCCTAGAAAAGTACGCCTTACTATACAGCTTTCACCGTGTATACGCCTATTTATAGCTATTTTTGTCAGGCGTTTGTTCTAATTCTCATTATTTCCTGCAGCAACCGCATGGAACGTGGAATCATCCTCAAAGTCTCGTCTGTTTCACGGGAAAGGTAACATATATCGCGTTTACTAAACATATAACAGAAATAGACAGCTAAAATGTTTTTACGATGAACGGTACATTCATGGCAAAAACATTGGCTAAATACGCATTAATTTAGACTACACTTTTATATGTATGATCAATATATCAGACGGTACAAATGATGCTGGCGAACCACTTTCCTGGCTGCGATTCAGAAGCGGTTGCAGCCCATTTCTGTGCTAAACGGGCGTGTACACTTTTGCTCATTCCTCTTATCTGCAGTTTGCGATTGCTGTCATTAGCATCTCTTCAATTTTTGCACTAACTCACGTACTGCAATTTTGATGACCAAATACAGTGAATATGCCCATGCCAAGTGGCTCAAATTTAAACGATCTTGCAATATATTTTCAACATTTGTTTTGCTGATAACTTCAGTCGTGCTTAAAAAGAGTCAATGAATATTTTGTAGAACCAGACACCAAAGTGAAAGCAATAAGAATTTGCTCGCTGTTCAGAGCGCACACCGGTTAAGGCAATGATCAAATAAAGACCAATAAAGCTATGATACGAAATACACGAAAATATGATCTTTTTTACTTATAAAGAAAGAGTATTGGATTGAGTAGTGCTGATCAGAAACGGGCATATGTATTGTTGTAAAAAACGGAAAGTAAAAGAAAATATGCATATTACAAACACCTCCAAAAAATAAATTAAAGAGAGATCTGCTTTGTTGACCTTCGTCATGGCATTACTTGAAAAATGAATGTAATACCACCTCGTTATTTCTATTTTTGTAACACCGATGCATTATAAGGCACAAAATAAAGCTATTTAACACAGTCATGCATCTGTATTTCTTGATCAAATGTGAGGATTAACGATTTAAAGTAAGATAAATGCAAATTAGGTTCTCTTTGAGGAATTATTTTATGATCGTTTATTAAGTAAGGTTCTTCTATTAATTTTGAATTTGTAGCAAATGTGATAGTGCACATCAAAATAGATTGTGCAATATTTTGCAATTTTGAGATCATAGGTGCATTTTTGCGGGAGCACAATTTTGAACCCTGTTCATGAATTCTATGCAAAACATTAATGTTTTTGAGATGCTAGAAATGCGCCATTGCGATAAATGATAGAGATGTTGCTAATACTCCTAAGTTGTATAAGCTTTTTCGCCAAGGTGCGCACATTCTTTCTTGAAAACGTGTGTGAGAGAGCTGTAATGTATCTGTGCTAAGCAGTCCTTGCGCCAAAAAAATTTAAGGTTTCTTTTTTGTGGTGGGCGCTGGTTGGCATCTATCTGCGGAAGGAAAAATAATAAGGAAGGTAGTTTCCCTAAAAGAACTGCAACATCTGTCTCTTATATATCCTGCAGTACTTACTCAGGCACGAAATAAAGGAAAAATATCTTTTTATGTTAAACACTTCGACATGTATGTTTATGGAATTTGGCGTGACAAACAGTTTTTTACTATTTTAATAAATATTTGAGACCTGCATGTGCATGGTTTCAAACCTCGATGATCCATGCATTTCTTCATGCGGTTGGTACCTCCTGACATCGAAACTAAACGTTCAATATCATTACCCTGGTACTTGGTGGCGAAAATACCACGCGGCAAGCGTTCGAAGCGTTGTTTATGGATAAAAGGAAATGTACGCGTTTTGCAGGCACTGGAATGAGCGTCGCCTAATAGCCTAGATGATAGGATGTTTATTGGCGGTGCGTTACTTCAAGGGCGCGACGAGTACGAAAGGCGAGGCAGTGTGAGGCGCCCTCTCGAGAGACACAAGTGACCAGCAGCGCAATCACAACGAGCCGAGCGCTGGTGAAGCTGCTGGACGGAGGCGCATCTTCTTCACAAATGTTATAGTGCCATTTAATTCCGAAATGCTTGTGGCAAATGTGCACTCCTTTTTTTCGAGTATATTTTAAAACGTTAGCTTTACTGGGTTACAGCACATTGCCTTTTCCATCACTCGTTTCTCCAGCTTTTTAACGAAGCTGGAGATTGCCATAGAGTGAACGTTGAGTGTTGTTCAATATCATGGTCTGGATGAAAATTCGTGCATTGGCAGGCATTCAGTTGCTTTTTCGCCACCCCTTCCCGCTTTACCACTGGATAGGTATGCGTGACCTGACCATCAGTGACGCGATAAACAGTCAGTGGAATGCATATTACAGAAACGGCAAATAAAGTCATCTTTGTACAATGAGGAAGACCCATAGAAGATAATGAATGTAGTGAATAAGTGCGATTTAATATATTTAGAATTGTTCCTGCCAATTGCGCCAACAGCAATACTTTATTCGTACGATCTTTGTGAACGACACCTTGTGCTACTAGGCGGGACGCTGGATCCACGTAATTTTTTTTTTACCAAGGGCGTCTTCTAAAACGCGGCAATCAAAGCCAGGTCGCAGTTATTACGATGCAAAAAAGTCAATCATTTTTAGTATGTTCTGGAACCTACTATCAATCTTACTTTTATTTAAAATTACGGGATTTTACGTGCCAAAACCACTTTTTGCTTACGAAGCATGCCGTAGCAGGGGACACCGGAAATTTCGACCACCGGCGGTTCTTTAACGTGCACCTAAATCTAAGTACACCGGTGTTTTCTCATTTCGCCCCCATCGAAATGCGGCCGCCGTGGTCGGGATTCGATCCCATGGCCTCGTGCTCAGCAGACAAACACCATAGCCACTGAGCAACCACGGCGGGTGTTACTTTTATTTACAGAGACATAGTGAAATTATCGCCCATCTGCAGTCAGCTCTACAGCTCAACAAATATAGTTGAAAATGCACTTTTTTCTGGAATGTGTTTGTTATCTCTATCCAGTCATATAGCTCTAGTGCAACCACGCTTGCACTGTGATGCATATTATCGGGAGTATTTTGTTCACCATGCTAAACCAAGCCTATGTTTCAAATTGCACAACTTTATACACGTTTTCTTAATTAGACATGTATGCGCCTTGAACATATTTTGTTCCTTTTCTCCACAGGTTGTCGCTGTGTGCAACATTGAATTCTTTCATTCACTTAGAGCACCGGTGCCAAATATTACATCATTTGAGTGCAAGCAACCGTCGTTCGAAGAATAAATGCAATGCTCAGTGAATGCAGGTAAACTGACAAAGCGGAATGTTGTTCTGGACCCAGGCACCTTTTGTCGATGCTACTTTGCTTGACTAAAATAAAACGAAACTATCCTTTGTCTTAAATGCGCCCCTTGCGATAAGCTTTCTCGATGTGGCGGCTTGGTGAAAAGTTCAAACTTTTCAGGCATTGGACATTTCGACGAAGCATCCTTAAAACAGTGTATACAGCTCATAATTCCGAGGTGAAGTATGCAGAAAGCTAGGCAAGACTTAAGTAAAAAAAGGTAACATTTTGTTTATCAGACGGAATCAGCACCTTAAGTAGAACTATCTAGCATATATCGTTATATTTAGCTGGTAAATGCAGTCACGCACTGCAGCGCAGGCGCACCGACTGATAATGCATATGGTGGAAGGCTTCAGTGGTATCTCTGTCAGCAGTTACTAGTGAGCCAGAAGCCTGTACTGAAAAGTAGAGAAAAATATATTGATACTTGAGGATTTAACAATGCATTCCACTGTCCCTCATGTTCCCTGCCCAGCTGGTTTCCATGTGTGCTGCAACCAAGATATCGATAACGGAAGCTTAATTAGGTCACGATCACAGCGGCGGAATTAATCTCGGGATGATTGCTGACAGCAATGCATTTATCATTGACTCAATATTGCGACACAGCGTATTCAATTCAATGGAGCTTTTTTCAATATCTGCGAGATGTTTGGAGCACGGACAAAAAATCTTGAAAGGCTTGAATGGGTCCGTGCACCATTGCATGACATAGAGTGGCATCAATACCATACAAAACGTAGAGGAGAAAATCAACTTGCAGAAAATATGAAAACTACAGAAAATACAAAAACAATGCAAACAACACGCAAGTATGTGCGTAAAGAAAATTCATGAATATACAAAAACATTGTTAGAAATAGATTGGATCAGAAACGAGAAAAAAATTTACGGACAATACAAGTACTGTTTCAAGAATATATAGAACAATGGAGAGTTATACATATATATTGCGTAGCTGATTTAAAGAAATCAATTCTATATGCGTGCCATTTTTGGCCAACTCACTTAACAAGGTCGGTAATGTGTACTTTTACATTTGCTTGCCGTAGGTCGTGCGGCATCTATTAACTTTTTATTTTTCGGGATAGCGTGTGTTGTATGCAGGATAATTATTTCGCAACCATGCCAGTGATTTTAGAAGGTAATTTTTCTTGTTTCTTTCCAGTTTATGTTTTCTAAGTAGTCTGCAATTGTTCATAGATTGTACATTTACGAGCTCAAGCTTGTTAAACATGTCCTGTGTATGACTCAGGTAAGGAGCTATAAAAAAAGCCGTATTTCACGCTTCTGAAGTGAAAGAAGTTTCATCATATTTTCTTTAGTTGTTGTTCCCCAAACTAGCGTACAATATTTCAGCGTAGAAGAAGATAGAGCATGGTAGAAAATATTGTTAATAGAAAGAGAGAACGTAAAGAAATGTGGACACGTGAGACTTTAGACAGGTTTTTCGTTAGGTAACTGATGTAAGCATCCCACGACAAATTATTGGAGAAAATCACACCAAGCGTTTTAAAACTTTCCACAACTTCTATTTCGAAATCGTTTAACAGTAGTCGTGGGATTTCGCAGAATTTGTTTCACAGATGAAACAAAACTGCTTTGTTGTTACTAATGTTTAGCTTTAATTCAATATTTGGAGCACACAAGTGAATGCGATGACCAAGATGCTTCCCTGTGGAACACCTAAATTAACTGGTTTGACTAAAGAAGAGTGACCATTAATCATGACAAGCTGCGACCAATTTGGTATGTACAATGAAATGAGCGACAGCGCTTTCCCTCGAATGCCTGAGTGGTCCAATTCTTTCACAAGAATGTTTTGACTAATATGATCAAATGCTGTTGTAAAATCCAGAAAGATAGCAAGGAACAAGCTCTGATTTTCAAAGATTTCAAGTATTCTTTCTTTTCGCATGAGCAATGCCAGCTCTGTAAATTCCTGTTTCCTGAATCCGTACTGCGAGTCAGCATGTTGTAGCGATCAGTAAATGAAATTACACGTGTTAAAATGATTTTTTCAGGTCCTTCTCAAAAGACAGGTAGAATAGAGATTAGACGGTAGTTTGCAAGACAATTCCTATGACTTTTTTGTAGATTGCTGTAAATTTCGCGCATTACATTTGACGAGGAAATACCGCATATGAAAGACAATTGTTAATTATATGCGTTAAGCAATGTGCGATCAGATCAATGACGAATTTGATTGGTTTTATCTGCAGATCCATCGTATGTGTGGCTGTTCTGTTTTTTAAACTCGTGTACGTTGTAATAACTTCGGATTCGGATACTC
The DNA here is from genome assembly GCF_038994185.2 of Dermacentor albipictus. Taxonomy (NCBI): domain Eukaryota; kingdom Metazoa; phylum Arthropoda; class Arachnida; order Ixodida; family Ixodidae; genus Dermacentor; species Dermacentor albipictus. Next base: position 106,313,357 of record NC_091827.1, on the reverse strand, counting down.
GCTGCAGAACCATTATATGCTCGCAGCGCAGCTGCATGTAAGACAGGCTATCACCTCCAGATGATGATGTGAGATTAAAAAGAAAAGAATCATTAACTGCGTTTGCTAATTCTGCTCCAAAAATTTCCACGTTTTCTTTCAGTATTTTTGTAATAGGTTCAGTACTATTGCAAATATCGTATGTAGTTTGCGCGACATCTCCCCAGAACGTTGGCTTGAAGAAATTAAGCGGTTATAAGGGTACATGTTCTTAGTAGCACGAAGTTCTTTAGTGAAATGATTTCTTTGTTTTTTAAATGCACTAAGCGTTTGAGGACATCTGGTTTGAATGAATGCTTTGTATAGCTGCTCTAGTTTTCTTATTGGATGCAAAATGTCACTAGTTATCCATGGCTTACGAGCTTTCTTTGGACGGGTAAATGTTTTTTGCGGGATACATGAATTGTCGATAGATGTAAGCTTTTCTAAGAACCTGTCGTAGGCGATTTCCAGATTACGTTCACTCAAAACATCATCCCAGCTTACCTGTGCGATAGGTTCACGAACAGTGGTTAATATGAGAGGTTTAATTGATCTGTAAGAAATGCGCGCCAGCGGCGTAGAGTGGTCAATAATTTTAGAATATTCATTTACAGAAATAAATATTGGAAGATGGTCGCTGACGCAGTAGCTTATAACACCAGAGTGCGCATAGCCCAAATCGACATTTGTAATGAAGAGATCAAAAAAAGTTTCTGTTGTAGTTGTCAGCCTCGTTGGTGAAAATATTACATTGTGGCAGCTGTGTATATCTAAGACAGACCCGAAGGCAGCTTTATTGTGGTTATGTGTAAGTAAATAAATATTAAAATCGCCGCCTAAAATTATTTTATATGTATGATATTTAAGAAATTCCAGGAGTGAATCTAAAAAGCCAAAAAAGGAGGAAACGTCACCGCGAGGTGGGCTTAAGCAGACACAGGATAAACATTTCCGTGATTTGAGAACAAGTGTTTCAAAGTGAGGAGTAGAACAACAATATAGAGATAGTATTTCGCAATGCACTTCATTTGCGGCCAAAATGGACACGCCTCTACTACGCTCCTGATAGCGGTTCACAAAGTAAGACATATCCGTGCATTTCAAACACAACCTGTTTACAAAAACCACGTTTCCGAAAACATCACCATACCAAAGATTATTTTAACCTCGCCAAAGAAACATTCACCATCGTCGTACTTATTGCGACCGGATCTAAAGTTGAAATGCACACAGTTACACCATTGCTGAAATTGAGTCACCGTTGAGTCACTTAGCTGCATCAGTTTCCACTCCGAGGAGACGTTTTAGTGTTGGACATAAGTGTTGATTCACGTAGACAGGCGACATTGATTCACTGTCAAAGTCGCTGTTCTGAAGACGCAGTTTTCTTGCCTTCTCATGCAGGGCATCCCGCTTCTGTCGCCGCGTGAACTGTACAATAATGCAGCTTGACTTATTTCTGGCATGAACACGGTCATCATCATCATCATCATCATCATCAGCCTGGTTACGCCCACTGCAGGGCAAAGGCCTCTCCCATATTTCTCCAACAACCCCGGTCATGTACTAATTGTGGCCATGCCGTCCCTGCAAACTTCTTAATCTCATCCGCCCACCTAACTTTCTGCCGTCCCCTGCTACGCTTCCCTTCCCTTGGAATCCAGTCCGTAACCCTTAATGACCATCGGTTATCTTCCCTCCTCATTACATGTCCTGCCCATGCCCATTTCTTTTTCTTGATTTCAACTAAGATGTCATTAACTCGCGTTTGTTCCCTCACCCAATCTGCTCTTTTCTTATCCCTTAACGTTACACCTATCATTCTTCTTTCCATAGCTCGTTGCGTCATCCTCAATTTGAGTAGAACCCTTTTCGTAAGCCTCCAGGTTTCTGCCCCGTAGGTGAGTACTGGTAAGACACAGCTATTATACACTTTTCTCTTGAGGAATAATGGCAACCTGCTGTTCATGATCTGAGAATGCCTGCCAAATGCACCCCAGCCCATTCTTATTCTTCTGATTATTTCTGTCTCATGATCCGGATCCGCAGTCACTACCTGCCCTAAGTAGATGTATTCCCTTACGACTTCCAGTGCCTCGCTGCCTATTGTAAATTGCTGTTCTCTTCCGAGACTGTTAAACATTACTTTAGTTTTCTGCAGATTAATTTTTAGACCCACTCTTCTACTTTGCCTCTCCAGGTCAGTGAGCATGCATTGCAGTTGGTCCCCTGAGTTACTAAGCAAGGCAATATCATCAGCGAATCGCAAGTTACTAAGGTATTCTCCATTAACTTTTATCCCATTTCTTCCCAATCCAGGTCTCTGAATACCTCCTGTAAGCACGCTGTGAATAGCATTGCAGAGATCGTATCTGCCTGCCTGACGCCTTTCTTTATTGGGATTTTGTTGCTTTCTTTATGGAGGACTATGGTGGCTGTGGAGCCGCTAAGGATATTTTTCAGTATTTTTACATATGGCTCGTCTACACCCTGATTCCGTAATGCCTCCATGACTGCTGAGGTTTCGACAGAATCAAATGCTTTCTCGTAATCAATGAAAGCTATATATAAGGGTTGGTTATATTCCGCACATTTCTCTATCACCTGATTGATAGTGTGAATATGATCTATTGTTGAGTAGCCTTTACGGAATCCTGCCTGGTACTTTGCTTGACAGAAGTCTAAGGTGTTCCTGATTCTATTTGCGATTACCTTAGTAAATAGTTTGTAGGCAACGGACAGTAAGCTGATTGGTCTATAATTTTTCAAGTCTTTGGCGTCCCCTTTCTTATGGATTAGGATTATGTTAGCGTTTTTCCAAGATTCCGGTACGCTCGACGTTATGAGGCATTGCGTATACAGGGTGGCCAGTTTCTCTAGAACAATCTGCCCACCATCCTTCAACAAATCTGCTGTTACCTGATCCTCCCCAGCTGCCTTCCCCCTTTGCATATCTCCCAAGGCTTTCTTTACTTCTTCCGGCGTTACCTGTGGGATTTCGAATTCCTCTAGACTACTTTCTCTTCCATTCTCGTCGTGGGTGGCACTGGTACTGTACAAATCTCTATAGAACTCCTCAGCCACTTGTACTATCTTATCCATATTAGTAATGATATTGCCGGCTTTGTCTCTTAACGCATACATCTGATTCTTGCCAATTCCTAGTTTCTTCTTCACTGTTTTTAGGTTTCCTCCGTTCCTGAGAGCATGTTCAATTCTATCCATATTCTTCCTTATGTCAGCTGTCTTACGCTTGTTGATTAACTTCGAAAGTTCTGCCAGTTCTATTCTAGCTGCAGGGTTAGAGGCTTTCATACATTGGCGTTTCTTGATCAGATCTTTCGTCTCCTGCGATAGTTTACTGGTATCCTGCCTAACGGAGTTACCACCGACTTCCATTGCACACTCCTTAATGATGTCCACAAAATTGTCGTTCATTGCTTCAACACTAAGGTCCTCTTCCTGAACACGGTGACGAGCCTCAATGCCATCTGGTGCAACGCTCACTCCTGAAAGCTGTTCGAGTTTGCAAACAACAGAAGTTACGTCCTCGCTGGGGCTTTGCACAATATCTTTAATTTCGATATTTTTGTTCCTCGAATATTCTTCGAAGTGTTCTAAATGAGACTCTGCGCCGCCAGGGTGTTTCTTGATTCCATCAAGTTCAGCACGTAGCTTACTATTTTCATCCTTCAGTTCATTGTTTTCCGCCTTGATGGCATCGTAAATCTGTCGAATGTCTTCGAAGACACTATTCATGTGATCCATACTGCGAACATCATCACGAAATTATGTTCGCAGTGCTTTCATCTGCGCGCGGAACTCCCTCTCTACAACCTCATGGACTGTCTTTAGCTCCTGCCGTAGTTCCTCCCTTAAATTATTGATTTACGTCTGCGTGGCTCAAGGCTGTATCAGCATCCAGAAAAACACACTCAAAAGGTGCGAAGTAGACACTAAGCAAGGGCAGCAGTTACAACTACTGCGTAAAAAGAAAGAACAAGTACCAAAAAATGGCACCTGTGTAAAAAACACCAACCTGTAAAATAGGAAAATGTAGCTGCGTGAGGTGCTTTCACCCCTATGCTGCCACTGCTGCCAAGGAAATGTACGCCTGGTGAATAGCTACTTTTAAGCAGTTTTTAAAAAAAAGAGCGGACTCAAATTGCTGCCCTCTGCCAGTAATAATTTTGGTAGGGCATCCAAAGCGAGCAACTCATGTTATGACAAAAGCTGTCGCGAAGGTTCAGCACAGCTGTCTAGAAGTGGCGTCGCTTCTGGCCAACGGATAAACTTGTCGGCTGAGGTGATTAGGTAGCGAAATTTCTCACACAGTGGTAGTGGTCGAAAAGTCAATGTTAACACCGTCGAAACGATGATCAGGCTGGAGAAGTTTGCGTGCTGAGGGAAAGGATAGCTATGAATTTTTTCCTGGTGGCAGGGTGCACAAGCACGGACCCACTAACGTACATCGGCATTAATTCGAGGCCATATGTAGCGTAATGAGATACGGCATTGTGTGGAAAAAATACCAGTGTGAGCGAGCTGGTGCATTCTGTCGAAAAGCTGCTTGCATAACGTGCTGGGAAAAAATGGTCTCGGAATCCCTGTAGGAGTGTCGCAGATGAATGTGACGCCATCAAGCAGGCTATCGCCGAACCGCAGAGCTGTTCTCGAAGAGGGCAGTTGAAGGAGCTGGGGATCATTAACTTGATGTGTGGCGAGTGTCTTCACATCGAGTGGCGCAGGACGTGCAGGTAATGTCGCGGCGTTCACACAGCTCAGGCTGTCAGGAGCTACATCCTGGTCGCTGATGATGTGTCGGATGTCAGTAGAGAATCGTAATATAAACAAGAGATGCCGGATTTTCTGCGGCGCTTGTGTTGATGATACTCTGCAAAACGCATATGTCAAAGGCTTGTCATCCTTGAAGGTGGTGAAACTGACGTATGGCAAGGTCACAGGAATTAAATGGTAGGCGCGGACAAGGTGAATTTTTGAAAAGATGTTGGTGCCATGTAGAGCGACAGTAAAATCTTGTATGTTGGGCAAAGGGTAACGATCCGGAATAGTCTTACTATTCAGACATTTCTAATTTTCCACAAGGCCTCCAGTCACCCAATTTCTTAGGCACCATGGGGAATTGAGCTGCCCACTTACATGCGGACGGCCGAATAACGTATAATTCGAACATGTGCGCGAGGTCTGCACGTGCAACTTTTAGCTTGTCCGGAGCAAGTGTAGGTGGCCGGAAGAATCCAGGAGGTCTGCAAGTGATGGTCTGGTGTCACACGTCGTCACAGATAGTTTTTATCCAGTTGCGCCGTGCTGATAGTTCGGGAAATTTTCGTAGGAAAGCCGTGTATTGGAAACCATGGCAAAAGAGAGCGCTAAATCTGTGGTGTCCGTCGCAGCAATGCCTTGCACAAAGACATACGTTACCGCGTTCAGGAGATGTCGTCCTTTGACGTCTACAATGAGGCCATGGCCGGTGAGGGAATCAGCTCTGATAGTGGCAGAACTGATGTTGACAACCGTGAAAAACATCAGAACGCTCGTCCCAGGCCCTGGTTAAATTTCAGCGAGCGTTGTCAAAATGCCGGAATTTGAGTTCCATTCACACTCTCCAAGTACAGAATGTTAGCAGCTGTGCGATCCGCTCAAGTAGCAAGTAGAATACTTACCTGCGCACACGTGCTGATCAGGAAGCGTTGACTAGTCACGTTATTGATGACGTAGAAGACAATACATGGAGTGGGGCCGTAACTGTTCATCGTATTCAAGGACGGCTGGACAGTTTCAGAATCAAGTGGCAGCGATGTGCTTCATCATCGAAACTGCTGTAGCACCAGCAGATGGCTGGCTGATCTACTGCACTGTAGCGGTGGCGCTCGCTGGACGGATCTCGTTGACAAGATGGAGATCGATGATGACTACGGCAGCGAGCAGAAGCGTTCCTACGAACGGTCGTAACCAGGAGCTCCTCCAGTCTGTCGCACATCTCACAGAACGGGAATCTTGTCGATGCTGTCTCTGGCTGGTTTGGAGGGGTGAAAAACGCGCAGTGTGCGACACTGGCTCCGACATCAAAGCTGCAACCAGTGTAATTAGATTGGCAAGTTCTAACCACTTGCCGGCCAATGCAGCGAGCTCCGACAGATCCTTGGTTTAAGCAGTGGCTAGCCCCAGGTGGGTAAGCGCTGAAGAAATAGCTCACGTACGAGGGCGTTGTCCGTGGTGGTAGCCTCTGGGCCGAGAAGATTAAGCATTCGGCGCAGTAACTGGCTTGGGCGTTGATTGCCTAGCTGTTCGATGGAGACTAGCTGTTGTATGCGCGAGCATTCTAGCGTAACTGTACGATCCATTACAGCAGCCTCGACTGTACCATTAGGCGATGCGAGGAAGGAGCGGAACTCGACGGCGTAGTTCATCCATGAAGAGGAGCGTTTTTAACCCCCTCGTAAAATGTCCTTGGGGTCGACGTGATTCCAGCGGCAGTCATCGCTGCGGACGCCGCGGGGTGCCGCCACGGGTCCACTGGCTAAGCGCCCTGGGGCTCGCTGAGGAGAACCGCGTTTGTCTTATGTTTAGCGCGTCGTAGGGACCAAAGCCGGAAGTCCGAGCGCCTACGTTGACATCCAAAATGAAACTTGAAGTACACGGCACGGTGATATTTAGAAGGCGGAGCCCTGTGGGCACGCCTCACTTGCTGTAGCCTTCGCAGCGCAAGGCACTGAGGAAGGAACGGGAGCCCAGCGGAGCCCATGTTTCGCTGCCAATAACTCCGCTGCTGCTGAACGCATTGAAGTAGTTTTCCGGCAAAGTATTTCAGAAATGACGTATATTTACTCCCAATGGCTTTCTCCATTTGGACAAAAAATGGCTGTATACACACACATATATATATATATATATATATATATATATATATATATATATATATATATATATATATATATAAACGAGAAGAAAGGGGGTTAACCGAGGGACCCGATATTTATTAGTCATTTAATGAGAAGCCAACAAACACTGACACCAAGTACAACATAGGGGAAATTGCATGTGCTTAATAAATGAAATAAAGTAATGATAAATTAATGGAAATTAAAGTGGATGAAACAACAATTTGCCGCAAGTGGGAACCGAACCCACAACCTTCGCATGTCGCGTGCGATGCTCTACCAATTGAGCTACCGCGGCGGCGTTTTCCCCATCCACTTTCTTGGGTATTTATGTGTACTAGTAGAACCCTGGGAGTGTTAGCCAGCGCCCCCACTCACAGACCTTGGCGGCGGACGTGGAACGCCTTTTTTGCCGCATTCGTCACGAGAACGTGATCTTTTCGGGTGAAGGCGACTGGTCAATAAACCCACATATGCTACCTGAAGGCATCAATGTTGCCGGATTCGAGACCCTGGTTGTGTAATAAACGAGAAGAAAGGGGGTTAACCAAGGGACCCGATATTTATTAGTCATATAATGAGAAGCCAACAAACACTGACACCAAGTACAACATAGGGGAAATTGCATGTGCTTAATAAATGAAATAAAGTAATGATAAATTAATGGAAATTAAAGTGGATGAAAAAACAATTTGCCGCAAGTGGGAACCGAACCCACAACCTTCGCATGTCGCGTGCGATGCTCTACCAATTGAGCTACCGCGGCGGCGTTTTCCCCATCCACTTTCTTGGGTATTTATGTGTACTAGTAGAACCCTGGGAGTGTTAGCCAGCGCCCCCACTCACAGACCTTGGCGGCGGACGTGGAACGCCTTTTTTGCCGCATTCGTCACGAGAACGTGATCTTTTCGGGTGAAGGCGACTGGTCAATAAACCCACATATGCTACCTGAAGGCATCAATGTTGCCGGATTCGAGACCCTGGTTGTGTAATAAACGAGAAGAAAGGGGGTTAACCAAGGGACCCGATATTTACTAGTCATATAATGAGAAGCCAACAAACACTGACACCAAGTACAACATAGGGGAAATTGCATGTGCTTAATAAATGAAATAAAGTAGTGATAAATTAATGGAAATTAAAGTGGATGAAAAAACAACTTGCCGCAAGTGGGAACCGAACCCACAACCTTCGCATGTCGCGTGCGATGCTCTACCAATTGAGCTACCGCGGCGGCGTTTTCCCCATCCACTTTCTTGGGTATTTATGTGTACTAGTATAACCCTGGGAGTGTTAGCCAGCGCCCCCACTCACAGACCTTGGCGACGGACGTGGAACGCCTTTTTTGCCGCAGGCGTCACGAGAACGTGATCTTTTCGGGTGAAGGCGACTGGTCAATAAACCCACATATGCTACCTGAAGGCATCAATGTTGCCGGATTCGACACCCTCGTTGTGTAATAAACGAGAAGAAAGGGGGTTAACCGAGGGACCCGATATTTATTAGTCATATAATGAGAAGCCAACAAACACTGACACCAAGTACAACATAGGGGAAATTGCATGTGCTTAACAAATGAAATAAAGTAATGATAAATTAATGGAAATTAAAGTGGATGAAAAAACAACTTGCCGCAAGTGGGAACCGAACCCACAACCTTCGCATGTCGCGTGCGATGCTCTACCAATTGAGCTACCGCGGCGGCGTTTTCCCCATCCACTTTAATTTCCATTAATTTATCATTACTTTATTTCATTTATTAAGCACATGCAATTTCCCCTATGTTGTACTTGGTGTCAGTGTTTGTTGGCTTCTCATTATATGACTATATATATATATATATATATATATATATATATATATATATATATATATCATCATCAGCCTGGTTAGTCCCACTGCAGGGCAAAGGACTCTCCCATACTTCTCCAACAACCCCGGTCATGTACGCATTGTGGCCATGTCATCACTGCAAACTTCTTAATCTCCTCCACCTAACTTTCTGGCGCCCACTGTAATGCTTCCCTTCCCTTGGAATCCAGTCCGTAACCCTTAATGACCATCTGTTATCCTCCCTCCTCATTACATGTCCTGCCCATAGCTATTTCTTTTTCTGGATTTCAACTAAGATGTCATTAACTCGCATTTGTTCCCTCACCCAATCTGCTCTTTTCTTTTCCCTTACCGTTGCACCCATCATTCTTCTTTCCATAGCTCGCTGCGTCGTCCTCAATTTAAGCAGAACCCTTTTCGTAAGCCTCCAGGTTTCTGCCCCGTAGGTGAGGACTGGTAAGACACAGCTATTATACATTTTTCTCTCGAGGGATAATGGCAACCTGCCCTTCATGATCTGAGAATGCCTGCCAAACGCACCCCAGCCCATTCTTATTATTCTGATTATTTCCGTCTCATGATCCGGATCCGCCGTCACCGCCTGCCCTAAGTAGATGTATTCCCTTACCACTTCCAGTGCCTCGCTACCTATTGTAAATTGCTGTTCTCTTCCCGAGACTGTTAAACATTAGTTTAGTTTTATGCAGCTTAATTTTTAGACCCACTCTTCTGCTTTGCGTCTCCAGGTCAGTGAGCATGCATTGCGATTGGTCCCCTGAGTTACTAAGCAAGGCAATATCATCAGAGAATCGCAAGTAACTAAGGTATTGTCCTTTAACTTTTATCCCTAATTCTTCCTAATCCAGGTCCCTGAGTACCTCCTGTAAACACGCTGTGAATAGCATTGGAGAGATAGTATCTCCCTGCCTGACGCCTTTCTTTATTGGGATTTTGTTGCTTTCTTTATGGAGGACTACGGCGCTGTGGAGCCGCTATAGATATCTTTCAGTACTTTTACATACGACTCGTCTACACCCTGATATCTTAATGCCTCCATGACTGCTGAGGTTTCGACAGACTCAAACGCTTTCTCGTAATCGATGAAAGCTATATATAAGGGTTGGTTATATTCCGCACATTTCTCTATCACCTGAGTGATGGTGTGAATATGGTTTATTGTTGAGTAGTCTTTAGGGAATGCTGCTTGGTCCTTTGCTTGACAGAAGTCTACGGTGTTCCTGATTCTATTTGCGATTACCTTAGTAAATAGTTTGTAGGCAACAGTCAGTAAGCTGATCGGTCTAAAATATTTCAGGTCATTGGCGTCCCCTTTCTTATGGATTAGGATTATATTAGCGTTCTTCCAAGATTCCGGATCGCTCGAGGTCATGAGGCATTGCGTACACACAAATCTGCTGCTACCTGATTCTCCCCAGCTGCCTTCCCCCTTTGCATATCTCCCAAGGCTTTCTTTACTTCTTCCGGCGTTACCTGTGGGATTTCGAATTCCTCTAGACTATTTTCTCTTCCTTTATTGTCGTGGATGCCACTGGTACTGTAAAAATCTCTATTGAACTCCTCAGCCACTTGAATTATTTCATCATATATATAATATATGTGTGTGTGCCTGTATGTGCCTGTGTGTGTGAGTGCGTGTGTGTGTGTTGAGTGTGTGTGCGTGTGTGTTACGCGCGCAGGATTTTGCGGACGGAATGAAACATGGTCGCCCGAACGCTTCTTTATTCTTCGTCTATTTTCTTTCTCCACTATTGCACCGTGCGGTCCTATTGTGCGGTTCGTCACACGCTTCCCCCTCCCGCCGAGAGAGTCGTAGGTACAAGGGTGGATGAAACCATCTTAATGTCCTCACATAGGGGCGATGTCAGTCTGGCAGTCCGTTGACATCCAGCAGTGCTCAGGTGCCAGAGGCGGGCTGTTGCACGCTGGACAACGTATGCATGCCCCGATGAAGGGAGATTTGGACGCATCGGAGCCGTGGAAACACAGGTGTCGTGGCGACTTGGAGACACGCGGTGTTTCCCGCTCGAATCTTCGGTGGACTATGTAATTAAAGTAACGTCTGAGATGGTCCGGTGCGCCTCGAAAATATCTGTCGGTTTGGTCTTTGTGCACAGCATTCTCGCAGGAATCCTTGGCATGGGAGCAGTCCTGATGGGTGGTGCTTAAGGTGTGTTCGACAACGTTTCTTTCTTAGAAGACGTCGTATTTGTTGTGTTCCCCTCAAGTTTAGTAGCTTCGCGCACTGGCTCTTTCCTTGTTGCATCTGTGCCTTCGTCGACGCTCTCCGTCGTCGTCCGTGTCGAAGTTGCCTACTGGGTCGTAGAAGTAGCGGACGTTGATCTTTGCGATGTTGCGACAGTTGTTGAGGTAGCGTATCTATCGGAATCTGCCTTTGATTACTGGCGCTAATTGACGTAGAGATGAGTGAGCAGGGTGTACTCTGCTCCTTTGCGTAAGTGTTGTCCGGTGGTGAGTACACTGTGGCAGCCTTCTCAAAAGGCCATTCCGAGGCTGCCGCAACGACATGAGGAATAGATGTCTCAATAATTTCAGAGTGGGTGATATTGCTTCGAATTTGTGACGCTTCTACAATGGCAGCATCTTGTTGAGTTGTAGTACGCAGAAGGCTTGAGAGTCGCGAAGCAGGCAGACCTCTATATGTATATGGCTGTATATGGAGTAGTGTTTCGCAAGAGGAGCTATTGACAGGACTATACATCACGCAGTCATCAGTGAACAATTTTACTGTAACGGGACGATCGATGTTAGAAACAATGCCGTTTATATCAATTAAAAAGAACAGAGGACCAAGCACGGAACCTTGTGGAACCCCACACAATACCGGCAGATCAGCAGACCTTATACCCGCACACTTAACAAGCTGTGAGCGATTATTCAGATAAGCCTGCAGGCACAATATCAATCTTTCAGGAAGCCCGGCATCCCTTAATCTGTCAGTGAGGTATGTTCTCTCAGAATTCATTGTTATGAATATCTGCGTTAGGTAGAAGCCAAATGCCTCACCGGTGACGTAGTCATTGAAGTTTGCGACCATGTCCTGTTCCAGCAATGATGCAGCGGATGCATGACGCATGAGGAGGCGAAATGGAACTAATACGGTGTATTTAGTTATGTCCATTGCTTGCGCTGATACGGTCATGATGCCGGTCGGTGTGGGTTGCAAAACGGTGCGCTCCGGGTGCGCGCCGTGGTGTTGAGTCCTGGAAGGATGATGTGAGGCCGATGAAGTGGCTGTCAGGCCTTTATCCTGTGGGTTTGTAAGACGCGAGCACGAGGTTGCAGACGGAAACAAACATGGGCGCCCGAACACTCCCTTATTCCTCGTCTGCCTCTTTATCTGCTATTGTACAGTACCGTCCTATTGTGCAGTTCGTCACCTACCCCCCATTTATATATATATATATATATATATATATATATATATATATATATTTCTTTATTTATTGGGGTGTGTGTTTGTGTGGGCCACATATTTTTCATATTACTGCGTAGTGACCTTCATGTCACAATTATTGTGTTTTGTGCTGTCACAAAGATTGCGTAATGATCAATGTACTATGGCAAGAGTCCCTACAGTTCTGCATTCACGTCTCACTGCAACTTCATGATTCAAAATTGGTGTAAAATGTTTTTGTGATGTACTTAGAAAACACAAAGCAAGAAAAAATTTCAATGATCGTAACGAATGGAGGCCTCGACCACCACAAATAGCCCGCTCGACTCGCGTAAGCACTCCTCTTGTTACAATGGAGAGACTGCGGCACAAGGCCATATGCGATGGCATCTAGCTCAGGCATTATTCAGTCAGAGTCCGAAAGACAGCAGTTCCGCTCGATCTCTCAACAAATACCTATGAAGAACCCTCAAGGTCATACTCAGTACTCTATCACATTGAAAACAAGGATTTTTGCTCGTTGGGAACGCCATTTACCGTGCTGTGAAGAAAGTCTCCATTGGCGTCAACGATACTGCGTGTGAAGGACAGAGATCAAATACACAAAGAAATACTTTTGTGAGTATTGCGATGCCACATAGTTCCTTCAGATTCTGTGGAAATGCTAATACTATAATTTTTCCGCCCTGTAATAAAGCTGAGTTCTTGCCACAGGAACTGTGCACAGTTGATGGCTTGGCTTTAAACGGGCTTGAATGATCACAGTAGGAGAATTAAGTCATCGTAGAATACCCCGCGATGCCATCAATGTTCGCTAAATATGCCACCTACGAGGTTTAGGCTCAAACCTGGCTGATGTCCAAAGTACTTTGAACTACTAAGAACATGGTAAAAGGTAAAACCTCAGGTACCTCTAGCCTCCACACAGCGGAAAACGTTTTCTATTCAAGTTACAGAAGTTTTTTTTTTTGTTATAAACACCTGTTGGACTTCAGTACTCTCCCACTAATGCCGCACTTTATATTCGGGTGAGTATTTTCCTGCTATCCTTAATAAAAATGCTTTACTAAATTTGGCCTTTGAATGTTTCTGACCTTGTGACACCTGCATAACCGTGTATGTCGCTAAATGGGAGCGCGTAGGTCAGAAAGCGAGAAGCATTTCTTTTCATCAACGTAGAAAACTATGTACTCCACAGCAACACAACACCCATTCGCCGTGTAGATGACGACTACAAAAAAACAAGCAAAGGCTTTTTGTTTACATTGCGGAGGCAGATGAGAAGGTCCCACGACGTCACTGGCCAACCTTTAAATAAAGAGAAGGTTTTCTCTTTTCGGACTGCTTTGACTGTGTTTTAGCTCAGTGGGATTTTCTTGTGTGCCAACGGGTTCGCTTTAATTACACAGCAGCAAATTACTGACTAAGCGTGCTAGTAGTGGTAGCAGTTGTTTGGATTTGGCGAGTCACATGCATCGCGAATTGCAATAGAGGCTAGCTTTTTACCCTCACTGCATGCTGTAAGTGTTGCGTTGTAATGTCGCTTCTGACGCAGTAAAAGCTGCACAGCTGTTTTCGTAGAAATGAAAGGATGGGGTGATTCACATTCATGGCCTGTTGCGTATCGAGACGCTACTGTTTGCTGAAAAAAACTATTTTCCTCTGAACGATGGTAGGAGTAGCAAACTCTGTGCTCGTGCATTTTTTTTTGTCGTTTTCCATTTCTCTTGCGTCTGAACATCCGAAGCCGCTCAACAAACACTGGACTGAACATGGAAACGGCTAGAATATGACAGCTTTGTGATGGAACAATGCCTGAATATTTTGAAAAAAAGATGGCCAGTCGTCAAACGACGGCAGCAGAGTCGGGCCGAAACGTCAGTGCGTTGGAATGGCTTCCGTTTCCCGTAGCCATCTGCAACTGCCTTATTTCATGGGTCTTGGCGTTGCAGCAATGAGGTTTCACTACACAGTGCTTGTCATTGCCTTGTCCTGATACCATTGCCGTTACTGGCGCAATAATTGTTGCACTTCAGTGATGAGGCGCAAGTCTTAGTTCGCGCTAGCCGAACTCGTCCATGTATATACATACATACTTTCTGAAAACTGGTTGCGCTAGGTCATCCTACTTCATGCAGACGGGCTGACTCAACCTGACTTGACGCTCGTTCGTCAAGACCCGCTAACCTTTGCACGAGTTCTACGGGGCCCAATTCCAGCCTGACAAACCGACTCAACCAGCTTCTGTCAGGCTGATATAAGCGCCCTGATGGAGAATTCACAGGCATATATAGTGGCAAATATTGCCTCAACGCTGCCCGTCAGGGCTGTTGCACATACACACCTGGTCTCCTTTGCAAGCCAAAGATGCATGTCGTCTTCAGCAATAATTAAGGCCTTGATTGAAGATAACGCAATCTACTGGCTGGACGACTATTTCAAAATAAATTTTGTTGTGAAAATGTTGGTACACGCATATAGGATATGTTATGACAAAAGCAGTACCAAAGCGCTGCACTGCACCGGGGTTTATTGTTTATGGTTGTTGGAGAATACAATATTAAAAAGGCATCCATTGCACCTAGACATAAACAAGAGATGTTTATGCAAGTTGTACAATGCTACAGGAGTGAAGCTTAATGAATTTTTACTAAATAACTGCATTGACTGGCTAATCAGGGGATATAAACAAGACAAAATACATTGGAGAAGTGGTGCAGTATAACAACTTAATGTCAGCATTGTTATTATTAATGTCACAAATATTAATATTTGTGAAGATTTCACACGAGCCGGTAAGCTTGCGCCATTGCACGTCAGCAAACACAATACGTTGGTATGGGAGTTGCTGCGTGATTTTGTAAGAGATTATTCCGTAAAGAAGCTCTGGTAGTGTTTCGGTTACCAAGAATATTTCTGCTGATGACATAAGAAAGATGCGGATCTTTAAGCAGGCTGTATATAACGATGCTTTGGATGTCCTTGATATTTGATTTTGAGACAGGGGTTTATGCCCGCGAAGATGGCAGTGATATGAGCGTTATAACGATCCGGCGCAATTATCCGAACAACGGATGCGCGGCAATGCTTGAATTTGGAAGCAGTGTGTGAGAGTGCGTAAGCTGGTAGAAACATTTAGGTTATATATATAAAGTCCTAATATATTTTGATGAGAGAATGCAATCGAAAGCAGCTTCTAGGCTTTTAAACTACTCCTATGACATAGGCAGCTTTGTTTTCAATATGCCTGTCAAACCGTTCTTGCTTATCAGGGTCACTGGGCAGGCCTTGTTCGAATGGGCAACAACGCATCTGGCTGTGGCTCTGAGGGAACTGGGTTCGAAATCAACCATGTGACAACTTTGGATGGATCAGTAGGCGGCAATGTATACGCAGGTGCGACTCTTTAACGAATTTCTTTTACGCCGATATATGTGTCTGTAACATGCGGTACTGGCTAGATACCACTGTTCGAAGAAACTTTTTCACGCCGACTCAGAGGCATTGGTATTCCGCTGATCTTCTACGAAACCCTTTGATGCCAACTTAGGCTACTGAGCATTATTCAGTATTCGTGTGCCGCTCTTCAGTTAACGTCTATAACGCCAACTTTTGTAGCTACGCATGTGCCACAGGGACTGTGCCATTATACAATGAAAAAGAAAGGATCCCTTAAAATTCCTCTGATGCTGAGATGAAACAAACCAACGGCCCAATTGTTCCTCAAGGACAGACACTGCACGCATTACCAAGCTGCGCCACAAATGCAGCCGGCATGTGGCGCCCTTGAAAGAAGGCCTTTCAGGACAACGGTTTAGGGTGGATGGTTGTGTGTTGTTTAGTGGCGCAAGGGCTAGGTATGGCCAAAGAGCGCCATGACTGATAATGTTGTGTTAAGCGCTGATTTGTGAGTTGCGATGGTGGGATGTAACATGGCTGTAAAGTGGCCTAAAACTAATCAGTGTTATGGAAGCGTAAAATAATGTATAGTATAAAATTATGATAGTGATACATGTAGTGATCTGTGGATATAGTACTCGTGATAAGTTATCATGGAGCTAAAATGCAAGAATATGTATATAGCACTTGTGCTTCCAGGGGGCCTTTGGGCCCAAAGGCTGGGAGGCAGGTGCTTTCTTTTATTGCAGTTACCGCAGCAGAAACCTCTGTTAAGAAGCCCTGCTACGGATTTCCTGGGGCTGTAACACAAACACTATGTATATTTTTTTAAAAATTAAAGCAGGAATTCATGTTCAAAGAGAGGTTCTATGCCTATAACCATTTGATGACGGAGTGGAATTAGCTGCCGATGTGGTAATGGAAAATGCTTTTTCCTATTAGCGTCTAATTGAGTGCATTGCAGCAGGATGTGAAGCACGGTAAGTGGCTCACCACATTTATCACACGTGGTTGGATCGCCACCGGACAAGAGGTAGGCGTGTGGGCTGTATGTGTGTCCTATCCTAAGTCTGCAAAGTGTTACTTCTGTATGGCGGTTCTTTGATACCGGGGGCAAGTTGCCAAGATACGGCTTGATAACATGTAATTTATTTTCTGTCTCTTTATCCCACAAGCGCTGCCAGAAAGCCCTTAGTTTTTTTCTTATTGAGGGCTTGAGGTCCATTACAGGGACAGTCGTGGAAGTGTTGGAAGCGTTCGCGTGGACAGATGTGGCTAGCTGGTCAGCGAACACGTTTCCCTCTAACTCTCGGTGCCCCGGCACCCAGCATACGACGATATGCTGCTTGTACGCATAGGTGATTAGCTGATGATGAGCACGGAGATTGAATTACATGGTTTTTATATTTCTTGACAGTTTTCAAAGCTTTTACAACGCTCAAAAAATCTGTGCATATAACTGCCTTTATGATAATAAATTCTTTTATGTGTTTAACGACTGCCAATATCGCGTAGGCCTCTGCAGTGAAAATACTTGTGTTAGGGTGCAGAACACCGGCATCCGAAAAGGATGGACCGACCGCTGCGTAAGATGCGCCAGAATTACACTTCGATGTGTCTGTAAAGAATTCAGGAGAGGAGTATTTGTGCTGTAACTCGAGTAAGTAAATTCGTACATGCGCGACAGGCGCGTGCTTTTTAACAGCTACGAAAGATGTATCACAGTCTGCTGGTTGGTACTGCCACGGCGGGGGCCGTATAGCAGGGGACATGAGGTTGTATTCAAGGAGTGGAACCCTTGTTTCTTCAGCAGAACAACGGTTTAGTGAGCTGCGCTAGCAATGCACTGGGTATGTGTCACTTTATAATGAAGCTCTGACCAACTTGGGTCACTGAGTATGCGCCGCTGGTTGTGCGGCAAGTGAGGAATTTTTTCTGAGCGTTCACATGCACTGGCTCACCACGCTTCTCGTCTTGAAGGCAACGACCAGACGTCTTGGCACCACAACTGTATGGCGCAACATGTCCACAAACAAGAGCGAAAGATGGGCCCGCCAAGGCCGCATAACGCGTTTCTCAGCGCTCGCACGCACTCGCGCCATGCAGTTTCGTAATTCGCGCAGGCTTTGTGGCGGCGGCGCTAAACGGTGCCCAATGTTATTCCGCAAGCGCTAATCAGCAGTCCCGCTGCAGTACACACCTCATACATAAGTCTTTTCTACGGTGGCAATTTGTCAGCATCGAATATCGTTAGTATTGATTAATGCAAACACATTACCGTCGGCAGTCATCACGAGATAGATTGTGCCCCAATTGTTTAAAGATGTTACTCAAGGTGCGTCCGACATTGCGTTCCAGCTTTCTTTTTAAGTGCAGTGAAAGAATTCATCAGTGTTTTTATGATGTATATGTGACGTTTCTCTGTTCTTTTTCCTTCACTGTTTTTGGCATACCTCGGTAATAAGCACGTAGAACAGCTAAATACGTGTTTACCTCACGTCAGAGCTTTTTTACTGCCTTGTTACGGAACATGGCTGTTCTTGCGCAGTCCGTGCCGATTGGTGTGTTCATCATTGCTGTAAAAGCTGACACGTCTGTTTCCATAGCGTCGATTTGCTCTATAACAGGGAGAAAAGCGCATTCCATGGCTGCTCCCTCCATACTTGATGTTTTGACAATGCGCGCTTATTATAAATATAAAGGAATAGCACAATTTTTGCGTCACTGCCTATCCACTAAATAAATGGTTGAAATTGGTTCGTGGTGCAGCATTTCACAATTTTCGGAAGTGCCTAAGTGGAAACTGCATTCAACAAAGCTAACACACTTTTTAACAAACCAGAGCAGAGAAGCGCGACTCTTCTCTGCGCAGTAAGCTCCGCTAACCGCTATGCAATTCACCTGAAGTTTTCTTTCGCGAACGCGCACGAGGGCGTGACCCTTATCGTACCATTTGCTTTGTCACTGAAAGCAGTTTATTCTTGACGCTTCTCGAGGAGTCTACTTTATTCATACTATTAGGCAGATCACTAATGAAAACTTTTAAGAAATCCGGCAGAGACGTTTAAGTCTGCTTGCCTGTGGGAATGCGAAATCATGAGATCGTTTCTAGACCTCGGAACGTCATCAACACGTTCATTCTGCGCACTCAAGTCGTGTCACCACCTCGTCCTCATTGGCTGTACCGTGATGTGTGCAATGAACCACGCACTAAGCCACACGTTCAGTAATCCAGACGGCTTCGACGTGAACTTTGCGATGACGCACGCCCTAGACACACACCTTTAGTCAGTCAGAACTCTGGAGTCGCCATGTCGTCGGGGAAGCGCGCTCGTCTCACACCACGGAGGGCCGGGTTCAACACCCACCCCGACCGAAATGTACCAAATTTTGTTTTCAAAGTCATTGATTTACTTTATTTACAGGTACCTCCATGAGAAATTTGCAGTCAATTCGAAGATTTCTCGGCATGTTTTTACACTTTGCGCCTTCGGTCACTTTCAGTACTGTCTTTACGTCACTCCGAACGAAGAATTTTCGCTCAATGGTGCGGTTAATGCCTAAGAATTAGGATTACGAGCGCGGGTTGCAGTGTGTTAAACGATGTAGTGGTTCTGCATACGTTTGTAGATATTTTCAGTCGCTGATCCTTGGTGCACAGCTATTTTTCGCCTGAGTCCTTGAAATCAATCTAAACGAATGCCGAGTCGTCCACTGGCGTGACCACTAAGATATCCAGCCCCACTCCGAGCACTGAATTCCCGACTTCATGTTTAGTTCTCCTGTTATGGCGCGCACTGAAACACAGTGACCGGAACTGGAGGGCGACGAGAAGAGCTTTACGCCAGTACGTGCGTTATAAGGCACATTAGTACCGCACAGCAGTCTATCAACGGGTCACATGGCTAGCAAGAGCTGAACAGCATCACGAGGACACCATGACTGGCTCTTGGTGTCTCAGGAGTTTCTGGAAGTGGTTGCGCATGATAAGATGGCATGGGTGAATCGAGCGGAACGGAGAGCAAGAAACGCCTTTTAAATGAAGAAAACGTATTCAATGTAACTACATTAATAAAAATCTTAGCTTAATTGAAGGGGAAGGAATTAGGCACAAGGACGTAGACGCGTTATTTACGTCATTTAACTACAAAAATGACAGCAGACAGCGGATGCCAGTTGTGTTTCGCGAATAAAAGACATCAGAAGCTTTCGAGCAGTAAACGCAAACCAAGTGTTGCTAGGAATTGTTTCAGCTCCAAAATACAAAAGCTGCTTTGTTATGAAGCAGAATAGATGGAAGTTTCACAGTCAGCGTCACTTGTCTGATACTTGCAAAGCGCTTACGGTTACTCCCTGTCTTGGCCGCCCTGACGGTGAAGCCCTTGAGTCCCGAGTGATATACAAGAAACGTTCGGAAAATACACTATATTCATCTTGCCTTCATAAATTATCAACTGCCTGAATTCCTAAGAGAAGAGGAAGTCATGACAGTTCCTCAGGAGTCCAGATATTATAGTAAAGTAGACGGATCTGTTAAATCTCGCCCACTGAACTCTGAAATACTTTATTTTAGGAATGAACGCCGTTTGCAGGTAACATTTACTTCGACTTTGCTGCCCATCCTGTAGACTGATATTCTGTTCCGGCTTGACACTGCTACTACTGTCACAGTTTCTGACAAATAGCGGAGAAATACTGTGCTGCGCGTAAACGCAAAATTCGCTCTGATTACCATCATCATTCGCATGCAACTTAGTACAACAATTCAAGTTCGCTAACTTTAGTGGCAATGACAGGGCTTCGTTTGCAGGGCGTCCGCAAAATAGAGCAGCCACGAAGATCCCCATGTGCGAACTCATTCACAGCAGGCCGCCTCGTCATACCACGCGATCCTTTCTTCAGAAGACAGTACGTGCAGCATACAGCAAGCCGCCACCATCCTCATATAAGAACCCGCCACAGCCTTGAGGCACGAATACATAAGCATGTGTGTTTCAGGCGTCTCTCGCCATGTTTCTGGAAGGCTGTGAAAAAAGGAGATGAAATGCGAATTTTTACAGAAAAACTTTAGGCTCTATACAGTCGACGTGCTGTTGTGCCAACGCTCTACGTGCTTCATGAAAAAGTTCGGAGATTCTTACTCCGTAAACATTTACGCACCTAATTTCGCACACATCCTTCCGGAGAGCATAATAGCAGCCCTTTTTGTTACCAAGGGAAGCGTTAGGTATAAACAAAATCCTGAAGGAACAGTTCCTGCCACAGTTTGATTAGTTTAATGAACAGCATGTTCTAGAGGCTGTATATTGGTGCACTTTTTATATGACATCGCAACAGATGCGAAGCAACCGGATTTTAGAATCAGGTGATAGTGGTGCCAAATATAGATGTTTAAATATGCGGTTAAGCGTCTAATTGGTAACCCAAAGGAAATATCGTCTATATGTTTTTATAAATCCAGACACCCGATATTAAGTAACCAGATAACGAGTTAACAGAGGGAAGTTATTCACTTCCCTCTGGTAGAACCCGAAATCCTGTTTGGCAGATATTTCAAGCTCTAGGTGGTTTGGCGAAAAACAGCCACGACCGTACATCGCCATTTTTGCAAGGACGGGTTGCGCTGCAGGAAGTGTTCGCAAGAAACCCGAAAGCTAAACTCTATGTTCGTGCTTCCTTCTTTCTAACGCGTCCCTGTCGATTGCGCTGATTTTAATACAAACATGAGTCAGTTAGCAGCGGTGAACGCGCATTCATATTCACAATAAAGTATTCTCGATTTTTTAAATAATCCCTCAAAAATGACGATTTCTCGCCAGCATTAGATATCTTCGTTATATGCGCCCCGAGATGAGGAATTCCCAAACTCGAGCATTGGTTAAGATGAAAGTGGTCAAAAGAAAAATGATATGGAGCTATCACAAACCTCTGGGATTCCGGCGAACAACCATTGAAAGCAGGGAAGTTTAGACTAAGTCATATTTTGTTTGCGACCACATTTATCGCCTCTGTCGAACCCTGCATTAGTAAGTGTGATAGGAAACCAAAAAAATATAGATCACACTATGGTGTGAAACTAACAGTCTTATTGCAAGACAGTCCAAAGAAGAATAAAAACCGAATGTGCAGTGGGGCGCAAGAGTCAACGACGTGCTCGGTGTCGTTTTAAGGATCTTCACGGCGCTCTATTTTTTTGTACGAATATTCAAAGCAACGTGATAGCGCTGCTTACCACATAATACCCAGTCGTTCGCTAGCGGCACAGCATGCGTGAAACTCAGGTGCTAGCTTCTTGCATAGGTAAAATTCGTAGGTTGCACTTGTCTCTTGAGGCTACAGCTGCCGCCCAATTGTTTCCAACGTTTGTGCGTTATACAATAGGGCGAGCTAAACATGAAAAATGTGTAATGTTCAGCCTGAGCGGATCGGAGAACAATTTCTTGAGCATATACAGCAAAGTAGCCTGTCACAGGACCAGTGCGAAAGCTTTCAATGCTCCATTATTCGGCCAACGAAATTCGCTCTCTATGCGCAACAGCAAAAAATAATAAAACCCTTTAGCACTGCACATGCTCCCTAACTGTGCACGTGGCCCCTCAGTAGGTGAACTGCTCTGCTTCTTAGCGAAACATGAAGTCCTTTTTGACGTGTGTCCTAGTAATTTTAACAGCCACCGAGGGCTTTTCTTCCACAGATAATGCCGGCTGGGGAATTCACGATCCCTTCAGTAATCCTAAGTTCATGCAGCTAGCGCATTACGCTTTGACTCGTCAGCCGAATGCAGGCGGTATTCCTGGTGTTGCAGTTCGACTACATCAAGTAGCGACAAAGGTAAGTTGCAGTCGTGTGGTGTGAATCCTATCCATGGTGTTTGTTGGGTAACATAGTTTTTGGTTTTCACCGGCGTTTTTCCAGGGAGTTATATTCGTCGAAATGCGGAACATTATAATTTCGACACCCGTCTAAGTATACTTACTGTTCCTCGTACTACGTACTGATCTATACAACGCAATTTCGAACCGTCAACGGGGTAAATACCTAAAATAAGTTCTAGGTAATCTTCTCCTCAGGGCTGCTCATTTCTGACGAATGCTCTATAGCCCATAAATAAAACTACGAACAATGTGCATGACGTCAAGAGCAACAGTAATACGCCTTAACCCATTAAAGACCAGCGTGACCATATGGTCACGGTAGTCTGCACAGTGGATTTCAATTAATTACGATTAACAAAACCGCACCAAAATCGCCTTTGACGTGCCGTTTGACAGATTAGAGCTCCCTTTATGGATACCAAGTAGCAGCAGCTGTCAGTCGTTTTGTGGGAGCCCCTCGCAAAAAAGGGAATAAGTGTTGCTCTGTGAGTAGCGTTGCCATGCATTGCTCCAAGAGGTAAGCGTGTTTTTTTTTCACTACGTCTTTAAGCAATAGTCAGATATCCTTACTTCCGTATTGTTCTTTGAATATGTCACCTTCGATGAGCATTTGTGAAGGATTAATGTTTTATTTATCCATGAACGAGCGTGTTATCTTGCGCGTTGCCATATGGTCACGCTGGGCCTTTAGGTTACCAAACTTTTTATTTATTTTTTAACTGCATTCTCATCGCTTGCACGGCTTTTGGCGCGTTCTCGCGGTGGTTATTTCTTATTTTATTGTCTGAATAGGTTGATGTTGGAAGAAATAGCGAAGCAGTCGTAGAGTAACATGACGACGTGTCAGTGATTTATATCGAGCCGCCAGAGGCTAGCACCTATTCGGGTGAAAGCTCGGCCGATGAAGACTCAGGTGGGCTCATTGACATTCTAAGCAGGGCTCATTAACATTCTATTAGCCGGCGCTGAAACTGTTTTCTCTGACGGACGCCGCATTGGTGGATGCGACTCGGACGATGACGACCCCGGCGAGCAAGGTGACATAATATCAGAGGTTTCTTCTTGTGTAGTTGATGCGGCCATTCCGGCAAAATTATCCACTGCTTCTAAGTGGACGAAGGGTGATCTCCAGACAAGCCTTGGCATATTTCCCGACCCAAACTTTGCTGCTTACAGGGACTTTTCACCTTTTTAGTTGTTCGAACTTTTTGACAACGCCGTACTCGATAGGGCAAGTACTCGTATGTTGAGAAGAAGCGGATCAAGGTGGCCCATCCAAACACTGTTGCTGTACAAGATTTATAGCAGGGACGGCACAGACGGATGCAAATGCAGGCGCCAATAGGATTGCAATCCGTGGCAAAAGGTGGTGGTGGCCGATTATCACTCCACTTTGTGATCTATCTATCATCAACGCTTGGGCGCTAATTCGTAGCACAGGGTTCAACGTCACGCAGGTGGAATTCCGCAGGCAAATTGCACAAAGCTACCTGATGCGATGGGACAATAAGCCTAGAGGACCTGGTCAACGCAGAATACCAAAGACTGGTGGTGCCCTGACTGGTACGCGGTGTGACCAAGTGGCCCACTTTGTTGCACCAATACCCAATGGCAAGAGGTAGAGGTGTGCATGAGATAATTGCAACAGCGCGGTGCACACCCAATGCACAAAGTATAATGTCGGCATGTATATTCCAAGATTTAAACCATATCACACTATATAAGTGTTCGACTATTCGATATATATGTTTTTGTGATGTTTCATGGCTTGAAATAAATGTTTTTACCTTGGCGTATTTTGCTGTAGCGTAAGGGCCCAGTGTGACCATATGGTCACGGGCTGCATTTCAAAAACTAATTAGGCAAGAGTAATAATTTCTTGCATGTGAATTATTAGTATAAATGTAAGTTAAGATATGAAATTTATTTCAAGATAGCAAGAAAATAAAGAAACCGGTCCCTAATGGGTTAAGCACGATTGCCAAATCTTGAAAACATAAGACTTGACGTACAAAAAAAAAATGTTTTCTATTTTCTTCATCAGCTCTTTAGACAACATAGAATAGCTAAGCATGCGTATTCAACATGCGGCGTGGTACTTTAGGCAGGTTCATTTGGATATAATATACTAAACTAATAAACTCACAAATTCTTGCTAGTAAATGCAACTATTTCTTCTGAAGTGTAGCCATTTTATTTTCTCAGTGTCTAAGGATACGGTGTGTATGTTATTAAGGGTACCATGTGATTGACGATAGAAAATCGCGAATAACTACCGTCATCGTAACCACAAATGAGTAGCTTCTAAAGAGAATTCCCATCCTCCAACAGTTTAGAAAGTCTGTATGAGTACTATAAAGTCGGCTTTTAGCTCGACCTGAACAATTAATGCCTCATGCAATGTACAGTTTTTAGATCTACCTCTCTAAAACACTGCTGGGAAAAATACCTGTTTCAAACTTCACTTCTTTAATACTACGGAGGGTAAAGAATCGGAGAAGGACGAATAACATTTGTCGATGACAAGAATTTGTACCGATGATAGGTA
The DNA here is from genome assembly GCF_038994185.2 of Dermacentor albipictus. Lineage (NCBI taxonomy): Eukaryota > Metazoa > Arthropoda > Arachnida > Ixodida > Ixodidae > Dermacentor > Dermacentor albipictus. The sequence continues at coordinate 106,288,343 of NC_091827.1, read as the reverse complement.
TCCTTGTGCTGTATTAGAAACATTTCTTAAAGGTGCATCGGTGCGACAAATATAAAAAAATATGTTTAAAAACCTCTCGCATGAACACTTGTATACATCGGGTCTGGTGGATATGTTTTGATATCGATAGAGAAATATGTTTTGATATTGATCACGCTTCAAGAAAGAGTCTGCACGATCACGCTACGGGATTTTACCCATAATAACTGGTGCCACTTAATTTCAGTGAGGTGAAAAATGCAAATACTTATACTAACCGCAATCGGGCTCCAGAAAAAGCATCTTAACAACCGTACTATGAACTGACAATGTCCTGACACCACCAGCTATAATGAAATTGCGTGATACGTGCCTTGCAGTATCAATTTACGGCGTCACTGGTTGAAAAGTTAAAATCATATTTGCCATTTCTAACGGTCCATCCTTCCTTTTGCGCCATCGTGTTCATAGTACAACGTTTGACGAGAGTACTTTGTAAATTACCCTCAGATATAACCGACCCCCTCATAGCCCTGACAGGTTGCAGTCGGAGGATTGGTTCTAGTTGTATGGGTATGGTATGCTTTGGTAAGTTGGGAGTAGCACCCTGCACCACTGCGCTGTCGTAAATTTTTGTCGTTTTATTGCTTCTACGCGCTTTCCGTCCTAATGCCACTCTGATAAAGGAGCCGTCTCTGCATTTATTTTGAAGGGAACTACACGCAGTGCTCTAACGAACGAGGGTGATGTTTCCTGTGTAACAGATAAGCTGTCGAGAACGTCGTAGCTTTCGCTGCGAAGGTCTGGTGCTGTCGCAGTAGCTGATTTCTGAGCTGCGGGAATTCTAGAAATCTGCTAGTTTTATTAACAATGCCTTTTAAGCATCTTCTGTATATACAGTTACTTCAAGTTCTTTGACAAATTCTTGTGATTATGTTGAAATTGCTGAAAATAGAAAGACTGTGCGGCGTTTGTCAGGAAACAGATGCATTTCAGATTCGAGAACGCTGAAGAGGCGAGCTAACGCTCTACTAATGAAGCCACCATCGAATCGCGACAGTGAAAAAGAACAAGTGATGGAAACATATCAGCGGAGGGCACAATTGCAACCATGACAACTCTTGAATTGAAACTAGACGCACATGGTCTGTGCGGAAGCGCGACTACTTGGCAGAATTTACACCGGGCTTTACTTATGTGAGAAAAACAACCAGTCCTCTATCAGGAACGGCTTCTGGTTAAATTATATATTTGGTGGTACGCTATATGGCTCTGCGACAAAACCCCTGCTGCTGTGGGCGGCTCTTGCGGACACCTCTCAGTACATTATTCAGTGCCTTCGGTGGGCCCTGAGAGCCGTGTATTTATATTCACGATCATCTTCATCTACAGCAGACGCAACACGTGCAGCAGCGGCAACTTCTTTACGTCCACTACAGCACGAACGTCTCTTCCAGCGACCTCAAATGACCTCTGTCACGTGTCGCTGACACCATATATATATATATATATATATATATATATATATATATATATATATATATATATGCTAGCAGAGCCAGATGCTCATGGCAGCAGAACCACAAATCGTATGAGAACGCCTAAGAAACGGTTTCATTTTTCGATGTTTGTAGCGAAGGACGAACAAAATTGGAGAACAGCTTCGCATGACCTCCAAAATTATGTGCTGCTTGAGGCTTCCCGCAGCGCGAGGATCATTCTCGTAGACACCGTGCTGGGACTTATGTCATGGACGCCAACCGTAAGAGATTCGCACCATCTGCTTGGGTGCTATTATAGTGCTGGCAAAAATTATAGGCCAGTCGACCCTGATTGTTTCAGTAGAGTGTAAAGTGCATGTATTACTAATTTAGCCAAAGGGAGATTTCATTGCAGTTGGCATTTAACTACGAATCAACGTAGCAAGCCTGGTGTCTTCTTCAGGAGAGTTTGCCGACCACGTAAGATTTGTTTTTGATTTTACAATATGGGGTTAGTTTACATCTATTCACTGAGATGGAAGAAATATTTGCGTGATTTTGCTTGTATAATTACAAGCTAGACACATCGGCGACGTATGGTTCCGTTTGTTAGTTATAATGCAGTATGTTGTTTCCACACAAGCTGTTACATGGACGCACATAAGTTGAGCCGCATGTAAAGTAATTATTCGCTTTGTCGACCTAACTGCTTAACTAGCTGTCATAGAACAGAAAAAAAACGCATCCAGCGTGCGTCTCAGAAAGCAATTACAAAGAAGAACGCTTCAATGTTCACGCCACTTTAATTAGGTATACCCATCAACGCTGCGACTCATGCTGAATATGACCTCCTATGTTTAAAATTGTGGTGCTGAAAACCTGTGATTCGCGTCTACCTTACTACGAACACCAATCTGGGATAAATCGGTTGAAGTCAGTGTTAAAGGCTTCAATCAGCTTGCTTATTCTACTAACGAAACTAATAAACCAGACAAAGAAAGTGCTCCAATGTCGCCCTCCTGAGAAAAAGACAACATGCATAAGCGATCGACAACTTCCGAAGTGGGGCTGCACAATATTGGCATAAATATTGGGCACCTCAATCCTGTGCGATTGCTCGAGGCTGACTGTTATGTTTTGATACTGTACGAAGGTGAAGCACCGAGCGCATTAGCTTCTCTGGCAGCCTTGAAGCACAAAATGAAGCGCTTTCTTTAATGTCACTGCTTCTTAAACTGAAAACGATGGAGCTTCTCACATTGAGAATAAGTCAGCTGCGCAAACTATCTAAAGAGTGTCCACCTAAAGGTCATGCCTTTCCACGGATATATAAGCAAGTGGCTTTGATTTTAAAAGCAGTTTGAGGCGATACTTGACAATAATCGGAAGCTAAGTGCCCGCGACAGATTTCGATAATTGAGGAGGTACTTGCAAGCAGAAGCAGCATGAGCTTTTGATAATCTGTAGACAAGGAACACATCCGACAAAAACGTGACTCAAATTCCGTAACGCTGATTTTTGGATAGCTTTCGCATCGAGCAGCAGAACCGCTACCGTCCACGCTCTCTACCAGCACTCAGGGCCAGACAATGAAATCTTCCTTACCTCAGTAAGGAAGCCTTCATTGCAGTGAGGCTACCTTATGTCACTCTGAAAGGTTCCTTACTGAGGTGCCCTCGGTGAAGGCTTCCTTGGTGCTTCCTTGGTACTTCCTCAGCATAAGAAGCCAAACAATGAAACCTTCCTTACCTCACTAAGGAAGCCTTCATTGGGGTGAGGCTACCTTATGTCACTCTGAACGCTTCCTTACTGAGGGGCCCTCGGTGAAGGCTTCCTTGGTGCTTCCTCAGCATAAGGTAGCTCCAAAGCTACCTTCATGCGTCCTTACGCCGCTCCTGGCCCTGAACGAGCGCTCCACCTCACTGCTTAACCACGTGGCATTCGCTTGCGCATGCGCACTGTCGCCCACCTGCGGAGAAGCGCGAGCACGGTACGTCTTGCCAGGCATGTTCGTTTCAGTCACGCCTGCGGCATGCAAGCATTGCTAGGCGTTGCTAGGCGTTGCAAGACGCCGGCGTGCCAGCGTTGCTGGAGCACATCAAGTTTTGCACTGTAATGCGCAACTTTTTTTTAACTTTAGTAAACGAAACTAGAAGAAAGCGTCCACGCTTCTCTATATTAGCTATTCAATTTAAAGATTGTGCGACGATACAACATTTTTTATAGAATAATGGTGTTCGCGGAAAGATTTGAAGAGATAATCTCGAACTCAGGCACGCGGCAACCGCTCCTTAGGTGAGGACGGGTGAAGGGAGCTTTCAGAGTACGCTTGCTTCCTCCATAGGTCCTTCGCTGTAAGGAGGCCTCACGTAAGATTAGGAAGCGCTCGAAGGAAAGGAACTAGGGGTGTGCGAATATTCGGAATTTCGAATACGAATCGAATATTTTCCATATTCGAAGCGTATTCGATTCGATAAATGCATGTTCGGAAATTCACGAATATCCGAGGACGGCCGAATAACGGTGGAAACGGCGAATATTCGGATAGACCGCGAATAATTGAGCAATTAACCAATTGTATGCTTGCTCCGCATTCTCCTAAGAACATGTTTATTAACTAAGAACTTCGCATGATCCGCTCATTATCCGTATGCTCTGTTTCAGTCTATCTGCTTCAGGCATTTGAAACATGATCAGTTTCGGTTTCTTTTTCGCCAAGCTTTATAATTCCAATTATTTTTGGAATGCCCCATTGCCTTGAAGGTTGCAAAGGCAACTCAGGGTTTGCTAACGTTGATTCAAAATGTATCAAGGCTCTTTGTGCGGAGTGAAAATTTGATGAAGTGGCCAGCCTAGGCATGTTTCTTGATCCGCGCTTTATGGCCACAGTTCATCAGGCATCTGGTCAGATGATCTGGCTGAAAAACCTTGTGACAAGGGAGCTCCAGGAAGCCGTCGTGGAACACCGTGGGGACACCGCCGTGCCAGCGTCGACTTCGTGTCCACTGCTGGCATCGAGTGTATGGAATGCTTTTGACGATCTAGTGATGAACAAAGAGAAGACACATTTGGCATATGCCCCTGAGGGGGAAGTTACAGACTACGCGCAAAAGCCTCTTCTGGAAAGGGGCATGAATCCTTGTGAGTGGTGGCAGTCCATTGGCCGCTTCAGGTACCCGCTTTTAAGTGCACTCGCCCGGAAGTACTTGGCGATCCCTGCCACTTCAGTTCCTAGTGAGAGTCTTTTCTACCGGTAGAAATGTGACAGTGCATAGAGAGCGTTTACTTTCTGGCCATATTGAGCAGTTAATTTTCCTTCACGACAATCTGTAACAAGCGTTTTACCTGACTGAGGGCATTACCTGAGTCCATTATCTATAATTGAGTACCTCTTTAATTTGAAGCAACCTTGTAAAATGCAATGTTATTTTTAAAAGGGTAATAAAGCTATTGTTACCTCTCTTGCAATTTTTTAATACTACACATGTATTCGATATTCGATTCGATATTCGAAGAGAGTTCTTCGCCTTATTCGTATTCGATTCGTAATCGAAAATTTCAATATTCGCACACACCTAAAAGGAACGTTTCATTGTTTGGACCAAGCTACCTTCATGCGTCCTTACGCTGCTCCTGGCCCTGAACGAGCGCTTCGCCTCACTGCTTAACCACGTGACGTTTGCTTGCGCGTGCGTGCTGTCGCCCACCTTCGGAGAAGCGCGAGCACGGTACGTTTTGCCAGGCACGTTCGTTTCAGTCACGCGTGCGGCATGGAAGCGTTGCTAGGCGTTGCACGACGCCGGCGTACCAGCGTTGCTGGATCACATCAAGTTTTGCACCGTAACACGCTACTTCTTTAGGTTTAATAAACAAAACTAGAAAAAAGCGTCCACGCTTCTCTATATTAGCTCATCAACTTAAAGATTGTGTGACGATACAACCTTTTTTATTGAATAGTGGTGTTCTGGTGTTCGCCTAAAGCTTTTAAGAGGTAATCTCGAACCCAGGCATGGCGGCAACCGCTCCTTACGTGAGGACGGGTGAAGGGAGCTTTCAGAGTACGCTTGCTTCCTCCATCGGTCCTTCGCTGTAAGGAGGCCTCACGTAAGGTTAGGAAGCGCTCGAAGGAAAGGAACGTTTCATTGTTTGGGCCTGAGTCCTCTGGAGACCTCTTTGGATTGCCGTCCATTTATGACGCACTTCCGAGTTACGTGATAGACCTTGGAGGTTTTAACGTTATCACGACCTCAAGCACGTCAATGGTGAAGCAGATAATGCTGTGTTCTGCTGATACTCGCGTTGCCTATCATCGCCAACAATGAAACGGGAGCACAAGGACATCCACTGCCAATTAAGTCTAGTGGCTGGCACTATGCTTCAAACCTTCATGTCCTTTATAATAGTCATTTACGGATGCTCGGAAAGAATTCAGCCTACATTCGATACAGAACAAAAGAATGCCGGCATGTCTGCTTCCTGCAGCCAACATGTACATTGTCGAGACCTAACATCAGCGGTCAAACTCTTTCGAAACATCGAACGTCAGCCTTTTCAATTCTGCTACATTCGTATAAAGTAACATAACACACCTACGAAGAAATTTCAGATAAAGGATTCTTTGTAGCGAGTCCCCTGGCTTTGCTGCACTATTCGTGGTTTGGCTATCGTTCAATGGTATATCGTCGGTGCATCACTTGTCGGCCCAACGAAAAAGACATGCTTGTTCTGTTATTATTCAGGCAGCTACCAAAGAGTTGCTGTCAACTTTCAACACAAAAGAAAGCGTAGTAGGCTGCTGTATTGGAGTCCCAGAAGGACAGGAGGGGGCGACAAATATAAAGCTGTTATTGCATATCGATTTTGAGAACTGGGAGATATGGACATCCCTAATAATAAAATGAAACCTCAGAAGAGCCCACTGCTTGAAGATACCCAATCGTTTGCTGCAAATGTCTTTGCCCGTTACAAAGTGACTGTTGCATGGAAACGAGATCGCAACACGCCTTGAAGAACAACCGGAGCGAATTATTGCACAAACAGTATCCTTCATAGTGACGGCTTTTGATGAAATTAAACTTGCTGCAGAGATACAAGTAAACTATGCAGATCCCACGCACTGTGGGGATCGATGTAAGTGAAGCTTTCTGTTCTGGTTGCTTTGATTGACGATAATTAGCGGTGATGTTGACAGCTAAAGCTTAACTTTTTCAACGTTTAGTCAAAAACGAGAGTGGTGAGTTGATGTTTAAGTTACATTGCGTGCACCACTGCTGTTTGTAGTACACAGCGCACGCAGTGTTTGCTTGAAGCGTTGTTGTGCGCCATGTTTCATAACCTCTCAGGAGGTTGGTCATTGTGATCGCCTCACATGACATATGCTGCCGTGGCTAAAGCATTAAAATTCAATTGGATTAAGGGCTGTACCTGCCAAAACCGCAACCGCACTATGAGGCACGTCTTTCTGGCGGACTCCGGATTAATTTTTACACCGTGATGTTCTTTAGCGAGTACCTAAATCTAAGTTAATGTGCGTATTCCATTTCGCCCCCATCGCAATGCGGCTGCCGTGGTTGAGGTCAAATCCGCGACCTAATCAATTCCCTAACCCCAAAGCTACCGCGGCGGGCACAGAAATTTTGACTTGACGGTCGACTGCTTCCGTAGTGTCGCCTGGACCCTGTGGTGCGCTTTAATTAAAACTGCTCTGCTTCTGCACGCCCTGCGTAGTTTGTCCCCTTGACATATTTGCAGGGTGCTTATTTTTTTTAGTTATAGCAACAACCTACCGTACCGTACCTTGAACTTAAGCTTATCCAGCTACCTCGCAGCCGCTGTAGTATAGTATTAGGATTTCCTCGCCTTATCACTTCGCCTTTACCCTACCTACTCCCTTGTATGAGAACGGCCTCTTCCCTTCCGCCCTCTCTACAGTTCTACCTACGCCCCCCCTGGACTCGCACGTTAGTAGAAAGGGAAGCGCTGCAGTTTCTGCAGTGCTTCGGATAGGAGTCACGTATAAATACAGCTGTCAAGAGTCTGATATGGCTACTCCCAGAGAGCTCCAGAAGGATTTGTCATACCTGCTAACCTGAACATTTGGAAATTCGTAAAACTATAGCGGCGGGGCAAGGAGGGGGGGGGGGGAGTGTGCGCCGCAGCACTTTCTTTAAGGGATTTACCTTTTGCGACAAGCTTACTCACGTTTTCACAACCACAAGTTAAATCCGTGTATTGGAGAGCGACAAGAGTGAAAACGCGGACACAATTTGTTTGTGCAATGATTTTGCTGTTGCCTACTTTGCCTGCTTCAGAGGTTTCTCCATGTAGGTTTGCTCAAAGCAAGTACCATTCTGGTGCCCCTTGACCAACATCAGATTTTGAAGTGTTTTCTCACACACAGATGAGCGAAACCCCGTTGGAAGTTTCTTCACAGTGCTGAATATTCTCTCACATACACCATTGCTGTGAGAAATGGAGAGAATACCCAGCATAACCATTGAACTTCTTTTAAACCTGAGTAATCCGTCGACACCTCGAACGGTTCCTAATTGCGACCGCTGCACATCCCACGTGTTCAATATATCGGCGGGAACCTGATATGCTTCCAAGTTGGCAAACTCGACTTCAAGTGCATCGATTGCTTCTTTTGATGTGGCACTCTGCTGGGGTAAGACAGCAGGAACGCCATAATAAAATGGCGCACGTTATTGAATGAAGCAGTTTCCAGAGCTTGTACTTGAGCAACTTCAGCCATCTTAAGAGAGACGTCTTCTAGTGGGAATTTGTGGTGAATGTAATCGCACGTTACCGTTAAGTACAGTCGTACAGCAAAGAACTGCTCTCTGTCAATGCAGCTCAGTGTCTGAAACACAGAGTAGATTCTGCTGCCAATGACACCTTCATTACGTTTCTGGTTCTTTGCACCTACATAGTCAACTTCCAGCAATGCATGACATGCCTTGACAATACATGGGCGCACAAATCTTGTCAGGAGATCCTCAAAAATGTAGTTCAAGAGGCCCCTCAGTACATGAATCTCTGGAGCCTGTGCCTGAAGAAGGCAGTTTGCCTTCTCAAAAAGCGGTATAAAATTTTGCTGAAAAAGATAGCAAGCCCTGTTTAGCTCCGATGACAATAAATAAAACCGAGGCTCCTCAAGGGTTGCCTGGCTGGCTTCTCCATGTATGAAGTTTCAGTTTTTTCGCGCGAGGTCCAGAATGAGCTCCTTTCCTCTTCAGCGAGAGTTAATCGCCGTCGGCGCTTTTTTTTCCCAAGGTCTGCAGCCATCTTCTGGAGATGTGTAGCAGACATTGGGCTCAGTGCAGGGTTCTTAGAGGTTAGTGAGGAAGTCTCCGGAATTCGGTATGACTCAAAAACAAGCTATGCTTGTTGCACTGCTTTGTTTCAGATAAAAAAAAAGCGGCGTAGTGGTTTCCACTGGTCGAGCAGCGTATTCAAACGCTTTCCCAACGGCAACCAACATGTCACCGAATGCTTCAGCATCCTTCTGACCACGACGTCATACATTTCTTGGAACTCTTTAAGGCGATCTTTCCGTTTAGAGCTTTTATCTAAGTAAAATAACATGTGAAGAAAAGCCTCATCAATTTCTACAGGAAGACTTGAAGCTCCTTTTTTTTGCTGCCAAGTTGATGAGATAGCACGGGCAAGCAACCCCTGTTAAACCTGGTTGAGCCTCTCTTAGTACAGTAGAAAAACTGTTTTTCTTACCGATCATGAGATTGGCTTTGTCCCAAAACGTAGCCAACTGATTTCAAACAGGCAAATTCCGAGTTTCATCTTGTCTAGAACCAGATTTGCAATTCTGCGATTTGTCGCTTCCCCTTGGATGGTCCCGAGGCAAAGAAGGCGGCTTTTGACTATACTCGTTTCTTTACCGAACTATATCATAACAGTAGGGCAAAGCTGCATATCCCTATTGTTACTGCCATACACAGTGATCAAAAATACTTTCTGTTTTAGGGCATCGAGAGAAGGAGTCTCCGCATTGGCGGCCATTTCCCGAACCATTGACGTCGTCTTTGTTCGTCCACAGGCGCAGCGTTTCGCTTCCTTGCACTTGGGGAACATCTTCCGGAAATCTGGTCCGGCATGATCGCTGGCAATAAGCGGGAAGTTGTGTTCAACTAAAAACGCCCTGAAAAGGCATTCTGCTAAGCTAAGCTTGCTAAGCTTGGCTGGCTGTCCGCGGCTCACACGTGTACCTGGTGCTTTTTGGAAACGATGTTGACCTCGATGTCAGACTTGCCGCCATGCGAGATCTCCGCATCACCTGCACACGTGGTGCAGAATCCGAACGTCTCCCTCTTTTCGACGGCACAAAGCACGAACATTATGCCATGTACGATTTCAAAAACACTTGCAAGTACTGTCGGGACTTTGAGCACGCCATTACACTACGAGCCGCTACAGGCCGGAGTCGCACTGCGTCCGACGCGGCAGCTGGTCACACAAAAGGCGAGGCCTACACTGCAGTGACTGAAGCTTACTGATATAAAACCTCGTGTGGCCGCGCGAAGGGCAACAGCATGGCAACATGTTTGCGGAGTCCCTAGAGGAGCTATCTGCACTATCGAGCTTTGGATATGGAATCGTGACCCCCTGAGTAGACTGCAAGCTTGCAGCTGCAAATCATGATCTCATGCATACGTATTGCCCTCTCGTTCCAGCGCAAGGTACCAGGGTGTAGTTTTACTACATTTTCACATTTTCTTTTGTAAATAAAATGTGTTTCGTAATATTTCAAACAAGAGTCGTCATATCGTAAGACTAATCTACTACATTTTACGGAAAATTCGGAATAGTTGGCAGGTACTGCATTGGGTACATTTGGCGCGGTGGTGTCAAAACGACTTTCTCGCATCGCCTTTCCCTCTGACTCGCCCCTATTATCTATACACAATCTCTGAACCACCCCAGACGCGGTGTGCCAGACAGCAGGAGCCAGAGCAGCAGCAGTGGGAAACTCAATAAATCAATGAAGTTTTATTTTCGCCGCAGACAATAAATTGTTACAGCGAAAATAGGGGGCCAGAGGAAAAAGCTGCGCCTGTGCAGCTTGACTAAGCTCTAGCCAACCATACAGCAGCAGTGACACGACGATTCGTTATATCGATTCAGTTATATACGCATATCAGCAAATAAAGAAACTATGAGACCATCCCATCACATATGGCAGTTACAAGAACAATTACACAGCATAAAAAATTCAATGAACAGTTAGACACATAAGCAACTCGAATACAATCACGCAAAGAGGTCAGATAAGCTTTTAATAGTAAGGGCCAGAACGTCAGCATTTTTCCGGTCTAGGTCATTTAGTGTAGTTGCCAGTGCGTCGTCAAATCTTTCTTTCCCATAATGGGTGCGCAAGAAGCTAATTTAGTATGGCGGTTGATATCTGAAAGGGTAGGAAATTGTACTTTTCCTGAGATTTGATAATTCTTGGAATAGTTCCGCCCTATCTAAAGTGGCGTTTTAATTGGTTCTTAATAATTTGTATTTTTATATATTGGGGATTTTCATACCTGTGTTTGTGAAATAGTGGTTCAGTGCGTTCTAAGAGGAAGGAATTTCTATTGATCGAAGTGTTTTTCTATTGATCGAAGAGTTTCTGTAAGACGAAGGAAGAGACAACGAAAGCATCGCTTAAAAAATCCTGACTCACCCGTAATCCACGATAGATGTAAGCATGAAATGGATACCGGCAAAGCAGATGTGTAGGAGACTACACTAGTCACTATCTTAACATAGTGTGCATGTTCCCAACGGCACACCTTACTACACCACACAGCACTGCACCGCACCACGCCATACTTTTTACTGGTCCATATGAAGGCAAGAAATTCCTCTCGCTCACAGAAACTCATTGCAAGTCTACTATCGGCCAAGCAGCCATTCGTGGTGCCCCCGACGCGCCACGGGACTCGCGGACCGCTGGAGTTGAAAACACCCCTCAGTGCCAAAAGATGACAGTGAAGTGTATAGTGCCGTTAATATTTATTCTGTGCTATGAGCTTTCAGTAAACACCGATCGCTTCAGGAATTTATCGGTTGCGATGAAGAAATAAGATACCATTGCCAATTATCATTTTTTCCACGCTAAAAGAACATCAATTATCCAGTTGTATCAGCACTAAAAAAATTCCTCGACGGACTTCATTTCCAAAGCTGCTCACAGGAAATTTCCCAAAAATAGTGCACACGAAGAATCAGTTTTAAGGGAAAGATTCTGGATCCTGAAGGCACCGCGATATGTGAAGAACAGAATCTTCTTCTCCGCAGTTTGCCGAAGGTGCAAAGCGTCATCTCATTCAGCAGATAATGCACCATTTCGCACCGACAGGCTTTGGCAATTAAGGCCTTAACGTCATTGGTCTAGAATTCGCCGGATACTTATTACTCATGACAAATCAAAAGTGCGGATTTATTTTTAACCTGCGCTGCAATAAGAACTGTTTATCTAAGGCAAATTAGGAAGTTGAGTACGGACTAGTTAAGGCAGGCCCTCAAGTTGTTTATGGCAGAAAGATGAGCGTCCTGCTCAGTCACGTACCCAGTGTTTTTTTTTTCAGGAGGGGGGTGGGGTACCATTACTGGTACCAATGTGAATAATGCTCACCATTCATCATAAAGATGCGTAAACCCGCAAATGATCAATGAAATATTGCGTATCTCACAGGTACGCTCTGAGATACACCACATCAAATGTACTTGCGCATGAAATAAGCGCAGGACGAACACTGCCAAGAACAAGTAAACAAGCGAAAGGGCAAAACAGAGATTTCTAGTAGTCCGTTTTTAATTAGCTCTGGAAGAAGTATAGAGAAATATATAGTTGCAGAAGGATCACAACTTATTTGTATCCCTTGTTTACTGCTCTACCATTCAAGTGCCAATACCGACTGGTGCTGTTATTTGGTAAGTTGCGTAACGATGCGTCGCCACCTCTCCCGTACAACCGCTTAATCGCAGGACGCTGCAGTTCTAGACGTACTGCGCCCACCGCGGATGGTTAGAAAAACACCCACATTAGCACAGAAGAGAAGTGGCAACATCATGTGGCTCGACCCACAACTATAGAAGCGTCATTCAAAACACAAGGAATAATTTTCCACTTTCGGCAGCATTTTCTCTACTTCCTTTGTAAATGAAAAGATGTTGTTCCATAAATATTTTCACGAACAAAAACGGTTAAATTGGTTAATTTTTGCTTTTCCTTTCTGTTTGGCTGTTGCTTGGGCTCTCTCCCTTAGTACATTGCTTAATTTCTCTACCTCCATGGAACTCTGGTTCCTAGTTGCCAATTTCGCACAAAAAGTGCTATAAAATTAGAGAAAAACCGCATGAAGTAACAGGTGACAGTCATATTGCTTATGGGTTTAACGGTTATTGCCTGGTTTGATGACGGACGCTGTTTCGCATTAGTTTATTTTCCACCTTATCTAGCCCATATCACGTGTGTATGGGTCCGAGAACTGCGAGCGTCGCAGAGAGCCGTCACTGAAAGAAATAATGAAGCAAAGAGAAAAGTTAGGCGCAATTGGCGTTTTATCGGGCCGCAACCCGTTCCCCGAGCATACAGACCAGCTAAATCCGAACTGAATCCCTTTCCTGGTCCCTACATCAGACTAAACAAAGAAGGTTGAACTAACGAAGCAACAGCAATTTGCGTGACCGTTTAATAGATGGTGACAACAGAACGCATCTCGAGTTATTCGCGCGTGCACCGAATCAATGGGAAAGCTGGCCTTCCCATCCGAGGAGATGCCGAGAACTACAACAATCCAAAAGGAGTGAAAAAGGGAGCAAGATGTTGACCGCCGAATAGCTGTCAAGTCTAGAGACTGATTTGGCGGCACTTTCGGAATGTGTGTGAGTAATGGTGGCATGGGCGGAGACGACGAGTTTATGCTGCTTAATTACGGAGGTGGAGGCGGGAACCTCCGCCCTCTCCCCTGGGTACGGGCCTGGTCCAGCATCATTTATTCGGCCAAAGTCTTACGTTCAAGCTCCGCCACAAAGAACTTTAGCTACTGCAATGGCTATGTTGTTTACATGAACAAAGGAACTTTTGTCCTGAGGATGGCCTCACCTGTGTGTTTAAGGTTCGAGCTGAACTGTGGTGTTTCAGTGGAAGCTGGGGACTGTGTAAAAGAAGCCTTCCGTAGCTGTTGAGGAAACGCGTCTGTAGGTTCACTGCAAGTCGACAAAGTACTCCGTGAAATCGAAGTCATAATTACCTGGACGCCACTCACCCTCGTTAATAGCACCTGTATAAATAAACCATTGGTTAACACTAGCCCACTTTTAATTGAACAGAAGGCTTACTACCTTGTCCACCAGTAACATCAAGACTGCTGCTTCCTTGTCGGATGGGAACAACCAGATATGGCAGTACACAGCGACTTTACAGAATGCATTATCCGCCAGAAGAGATGAAATTTCTTCTTGAGCTTGCATCACATCGTGACATGACATCTAGAAAGTCTGAACACCCCAAATGAGGGGATGCTCTGCTGGTCGAAGGCAATACCAAGTAAGGAGGACTTTAGAGAAAAACGGTTGCCAAAAAAGTCTACTTCGGGCCTGTTAACATTCGTATCTGCCCTGTTCGATTACTCGAGAAAATCTTCACCTCCAGTGCAGAACATATCCCTCTGGAAGTCATCAACTGTTCCGGGGCTTCCGGAATGGTCTAGTGGCTGGGATGCCTGGCTCTCACCCAGGAGGCCCGGATTCGATTCCCCACGTCGGAATGTTTCGTTAAACCCGCCGTGGTTCCTCAGTAGCTATGGTGTTGAGCTACTGAACACCAGGCCGCGGGATCGAATCCCGGCCGCGCCGGCCGCATTTCGGTGGGGGCGAAATGCAAATACACTGATGTGCTTAGATTTAGGTGCACGTTAAAGAACCCCAGGTGGTCAACCTTTCTGGAGTCCTCCACTACGGTGTGATTCATAATCTGAGAGTGATTTTGGACGTAAAACCCCATAATTTATTTATTGTTGTTCCGGGGGGAACGTCATGGGAAAGAAGAAGAGAAACCTAATGCATATCTCGATGAGCAGCTAAGAGCAAGAAAGCTTATCAATTCCGGCTTCAAGTTGCCATGGCTTTACATTACATTACATTAAAAAGCGACACACTTATGCATAAATGCATTTCCTAAATTGTGAAACGAGACCTTTATTTCGCTCAATAGATTGCTCTGGAAAAGTCAATTATGTGGCGTACATATACATGAAATACGTTTTTTTTTTCAGGGGACTGCCCAGCAAGGCATCAGTTACCTTCTCAACTTTGACCTTGTGCCGCTAACCTGCTCATCTCACCAGGTATACCGACTGATGCAATAAAAAAACTGAAGATTTCCCTGCTTGTACCTGCACCTTAAAGCTAAAATAGGAACGAGAGTTTTAACGTATTGTATAAAATGAGGATAAAGACAGTTATGTTCGATACTTTCCATGCTTCATCAGTGAAGTGAAATCATTGGCTTCCTTCTGAAGCATAATAAGGCGGGAACAGCGTTAATGGCATGGACACACGGGAAGATACATAGAAAGCACAATGCAGCGCGAAAGTGTAGCATACCGTTTTCCATGTGCCTTCGCCCGTGTCGGTGTGTTTCGCGCTATGCCTGCCGTATTATTTCACAGCTTAAATTTGCTCTGGGACCTGTGTTAACATATAGCGTCTTCTCATGGACAGAAAAAAGACACTTGTGATGACTGCAGCTATAATTATCAGGACAAGTAACACGTCCGCGTGTCAATGTCATGTTCAGTCAAAATTTAGGCGACGCTACGGAACAAGGCCTCTCTGAGAACTCTATCGCCACTCCCTGCCCCATACACACAATATCAGATCACCTGCATTGCGTCAATTAGATGTACAAAAGTTTTCATATCAACATTAACCTTACTTTTTTCATCCTTCAGTGTGTAAGCTGAATCTTCGCACCAGCTGCACTAAAGCATATTAACTTTAAAAATCCACACATAAGGATACTGCCTATGACATGACTTGCGGTACTCCACTTCCCTCGCTTGATATCACCTAGACTAAACCCACCCATCGTCCTTTATTGGCCGAAGCCCAATATTTCAATGCTATGCTTATCATTTCAGGTTCACCGGAACGTTCTTGAACACAGTGCTTACATTGAGAAGTGTTTGCCATCCTGCATTCGTATGAAAAATGTCTACTCTCAAAATACATTGTTTATCTGTTGTTCCAAAGGTGACATTAGGCCACACAAGAATTTCCAAATTTTTCCAAATCTGAGGTGTCCTTTCTTTTTCGTGCGATGGGTTTCCCCCTATTAAGGTTGCATTACAATAAAATATGGTACATCAGTCTAAAATACTTTCGATAACTTTTCAAGTTTCATGTGGTTTCTAATTGGCAATGCAAATCAGAATTTAAATCTGCAAGAACAGTTCCATATTTTGTTTTCTCAAGCTGCCTTGTGTATCATATCAAACCTGAAAGTTGCCGATGCAATTCTCGCACATTTCTCAAATTTCAATATCCCCATAGTTCTCATAAGTATAAGACATATTGCACTACCTATGCAAGTAACATAAAAATTTACTTAATATATGCTATTCAGCAGATGTGCTTCTAATATTACCAAGGTCGCTTCAGACAGTAACCTGTTTGTATTCTATTGTACATATCTTGCCCCTGCTGTAGGTGGTGTTCTTACTGCTTTCAAGCTTTATATGTGCTTTGTGCTACCTGAACCTTTCGGATGCATGTTACTTACTTTTCACTGCACTCCTCCTATTGCCTCTTCCAGCTAACTGGGCCTGATTCGCAGGGCACAACGTATTCTCTGTGCGGCGGTTTTTCTTTATTTCATGGCCTTCTGGTGGTTTTAGAGCTTGGCTATCTTGTTTCGTTGTAAATCGCCCTGACTTCATTTGCAATGTATGACGATATACTAAATATGTGTCTTACCAATTTTACAGGTGCCAAGTTATGGCAATGGCACGACCGCTTCCATGTACACTTCAGTCTTTTGCATCATGGGGGAGGTAAGCAAAGCTCTCTCAAAACGCGAAGTTTTCCTTCCCCTAATATGCTAACCAAATGCTTAGTTCAACACTAACGTTTAGAGTAAGCATATTGACATACCCAGAAAGTCTACTTATTGCATATGTTTTTCAATTTCGCGGCAAGGTTTGTAGTTTCGTTTTTCGCACGACATGAGCAATTTTACAAGGTAGCTGGCACTTCAGAGAATAAAGCTTTTTGTGTGCTTTAACAATAAATTCAGGCAGGCGCGCTAACGTTACCAGGAAGCTTTACATACGTTGAGTTGCTTATCTCTTTCGTGTGAGCGATTTTCACTGTCTAACAGACGTTATCACTTTGCGCGGGATGCGCCCACATTTATCGAAGGTTTCTCGAATGTTATGAATGCTCCTGCTGCCACTGAATCTTGTGTAATCTGATTGCATGTGCAACGCGAATTGTGTAGAACTTTCTGGAAGACACGCGGGCACCATCAATTACCCTGGGACCTTAGATGACTCGTGTATAAAAGTCGATGCGCATGACCGGCAGATCAGATTTCGACGATCGCCGACTGCATTCGCCACAAACCTTGTGCTTTAAGTGTAGCTAGTCTTTGCTGCCACAGGTTCAACCAATGAAATTTAGTTTCGCCCATATACAGTATTCCTACTGTGTTCTTTACCGCCAATACTGCGTGACAACATAACTATATGAGAATAAAAAAAATGTTCACCTCGCTCATCATTGCAACAATTTTTATTAGCCTTGTAGCACAAGCTAGAGGTAGGTAAAAGCAAACTAGTATAGAAAATGAAGTTCGTTCTTATCTGTGCGTGATTTTTGATGTAAAATGTTGTTATTGATATTTTTTTATTTTACGATAAAGTTAACAACTGTTATTCGGCAAAAAAAAACTCTGTTAAAGAGCTACTAAACTATGCTTAATGGTACACCTAAGCTCAGAAATTTGCCATGATGTAGGACTTCAACAGGAGCATCTTAAGCATTGTAGGAAGTTGAAATGAGTGGCAAACACTTAACATCAAATTCAACTGTTATAACAGAATGAGTATACAGAATTGCGTTTTTTGGGTTCGGTGCATGCTCACGAAATTCTGAACTTCAAGTTTCAAGCTTGCTATAACTTACCCAGTCTTTCAACTTGTTTGAAAAATATTTTAGGCCGCACATCAAAATTCTACTCTTTTGAGCCCGAAAAATCGTTCTTTGTAAAATGCTAACACAAGCCATTGAAATAAGCCCAGAGGGTGTTTTCTGAAATAATTTCTCTGATTTGCGTGTGTTTGAAATTGGAATTCGGAGTTGACCCCGAGCTTAAGGTGCCTAAAAATCTCTCTTCTAGGTTCTTTAAAAATGTAATTTCTCGAATTTAATTTTGGTATATTCTTTGTACCAGCTTGCGAATCTAAAGCAAGTTGCGAAAACTTGACGTTGCTACGCGGTCTCCTCGTAATATATGAAAATCGCAAAAATACATCGTACGACCAAGCTGTCATGACGTATATAACACATTGCACTCGTCCGCAAGAGCTATTTTCGAGGGAGCAGCATTTGCAGCCTTGTAAAGAATATGGCCGCTGCTTTGCACCGTGCGTTAAATAAACCGAACAGCTGGAGTGAAAAAGGATTGTGCAGCACACTTGCGGCGTTGCGCATGGGCACTCACAGCTGCTCCGAGAACAGTTCACGGAGCGTGCCGGCTGAACGTTGTGCTCGAGCTTTCAGAACACAAAAGAGCGTTTGCGTTCCTCAGACGGTTTAAAAAAATAATAAAAAAAGCTTCTGCTTAAGAAACACCAGTCTTAGTTTCAGTGTTGGCAAATCGTAATTCGTAGCACGGTCGGTGAAGCAGTAAGGAATGTCGTTGTCAGCCTACCGCGTTAGCCCATCGGTTTCTTCGCCCACCGACATTGTGCACTGTGTATAGCTTATGTAGAAAAGAAATGCGTATATACTGACCAATGGATTGCTGGTTGTGAACAAGGGTAACTGCGGTCGGTGCCTCTCTTTTCTACATATGGATGTATTTTCTGCGATAAAAAACTATTGCAACAAGAGGTCACTGTTTCAGTACAAAGGGTACCGGTTTATGACTACGTTGTTACCCCACTGTCAATGTGTAATGGGAAGGCTACGCCTACCGCGATATCTTTGTACAGTTTTACCGTCGTGTTCAATGAGACTCGCGAACTTTGAATAAAGCGCCTACTTTGTTCTTTATCTATTAGGTGTGAGGTCAGAAAACGCTTTCACGCCCCATTGCAACTCAAGATC
Organism: Dermacentor albipictus; assembly: GCF_038994185.2. NCBI lineage: Eukaryota > Metazoa > Arthropoda > Arachnida > Ixodida > Ixodidae > Dermacentor > Dermacentor albipictus. The sequence continues at coordinate 106,269,540 of NC_091827.1, read as the reverse complement.
AGTCAATGTAGCCAACATTTCTTGTTCCTCTTACAGCGCTAGAGTGATATGTGGCAGCTTCTCTTGTTATTCATTGTCTGATATTCGCAAAAAAGCAGTAAACCAAACTTTTGATTTTTTTCTGTAGAAATTTGACGCGGAGGATAATTCACATTTTAGGAATGCACCGTGACAAAGAGAGCTTTCAAGACCGAATTTGTAACTCAACAAGAATGATTAAAACAACCGGCATCTAAGGAGCATGCTATTACAGAGAGATAAGCATACATTCACTGACCTTGGCTTCCACTGTCGAACTGCGTAATAACGAAGTCGCATCGGCCACAAAAATAGTTTCGTCGGATTTCATAATCGTAATAGGCGCACACCGACATATTAGCGAGAAAAAAGAAAGATATCGCGATAAAGTTTATTTAGAAGAAACGCAGGCAGGTGTGCCTTTGACGAGCCAGCAAAAGGCCTCTTGTGGATTTTCATCGCCAGTCCGCATACTGCCATGCCTATAGTAGTCGCCGCAGCAAATATAAATGCTTTATTTTACCGTGCCCACTCTACATATTCCTACAATCCTATTATAACACCTGAAAAGGATGAAAAACGTGTCAGTTATAGCTGCGCGTAACAAAGCTCAAATATATATAATAACGGTTGTGTAGGGGGTAGCGAATATTCATTTTTGAAGCAGAATTGAACACGAAGAGAATACAATCGAATAAACTTCGAATGGTCTTCGAAAATCGAATAGTCGCTACCACGAATAACAAAAAATGATGTTCACATCCTGGTATTCCTAAAGGCAGCATGTTGATATCATTACATAGTCCGTTAGGAAGCATTGTTTAATAAAAGGAAAAATTGAGCGTTACTAACGAACAAATTGTTAGCTTCTTCGCACGCACAGGACTCTTCAGAGAGTGCGAAGATATAGCCTTTAAAGTATACCTACCCAGTGGCGTAACCTGCTACACTCTCCAAGTACTCATGCCTTATGCCTATACCATACCCGCGGGGGTGAAAATTGACGGTACTTTTGCTCCAGTTTTTTGTTTGACTTCGCGCACTTCACGTTTTCAAATACTCAAAGCGTATTAAACATATTCGCATTTCAGAATATTGTTTATTCGATTGGAAGACCGGATCGAATAGTAGTCTATGGGATTCGTTTTTTGAATGTTACGATAATCCGCACACCCCTACAGTTTCGTCGGTGCACAACTCTTTGACGACGTCGTATATTCGGCACGAGGCTTTGATTCTCACCTCTGCGGCAACAATAATTGTATTCTGGTACACTGTTGAGGCCTGTTATCGAGTGCAGCTCTCGTGACCAGACTTCGGGCCCGTCGGCGCCCCGCGCACTGTTCGCCAACTGCTACTGACCTAACCAAAATACGAAAGGGTGCTCTCAAAAGAAGAGGAGAGTTGGTAGCCATGAAAGAGAAGAAAAGGAGCATCAATACGGAGACCTATGATTTAAAGTGTGGCTTCACCTCAGAGCAGGTCGCGCTGCCCATAAGCCAAACCACAATGAGTAATGTTCACATAATGCCACATCAAAAAATAAAAACTAATTACGGGGTTTTGCGTGTCAAAACCACAATTTGATGAAGGGGCATGTCATAGTGGCGAAGTTCGAATTATTTCGACTACCTGGGCTTCTTTAACGTCCACCCAACGCACAGTACACATTGCATTTCACCACCATCGGAAAGCATCTGTGGCGGCCGAGATTTGATCCCGCGACCTCATGCTTAGCAGTGCCACGCCAAAGCCGCAAAAGAACCACGGATGGTGGATAATTTGCACCTCAACTAAATAATAGAATTTTCGGTGGAGCTTAAACGCGCACAAATACGGTACCTGTGAGCGCTCGGCATTGTCGCCAATACGAATCTAAGCGATTGGTGTTACCACGCGGGATTGTCAGGCTGCCTAACTGACTGCGTTGCAAGCAGCGAAGCCGCGGGCCAGAACACGCATGCGTCTCAAATGTGAGTGATTCGAAAATAATATTGTTCAGGTGAGCCACCAGCAGACTTTTCGGACGCGGACGGGGGGGGGGGGGGGGGGGGGGCGTTTGCACGTGGATCTCTACTTGTCTACTACGGCCATCAGTCTAGCCTGTGCGTTTGACTTCATGCTCTATAGCCGGCAATATTTAGAAGCACTCGTGAACGACTACTGACGGCGAGCTAGCTCTGGCGGTTTGTCAACCGCAGCTCTGTCACACTTCTCTGGCGGCTAGGCCTAACCAGCACCCCCAGCTTCCAGAGTCGGCAAACCAATTTGCACTTTTATGCCAGTCGGGATGATTGCAGAATTGTTCAAGAGTATTGTGTTTGCGGCTGCGCGCCCACAGTCTTCGCTCGAACAACCTTATGGCGTCCGAAATATCGGCTAACATTAATTCTGGCACGAAGTGTAGGTGGTGGTGTCGCAGCCAAGCCCGATTACTGTGTAAGCCTGAAATACAGGTGGGCGGCATTTGGATATTTCATTTACCAGTATACATTTCTTGAGGCACCTGCGAAGAAAACATCTCCATCGCATTAACCGACAACAAGCTGGGTACCACATTTTCGATCGCGCTAAAGCCGTAGCATAATTCATTAAAATAAAGTATGGCCAGCCAGGTTTTGTATTTTGTTCCTAATATTGAGGTTTCAATGCATTACATATAGGGCGACACATATTTTACATCACAAGAGCATACGTCTCAGGTCGAACCTCTTCTGTTTTGTTTGTGCCATTTAACGGAAAGCAGGGTATTGAACATGCGAGCCCACCATAGAAAGTGGTCAATATTACTGAATAATCGCCATGTGGTACACGAAGACGCTGCATGCAAGCTCTTGTCCGAGCGATCGTGCTTGCCACACGTCAATCAGAGGAGCTAATTCTCTCCAGGAGCAACTGAAGTGTGACAAGTGCCCGAGACTACCTGAACACGGCGCAACTAAAACAAACTTACTTTATCACGTGGGCAGTCATGTGCGTGTTTGCTTTCGCTCTTGTAAAAATCGGCAGTGCGTCCAGACAAAAGAAATGTAAATAAAATAAGCTGTACGTTTGGCGTCCTCAACCTACGCAAAGGGTAATTACAGTGCGTCGTATCCAAAAAGAATATATCGGTATGGTTCGGGTTCAGCGCGTTCCAAATTTGTTTCAGTCCAGTTCTGGTATAGAGGCACAAGAATATATAACGATGCGTGAACCGTTCGCAACACTTGTCGTGTTCACAAACCAATTCGGGACAGTTTATTTTATCCGGCCTCGGGACTGATATGCTGCGTAGTACTATCAACTTGTCCACATAGCACATGTGCAAGTTTCGTCAAGAGGAGGCAGAATATGGATAACTACACAGATGTGTGATAGTAATTGCGTACTTATTAAAACAGAGGTAATTATTGAAAAAGCCCGCATTATCGTAAGGTCTGCGTCGATATCACACTTCTTACTTGGAGAGCAGCGGAATCAGTGAATTTTTCTATTGCTTCAGGTTTATGTTACAGCAATGTTGGTGCGAAAACAGTGGCATGTGAGCTCTGGCGTCGAAGACTACGCACATTCACCTTGTAATGCATAAATATCCAGTTCAATCTTCTAGTTTGTAGGAAGGGATGAATGCAGCATTTGACATTTCACTTTGGGTGCTGTTTTTAAAGAAGCAGGTGAGGACATTGATGCTTCTGCACGCTGAACAAAGGGTTTCTGTTGAAGAATACGACACTCTATCTTGTACATCATCACGTGCTAAGTGATCGTGCTCTAAGGACGTACAAAGAAGTCTACAACCTAAACATTGTGCCCCACAAAAAAAAAAATCTGCAACATGACGAACGTTGTACTCACCTTGGCTAAGCACCAAACGCGCGTTGAAGCATCGCAAGCAAGAAAAGCAGATTTCGCGTTCCATTAGCGACCATGGTTACTGCTTACTGAAAGGTGACACTATTCATTAGAGACTGCTGTGTTTCGGTTAAAATAAGTGGTACAATGAACTCTTATATCTCTCCATAAGGACATCGTATTTCGCGCTATCTGTGTCTATCTAGTGTATCTACATTTAGTAACAAGTTGACATGACGACCGAATCGGGAGCGTCGCCGGGAATTTTGATTCCGTGGAGCACCTAACAATGTTTTCGGCCGTGGAACACACCTGGCATGGCCGACTTCAGAAGGGCAAACGTCTCTGCCGTCGTAGACGTAGTTGCCACCAACATATTCATCGTCTATGACCGTTCGTGCACACAACGCAACTTGCGAGTTGTAATAATCTCCTAGTAGGGTGCGCCGATTCAAGTAGTTGTGATCCGATCAATCTTGGAAACAATTTAGCCCCCATTTTTGAATTATATGCTTCAATCCTAGTGTGCTGAACCTGTAGTAGTTACCATTTCATTTCGTTCAGGTTCGGGTGTGTTTCAGAAACGTTCCAAAAATATCGATTATGATTCGGGTTCAGTTCGGCCCTAAATTTACTTCGGCTATAGTTATTGGTGTGGGTTTTCTTCATCTCCATTGTTATAAGGAATGTCGTGGAGGTAGGTTCCGGAGTACTATTGTGACAACCTGGCGTTTTTAATTAGGCACCCATGACAAAAGGTGTCATTTAAGCATTATAATATTGAATATATTTCTGTGTACTACTATACAATAGAAACATGGAGGAAAGGTAAATAAAACAATCACTACAAGCACAAACGCGGTGCACGACCAGCCCTTGCATTTCACCACCCTTGCAATGCCACCGCAGCGGCCGGGAATGGAGACAAGCACCTCCTGCTCAATTGCGCATGGTTTTGTTACTGGCAATATTCGAGTAATTTTGATCAGATTGTCAGCCATCTTGTCTAACCTTGGGTGAAATTGTGATTAACAATATTTAGGTTACTTGCCACGAGAAAGGAAATATCAAACTTTGATTTTTCTCGTGTATTCACCTAAGACTGCAAGACACCTAACTGGACGCGTCGGTTTTATACCGCTTACTTTTTCATCCTTGGGAGATCAGAACTGGCGCACAAAGGTGTTTTTGAATACACAGTTGGTACCCACCAAGTGTATGAAATGTTAGCTGCGTGGTTATAATTGCACTTGTCGAGCATACGGGAAAGTTTACAGAAATCGTCCACCCAAGAATCCCGACGCATCGTCTGCAATCAAAAGCAGTTTTTACGCTTTACGAACGTTCGTAGGCTCGGAAACATATCCTAAAACGATGCTGTGCACCGGATCGTTCTTGAGGTGTGCTCTAAATTCCTTAAAAAATTGGAGAAACTTAGATATTTTGTTGATCTTCTCTGAAGAAGCTTTACCACTGATACATTCATTTAAAAAATTGTACAGTAATTAGACTAGTAACTACGCAAATTCCAGTGGTTAACTTAGTAAACAAAGCAGTCATGCGAGTGGTCCCAATAGAAAATTATAAGTGCTTCATCCAAGCATCTCATAGCCATTTCCAGAACCTAAAAAAAAGAAAAGTTGTTGCTCCTAATGTTATACTGTAAGCATTTCCGACAAATTTAGCACAGAATAGCGAAACGGAACGTCTAAAGAACGCAACTGTCACTCCCTTAGCGGACGCTCAGTTAAGAGTGTCGTGAAGCGCCACCGGCCGAGCGTAAAACTGTCCAGAAGGCTATTTCATAACGATGGTACCTGGATACTCGCCTGATGATGTGGCGGGAACAGTCCTGCTTCTCATTACTAGGTGTCCTCTAAGGACATAACAGTGACACTCGGCGGCTGTTGAGTCTCGATTTTCTGTTTGAAGCTGGACGAAAGTATGCAACTCGGAAAAATAGGCAGCGTCGTCATTATCTGTATATAGAAACGGCTAGAGCTGCCTTGATGGCCTGGTTCAAGATTTTCCTTGAGACCATGGCTCACTTGTTAAGGAAGTTAAACAATTGAATTTAAATAAAAACTTGCCCGAACGTCATTTTCAAATCTCTGCCTCTGTGGTGAAACTAATTCAGTGGAAATCACTTCATTACTCTAGCGTTCCTAACATTAAGGCTTTTCATGACAACCCCGGCAGGTGTACACTGCCAGGCTGTACATTAATACTTTTTACTGATACTCCCATGCGTGGATGGCTATAAGTTTTATTAAATATAATTATTGAATGCTCCTTTCTTTCAGGCTTGCGGTGGGGCCGTATAATTTGTAACGTTGGTATGCGGAATCAGTAAATTGTTGGTAATTCTGCTCATATACATAGTTGCAGCACTGTGTACCGCAATGAGTGATACTCTGGGGCGTCATAAAAGTGGCTGTCACTGTATAAGATGATGCATCTGCCGCGAAAATGAGGCGCAGTTATCTCAAACTCATTTTAATCACCTTATGGCATTTATAAACAGTCTAACTTATAAAAAAACTAAAAACATGGACAAGCTGTCTTATAGTTATGAATTCGAACAGCTTGTTTCTGTCATGCACGCCATACAAGAGTCCCGACCGACAAGAATTCGTTAAGCAATATCTTCTGCTAACAGAATATGCCGACCATCAGAGACAGTAAAATTGCTAGAGGTGATGTTACTTTTTATGTCTTGAGTTGCGACGCTGGGATCGATTTTCTTGAATTATGCGTACCTTAGCACTAAATAATAAACTTTAACTTAGCAAAAAAATATCTAATAAAGAACGATTTGTAAAAACTTATCTTCCCAGCTAACCATGATCATAACAATCGTCTCTTTTTTTTTCTTTTCAGTCGATGAACTCTTGTTCAGTGCTGGTGTACGAGGAGCCGTCGGCTAACGCTATTCACGTTCTAGGAATAGACTGCCTTCACTGAAACCACCGTTCGCTTCTCAAGGGAAACCAGCGCCGAAGCAAATAAATATTTTAAGTGTGCAAAAATGATCTTGAAGCTCAAGATTGTGCACTGCCTTTTGTAAACTGAGTAGTTCATAATATGATTGAGGTACCTTGTATTTTGAAACGTGTACAAAGTTTGTCATTTAGGACAAGCGTTCCTTCCAACACTTGAATCTTAACAGAACCTAATTACGGAAGGAGTGGAGCTCGTAAAACAAATTCTGTTAGAGCATATGATGTGCGCTTTATAAGATGTCGCAGAAACAATCGCAGATGATTCTCAAAATGAGAGATAGCTCTCTTGTGCAACAAGTAATCCGAGAACCACGAAACCTTTTTTGGCTTATCAGCAGGCACAAGAGGTGGCAGTCTCGCTGTCCACCGAAATGCAATGCCGGAGAGATAGTAAATTTTGCGAACCCGGCATCCCAATTGATGCTTCGCAGCAATTCCCAGTATCCCAAGAGCCGCGCTCCAACTTCTTTGCATTGTCTTTGCGTGATGTGGCTGCGACCGACTCAAAGGTACGGATGGGGTCGCTCGCATTTGGCGCACATCCCCCTTGCATTTTACTCTCCTAGCGCGTGACATCGCCCACGCGTGCGCGATCTAGCCAGCTGTCTTGCTCGCCTGGGGCATTGACCAATAAAGGACACACAGCAATATCACATATGCAGTGCCGAATTCGTCTGCTCGGGCACACAACGAATGGTCCATGCTAAGTGACCTCTTCTAGTAGCAGCCATCGCCAAGATAGTGCTGCAAGTAAATTATCGTCCCGGTTTAAATGATATTACCATTTTACAGCAAAGGTGTTTATGGGGACACTGCGCCGTCCTTGTCGGACTTTGCTAAAAAAGAAGCCACTTGACCTAGCAGCAATAGAAAAGAAGAGTTCAACAGGTAAGCAGGGGTTGGAGCGATCTCTTTCACTCTGTGCGAATGTTATCTCATACGTGTATGTTATACGGTTGTCACATGGTGCATTTTAAGCGATCGAAACAGACCGGTATCAAATTTATCCACGATTGATTCCACGCTGCCGTACGTTATGCTGGCGGTTTGCGCCCAATGAACACTGCCCAGCGAGTGAAATGCGATGCTAGGAGTGCGTGAATACCGGCAATTCTTGCGGGAGCAAGAAGTGCTGTCAACCACGTCAATTTTCCAAACAATTCCAGCGCCCTCATGTCTAGTGGGGGGCCTAGCGCCCAATATGCAAAGCTTAGTATTAGTGTTAGCACAATTTCCGTCCCAGCTACAACTATGGGAAGACCACGAGTAGTGCGTACCCCTGAAGAAGAAGCTGCCTGCCGCGAGCGCCAGCGTATAAAAGTGTCGGACCAACTCTCCCGCAAAGAAAGCACGCCAAAACACACGCAGAAACCTCATGCACAAAAAACGAAGAAGCAAACACTGTGAGAAGCACAAAAAATTACCGACGATTACGTTACTTCCTAATGCGAAATTTGAGCGCAGCAAATAAGCTGTTTCACCTTTTCGATAGATTGAGGCAAAGAAATCGAGCAACACATGTATGCGCTATCACAGAATTTTTTTTTATTTTTCACACGTATTCCTTTAACAAAGACTCCACTAACAGTTCTTGACAGTCATGAAGGAAGCTTTGTGGTCGGAGAAATAGACTGATATATGTTCGACTTGGTACACCAATGCTTGATTCTCAAAGACGAGATCTATACAAGTGCCTCGCGAGGTTGTCACAGCCGTGGGACGCGTTACGAGCGAGAGGAACGGGATGTTCTCCCGCATAAGTGTTAGGAAATTGCTGTTTGTCTTTATGTCAACATTAAAGTCCCCAACTACTAACATCGGTGTGGATCGATGGACGGTTAATGCGAGTTGCAGGAAGTGCACGACGTCTTTCGTGAGTGCGGTAGGGGCGAAGTAGGCAGCTACTACCAGCAAGCCGTTGGGCAACTTTGCGGCGCACAGTTCGCCAACTTCAAAGTTCGAGCCGGCGCTTTGACAACCGGAGACTCGCAGGAAGGGGTGGGAGGGGGGCGGCGTGTACACCCAGCGGCAAACGATGGGGGCAGAAGCGCGTGCAGCAAGCGGACAACACGATAAAGGGAGGAGGGAAGAGATAGCAGCGACTGACTGATGCCGCTGACGCCGATAGTGAGTCAACCCCAGCTGCGGAGTTGGTTTCAGGGACAACGCCACCGATGCCGACACAAACAGTATGATACCCTCGCTTCCGCAGCGCTAAGAACCAGGGGGGGGGGGACCCTTTCCTCCTCTTTCTGCATGGCGGCGACGGTGTTCTATGCAGTCACGTTATCTTGACTCTCTAGCGGCGTCAGCGGCATCCAGCGGTATCAGTCGGTCGCTGCTAGCGCTGGGGGGATGAAAGGGGGGCGGAGCTGGTTACGAGGCCGACGACAACGCCGACGCGAAACCCAGGAACGGACGCCAAAGAGCTGCGCTCTAAAAAGCACTCCTAAAGCGCGTTCACCACGTGAAGCGTGCTGTGAAAATGAGGTAAAAGAATCGTGAAAAAAAAAAGATTTACATTACAGACTGCGATGTCATTCAAACGTCACACGAGAGAGAGAAGTGATTCTTGTGGGGAAGGAGGAAAGGCTGGTTGCAGAAAATAGTGCCAGCCTTTCCTCCTTCCCCTGAATAACCACTTCGCTCTCTAGTGTGAAATTTGAATGACATGACCTAACACTCTGTGTAAATAACACAGCTTCGCTATTCGACCAACTTCAGTGAACTGGAAAGGGCGATTATTTTTTGGAAACTTCATGCAGTTAGTGGTAGACAGAGGCATTGACCTTGGGTACGCTAGCTTTCCGCTGTTATTTTGGTCATGATACTCTACAATTCGGGGCAGTTGAATAAGTATATATAGCGTGAATGCACGCTACGTCTACATCACAGCAGCACTTTACCCCTTCTTTGCAATACTTACTTTATCTTCTGTTTTTATCCGTGTACAGCAAACGTTGACCTAATCCTGAAATTGAGGCACGCGGCCATATTATTTAAACCTCTGCTTTAGTGCATACCCAAAATGTGCACCCTTTCATTGATTGATTTTGTAGTGCTTTGAAAATACTTAAAGCAGCGTTCATTAAAAAAAGACCACTGAGGATATACTTCGCATATTCTACTTGCTTCCACTTTCACCCGTGTTCCTTGTTCTTAATCTCCATGATAACAGTGCAAGACAACGTTATTGTGTAGTTTGCGTATAGTTTCGTGTGAGGTTACAAATCTAACGCAGCAAAAGCTTTACTAATAACATTTGAGTTCCATCATTCCATTGCTGTATAGCGATTTCTTTGAGAGAGCCTCACAGCTTGTATAGTATTTGTTTGTTTGTTGATCTGTACATTCTTCTAATACATAAGACGACAAGCGTTCAACTATACACTCAGAAATATGCAGACAAGTCGATCAAGGAAAGTAGCGGGTAAATCGTCACTCAATATGAGAGGAACTAGAGATATACAGAACTGTATGCGGTCATTTTCAAGCGAAGCTTGTATTGCCACACTCGTGTCGGCGTCGGTGTCTTTGTACAAAAAAGTCAAGCCGCGCGAAAATAGAAATTCCTTGTCGGGCTGTAGTTTCGAAGCACCGACCTCCGGGTTAGGAGACCGATACGCCAAAATATATTCAGCCACTGCCACTTTCTTTTCTTGATCACCTAGCTTCATTAGAATTTCACGTAAACGCGTACATAGAAGTCACATGGTGCAGAAAAATAGTATTAGATTATGTAAAGAAACTTTACTTACTTAAAAGGCCCCCAAAGAGGCTATCACATGCACCAAACTGACAAGCTACTGAAACCACTCTAACATTTCAATTACGTGCTTCAGGACATGACGAGTGTACTTAAGACTTTCATTTAGGCGGTCCCTCGCAGACCTTTCATCTATGCGAGCATTCCTCACATCCATACTCGTTTTCCACGCGCTGCTCATACACAAAAGCATTTTGGAGTCAGCCGGCACTCCCCTGTGTCTGTACACAGTAATAATAGAACACCGAAAGGGCTTATCGGCAGCTCTTTCTTCAGTGTTCGTTTGAGAACATTTCACAAGTAAACGGAGTCATGGAAATGCAAGAATATCTGCTAAATAGTTTAAGGTTTCTTACGTATGGCTCTGTTAACAGACCATGGAACAAAGAAGCCCTTGCTCTATAGCCATGGCTTCACAGGGAGAGTGCCAGAATGCATTTGAAAAAAGAAGGTTTCCGCTGAATATCTAACCGGCATTTCTTTAACGCGTTTCAGCACATTGCGTTCAGGTCCTCAGTTATACATGGTGCGGTATACAGGAAGCGGCAAGAAAAGATAAACCAGATCCCAATATAGTTGCTTACACGTCATAGAAGAGAAAAATTCATTCGAGGAATGTGGTTTGAGTAAAGAAAAGGACATAATTTCTCTTAGAAAACCTATAGGTGTTGGAGTTTGTTCATTCGTTGATGAGGCAACCCACTCAGGAAAGGAAGAACTTAATCTTACTTGAATAACAGTTCGCAGAAATATATCACTTTGATGCCTAATAAAAACCTACAAACAATCTGTTTCAAAAAGAAGTGTGTTAGCCCTAGACCCCCATTTTTCACCGAATGAAACAAGTTACACTGGCTAGTTCTTTGCCAAGTGGATACCACTATGTATACCGCAACACTCTGTGAAATTCCTTCACCGAAATTCTTGCCATGCATAACACTTGTAGTACATAATACACTTTTGTAGCTAACACCAAATTGCAAACACTAGCTCTTGAAAACATCGAAAAATTATGTCCGCCCCACTTCTCTGTCGGATCTTTAACTATTTTTAGTTCTTGGATCCAATACGTTGCACTGTCCCGATAATGTTGCAATGGCACGCCTAGATATTTTCCAGCTCATGTTGCAAAAATACTCGGGTTCTGGTGGCCAGCTACCGTGCCATAAAGCTGGGCACTTAGTCCATCTGACAACACTTCTAGTTGCGGTGCAACAAGAAACAACCTCTTTCATAGTTTTATACATGCTGTCTGCATCACCGCAAAAAATTGCCACGTCCTCTGCATAAGTCAAAATTCTAGTCGTTATTCCACTATAGATAAACCCTCATATAGATTGTCTTTTAATTATTTTAGAAAATAACGGCTCGAAATACAAGGAAAATACAGCAGGCGACAAACCTCATCCTTGTTTTACTGATTCCGCTTTTATACTGTCGCCTTATCTCCTGTTAATTACTAACGTTGCAGTGCAATCTTTGTACACAATTCTTGCTCCATCTGTTATCACTGCACCGCCATTAACGTGTTCTAAAAGCAAGAATATCACATTGTCGATGACTCTATCAAAATCCCTTTCAGTGTATATTTTTATCATGGTGACTGTGTCCGCCCTTTAATCTTAACACTCCAGTATGGCCTTTGCAGTTTGTATATTCAAAAAGAGTAACTTCCCTTTGATACCGCAGGTCTGATGGGGCTCATAAGTTTTTTTATAACAGTCTGCAACTGTCGCACCAGTACTTTAACGTAAACTTAATAGTTCCTATTTGTCAAGCTTATTGGTCTGTAGGGTTCAAGCGCCAAACATTTTGCACGGTTTTTCGCTTTAGTAATTAAAATTACGTACGATGTCCGAAAAGAAGGAGGCGCTTCCTTCTTCTCATACATCTCTCTTATAACGCGGTGTAATGCAACGGCTATTCCATATTTAAAGCTCTTATAGAAAGCCCGTCCAAGACGATCAAGCCCCGGTGACTTGCCGGAGCTAAGTTCGTTAATCGCATCCTGAACTTCCGAAAGGCTTATTGGTCTGTCGAGCATTTAACAGACCTCGTCCGATAATGATGCTATTAAAGGCGAGAAGTCACTTCTGAACTTTCAATATCACTTTCCTTTTTTCTCCATCAAACTTTCATAACAAGGTTCAAATCCCTGCTCAATCATTCCAACATCGTTAGTGACTTCCCCTTAATACGTTATTTCTGTTATTTCTTTAGAAAGAGTGTGTGTCTTCTCGTCGATTATTGCTCGCTTTGCAGGTGACTCTCGCATTCATAAATTCTCTGCCCTTGCCCTTCATACCGAACCCGTGTACTTTTTTTCGTCCATGAGTTCAAGCTTAGACTCTCATTTCTTTCGAAAATAATTCAGGTGAATAGCTCTCTGCGCATAGCATGTGTTTTAACATTAGGTGTTATTCGTTTTCGCGCTCTTTTTTAATATAGATTACCTATGCTGCTTCAACTGCCGTGAATTTAACGTCTCTTCATAAGAGTTCCCATTCTGCAATGAAAAACGCTGACACAGTTGCGCTGAGCGGATTTTCTAGGTTTTGTTGCACGGCCCTTTGAAAAACAATTTGCAGAAGCTTATCATTTAAATTCCGTAAGTACCAGTTGAAATTTGATGTTTTTTGTTTCTTTCCCATGGAAAACATAGCCAGACAATGATCGCTAAAACTAACATGTAACATTTGATAACTTGAATATAAACGTAGAAAGGTTAACGGAGCTTATATTCTGTCTAGCCTCCTATTACACTGAACTTGGTATTGCGTATAGATGGGACCCTATCACGTAAAACTATTCCAATGTGTTTTTATTCCAATATAATGACCTCACATTTGCGTCACCACCGACGCAAGCACCGGGCGGTCACTCGCAGGGTTGTCTGAACAGACCAATCAAACGCTCTCCTCGTTCATAGGAGGTCCCTTTTGTTTGCTTGAAAAACGAACAGCAAATTGCCTACACTCAGCGGCTTGTCGTATTTAATTGGCTGACAAGATTGGCTGACAAATGGAGGTGGTCCTAAAAATGCTTTTGCCAATCGCTGAGGGATGATAGCAGAATTGGAACAGAAAAGTTTGGAATAGGGGTGCAATATCGTAAAACTATTCCAAACTTTTCTATTCCAATTGTGCAATCAGCCCATCACGATTGGTCAAAAACAATTTGGACCACCCCCACGTCACCTGTCTTTTCACGCGACGTCACGAAAACCGCGATAACTCACCATTTGATTTAACATGTATATTATGATATAACTCACCATTTGATTTAACATGTATATTATGATTTTGCACAATTTGACCCAACAAAAGAAATATAGTTATTTGAAATTCGATGCGATCCACCCACTAGACAACGTGGGTAGTGTTGGAACCTCAGTGCTGACACCCGTTGTTGATATCGGACCGTTGGCGCCCGTTGTTTCAAATGGGTCGCAAGCCCTAAGGGTAGCGTTGGCCTGGCGGCCTGGGGCACACTGGAAGCATCCGAAGGTCCCAGCAAAGCATGAGTCGACTGCTGACAGAACAACTTGTTTATTCTAGCATCGCAAAAGAGCTGGCGGTCAGGTCGACCGAAGTAGAGACGGGAGAGCACGTTACTCAACAGAAGAAATCGGAGCCTCTCTCTTGGCGTCCGGGAGCAGCTGCTTTTATACTGTTGGCGTCGCGGGCAAGAAGGAAGGTCACGGGATGACACCACGTGACAGCGAGGCACGGACGGACTGAGAGACATGTAGAGACGAGTGTAGTGACGCATCAGCCGGGCCGGCGCCGGTCAGACTTCCTCGATTCACACTTGGGCAGCTCATCTCCCCGGCTGCCGCGCTTTGACAAGCGTGGGCACACACACACACACGCACACACAAAGACACGTGGCACTGAACATGCCGGGACGCGCTCGGCGGGGAAGCGTCGCGCCCGCTCCGAACGGGCCAAAATGTCCGCCGCTTTGAACGAAGCCCCGGCGTCCCTTGCATCTGCGCTGGCTACACCGCGCGTCGTAGGCGAAACGTAACAGACCGCCCCGCCGGGGGAAGGAGATCCCGATGGTCAGGGGACTGCATCCGCTGTCCGGAGGGATGTCGCTCGATGATGCTCATAACCGAAGTCGGTCGTCCCTCGGCGTTTCTTGAGCGCAGCGCACCGAGAAGGCCTCGTTCTCACGTTCAGGTTCACACAGGACACTGCAAAGTGACTTCGGGAGAGTTGTCATTTTTCTCTCGTTGCCAGCAAGCGTTAGAACTACGCCGAAACTCAGCCGCTCAGTCAGCAAGCACGGCACAACCCTCACTAAGCCATGCCAGGCTCTTTCCCCTTTTATACTACTGCCTAGTTCCTTAGAGTAGTCTAGCAGCACTCAGAACGCGTCCACAAATCGGAAAATTGCACTAGAAAGCACATCATCACTTTGAAACAGTACACAAAAGCAATATGTTAAAAATCCTGCCTCAGGAAGAAAAACATCAATAACAAACAATTTTGAGGCTGATTGCCACGTTAGGGGCTTCGACTAAAGCCATCGGCGTTACCGTTGAGACTCCCCTTTTTGTAACGCACCTCAAAGGAATATTGTTGCAAAGCGAGGCTCCAGCGCAGGAGGCTGCCATTTTTGGGAGAGATGGTCTGCAGCCATTGGAGAGGGCAGTGATCGGTCTCAATGATAAACCTCGAGCCGGCTAGGTAGCATGACAATTTCTGAACGGCCCACACGAGACACGCACACTCTTTCTCGGTGGCGCTGTACGCCTGCTCACGACTGGTCAGCTTACGACTAGCATACAGGACGGGGAGTTCTACTTCTCCATTTTCCCGTTGGCACAGTACAACGCCCATGCCTCACTCACTAGCATCGCACTGAACAACGAACCCTTTGGTGTAGTCGGGCGATCGTAGCACAGGCTGGCTTGTTAGGGCGCTCTTTAGGGCGCTAAAAGCTCTTTCCTTTGTCTCGTCGCAGACGACTGTTTGCGGATCTGTCTTTCTTAGAGCATCCGTCAGGGGAGCCGCGATATCAGAGTACCTGGCGATGTACCTCTCATAGTAGCCGGCGACACCTAAGAACGACCGAAAATCGGTCTTCGTGCGTGGTTGCGGAAAGTCTCGCACAGCGGCCACCTTTATTTCAGACGGACGGCGACGACCCCGACCAATCACGTGACCAAGGTAGACAACCTCGGCCTGTGCTAACTGGCACTTGGGAGCCTTGACTGTCAAGCCCGCTTCGCGCAGGCGGGTTAGCACTGCCCGCAAGTGTGCCATATGCTCAGACCAGGATGCGGAGAATATCGCTACGTCGTCTAAATACGCTAAAGCGAATTCTTGCTGTCCCCGCAACACTTTATCCATGAGGCTTGAAAAACAGTATGGCGCGTTCTTCAAACCAAAACTCAACACTTTAGGACGGAATGTTCCCATTGGTGAAATGAACGCCGCATACCTACTAGCCTCTTCTGTAAATGGAACCTGCTAATAACCCCTGACAAGATCTAGGGTGGAAATAAACTGAGCGCTACTAACTTTCTCAAGGTGCTCCTCGATGTTAGGGATCGGATAAATTTGATCTTTAGTTATGGAATTTAATCTGCGGTAGTCGACACAAGGACGAGGTTCCTTGCCCGGTACCTCAACTAAAATCAAAGGGGAGGTATAATCACTCTCACCCGCCTCAATAACACCGAGCTGTAGCATCTTCCTTACCTCAGCCTCCATAATATCGTGCTGGCGGGGTGACACCCGGTACGCCTTGGATCGTACTGGCTCTGGGGATGTAAGTTCTATATCATGGGTAAGGACAGAAGTCCTACCAGGCCTCTCAGAGAACTGACCTTGAAATTCTTGTAAGAGCTGGTGTAGTTCGGTTTTCTGCTCAGGCGACAGCGGTGCTTTACTGATTAAGTCACTAATGACTTGATCGGTGTCTTCCCTGTTCGTCACTGGGCCTAGTCCCGGAAGCTCGACCGGAAGCTCTTCGGGAGCGTTTACCATCATACACACTACTGCTTCCCGTTGCTTATAGGGTTTGAGCAGATTACAGTGGTAAACTTGCTGTGCTTTCCGTTTTCCTGGCAGATTGACCACGTAGTTGACGTCCGACAGTTTTTGAACAATCCGTGCTGGGCCCTCCCACTGCACGTCGAGTTTGTTTTTTAGCGATGTGCGCAATATCATGACCTCATCGCCCACCTCAAAACGACGGGCCCTGGCTGTCCGATCATAATAAACCTTGGCCCTCTGCTGGGCCTTTGCCATTGCTTCACCTGACAATTCCTGTGCCCTTCTTAAGCGTTCGAGGAGCTTAAGCACGTACTCCACCACGACTGGGTCGTCGCCCCTGCCTTCCCACGATTCTCGAAGCATGCGAAGCGGAGGCCGCAGCGAGCGACCGTACACCAGCTCAGCTGGCGAAAACCCCGTAGCCGCATGCGGCGCGGTCCGTAATGGAAACATCACCCCAGGCAGACACAGCTCCCAGTCAGTTTGATGTTCAAAACAATGCTCTCAACACGCGTTTCATGACGGAGTGGAGCTTCTCAACGGAACTCGACTGGGGGTGGTGCACTGAGCTGTGTAACAGCTTTACCCCGCACCTTTCGAGAAAGGCTGTCGTCAAAGCGCTAGTAAACACTGTGCCCTGATCTGATTGGATTTCCGCAGGAAAACCAACTTGCGCAAATATGGACAGCAGTGCATTGACTATTTCAACTGAGCTGAGTTCTTTAAGCGGCACTGCTTCAGGGAACTTTGTCGCTGGGCAGATCACAGTCAAAATGTGTCTGTACCCCGTGGCTGTTACCGGCAGAGGTCCCACTGTATCAATAACGAGCCGTCTAAAAGGCTCCGTAATTATAGGTACCAACTTCAACGGCGCCCTTGATTTGTGCCCTGGTTTGCCCCCACGCTGACAGGTGTCACATGTCTTCACAAAGTGGTCTGCGTCCCGAAAACACCCTGGCCAATAGTACTCTTGCAAGAGACGGTCCTTAGTTTTCTTAACTCCTAGGTGTCCGGACCACGAACCCCCATGCGACAAGCGCAACAGATCCTGACGATAGCATTGAGGCACGATCAGCTGACCGAACTCCACTCCCCTGCGGTCTAGATACTTCCGGCACAGGACCCCACCTCTTTCCACAAAGCGAGCATTTTTCTTGGCGATACCTTCCTTGACAATGTAGCGTATGTTTTCTAGGCTGCCATCCTTTTGCTCGGCTATCAAAGCCGCACGGCTGACTTTTAGCAACCTAATAAGTCCGTCTGACGTAGGCGCGATGAGCAAGTCTGCAGATAGCTCTTCTTCCTGTCCCGCATCGGGAATTTCCTCTCCAGTATCTGGTGCCTTTAACGCTACAGGCTGAATTTTATTCAGTTCGGGCGTGCTCTGAATATCCGCTTGCTGCTTGCAAGCTGATATTCAAGCAAGCTGCAAGCAAGCAAGCTGATATGCAAGCTGCAAGCTGCATTTGTTTGCTTGAAAAACGAATAGCAAATTGCCTACACTCAGCGGCTTGTCGTATCTAATTGGCTGACAAGATTGGCTGACAAATGGAGGTGGTCCTAAAAATGCTTTTGCCAATCGCTGAGGGATAATAGCAGAATTGGAACAGAAAAGTTTGGAATAGGGGCGCAATATCGTAAAACTATTCCAAACTTTTCTATTCCAATTGTACAATCAGCCGATCACGATTGGTCAAAAACAATTTGGACCACCCCCACTTCACCTTTCTTTCACGCGACGTCACGAAAACCGCGATAACTCACCGTTTGATTTAACATGTATACTATGATTTTGCACAATTTGACCCAACAAAAGAAAAATAGTTATTTCTAATTCGATGCGATCCACCCACTATACAACGTGGGTAGTGTTGGAACCTCAGTGCTGACACCCGTTGTTGCAATCGGACCGTTGGCGCTCGTTGTTTCAAATGGGTCGCAAGCCCTAAGGGTAGCGTTGGCCTGGCGGCCTGGGGCACACTGGAAGCATCTGAAGGTCCCAGCAAAGCATGATTCGACTGCTAACAGAACGACTTGTTTATTCTAGCATCGCAAAGAGCGGGCGGTCAGGTCGACCGAAGTAGAGAGACGGGAGAGCACGTTACTCAACAGAAGAAATCGGAGCCTCTCTCTTGGCGTCCAGGAGCAGCTGCTTTTATACTCTTGGCGTCGCGGGCATGAAGGAAGGTCACGGGATGACACCACGTGACAGCGAGGCAGGGACGGACTGAGAGACATGTAGAGACGAGTGTAGTGACGCATCAGCCGGGCCGGCGCCGGTCAGACCTCCTCGCTTCACACCTGGGGAGCTCCTCTCTCCGGCTGCCGCGCTTTGACAAGCGTGGGCACACACACACACACGCACACACAAAGACACGTGGCACTGAACATGCCAGGACGCGCTCGGCGGGGATGCGTCGCGGCCGCTCCGAACGGGCCAAAATGTCCGCCGCTTTGAACGAAGCCCCGGCGTCCCTTGCATCTGCGCCGGCTACACCGCGCGTCGTAGGCGAAACGTAACAGTAGGCGCCGGGCCCACGCCCGCGCAATTCTCGACCGCACCTACGCGGATTGTGAAGCCACCGCATTTGTGGACGCGGCCCAGTACGGCAATATATCAACTTTCGCGATGGCAGTTGTGGACGGCAACGGAACGTTACGATAATCTGCATCGGTCAAATCGACCAGCAGCGCTAAAGCAGAACAAATAGCAGTAGCCATCGCCATGGCTGACCCCACATTTACCCATGTCCTCACGGATTCGCGTGCTGCAATTCGGGCTTACGAAAGCGGTAACGTATCGAAAGAGGTAGCGCACATACTACTAGCGAGGTCAAAACAGTGCAAACGATGCCTCTCCTGGTTCCCCGCTCACATGGGGAAAGACATTCACCCACGAAAACCCAATCTCAATGAAATGGCCCATGACCGTGCACGAGAACTTGCCGTCCGCGACGGTCCCACGGCCTCCGAGGGGCTGGACATTCAGTTTAATGACCCGCTACTCACTTACCAAGAAATCACCTCACACTATCGAAAAAGCAGAATGAAATACCCGCTCCCGCACGCCAAACTCGAACTTGCGCAGGCGGCCGCGTTTCAAATGCTGCATACGGACTCGTATCCGTCACGAGGCCTGGTAAGCTACTACAACTCAGAAGTCACGGCAAATTGCCCAGACTACCAAGAACTCTATTTCTCACTCTCGCACATGCTTTGGCACTGTACCGCGTTACCAGAGGGCCCTCTCTCCAGTGAGCCTGAATGGGAAGAAGCCCTCAAAAGCCCAGACCTCAAACTTGAACTCAAGGCCGTCCAGAGGGCCCAAGAACTGGCGGAGCGTCACCACGTTCCCGTCTCGACTTGGGCGTCGCCTACAGTTTCGGCCCAAGGAGCTCCCCGCATGTGATCTCCATCGGCTTAAACCTCCTCAGGACCTCAATAAAGTTCTTGACTGACTGACTGATTCGACGCCTTTTTGCCATTAGCCCTCGACTATTAGTCCAAAGTTTTCGGGCTGTATCCATTTCACCTGCCTCTCACGTGACGGGAAAAAGCCGCAAGAACTTACCGCGTCAAAGTGAGGCGTACGCGTTGAAGATGAATTAATATGCCGAACAAAACTGAATTAGCTTCTGAATAGCCGCATGCTGCCCCGCACCGAAAGGAATAAAAGATGGCAGCCGCCGATAACTCCGGCACTGGCTGCTCGCCCCTGCCGGAAAGCATGGGTTTCTTTACGTGTAATATAACTTTTTGCGTGTCCGTGTAACGTTTCAGAGAACCTTCGGTATGTTTATGACCCCATTCTGCCAACTCTTTGTTGTGTCGGCAGCGGCAGGCAAGCGGGGGGCCCCGACCAGCGAACGCGCGGCTAACGCCGGCGCAGTAAAGGAGACGGGGAGCGAACTGCTCCCGTTGAAAACCGGAACGAAGACTCCGCCAACCGGCGGCTGTTTATTGCTTATAAAGGGTTCACACGCCAGATGACACCTCCCAATTGGTCCAATGCTCGTCACATGACAGAAGGGGGGTACGCCATCTAGCTAAACAACTGCAAAACATACATGTGCGATGACACATAGATCTGACAGGGGGCGACACTATACTACATCATCCCCCCCTGGAAACAAAGTAAACATACAGTGAATCGCGCACACAAGACGCGCACTTAAGTCCAAAGGCGATTTCAGTTCATTCCCCCCCCCCATGTTCACACACGCGCACCAGTTGCACACAAAGCACGCACTTAAGTCCACAAAAAATTCAATCCGTCCCCGCCCAAGTTCACATACACGCGCACCAGTCTTGGGCACTACAAACACAGGCAGTCACTCAAACAAAGTTCAACAAGGAACATGGCACAAAACTCACTGTACCGCAACAAGGAACAGATTTTACCTGTGTGAACGAAAAATGTGAACTGCCTCCTAAATGTCACAGCGAGGCCCCTAGCCGTGGCATTTCGAAGACGGCAAAACGCTCTGTATTCAGGAAACATAATCGTCAAGCCGCGGAGGCCGTTTTTTGACACGATGAGGACGCGTGCGTACCTCAGAAGAACTTTGGGGCTTGCGACGCGTTTTGGTCGACTTTAAAGACCCAGTCGTCCCACTACTATTTCCCTCCCCCTGGTTGGAAAGTTGAATGTGGTTGTCGCTCAAAGCTGGAGAGCGTTGCCCAGGAAGCTCCTCTCGAAGTCCCAAGAAGTTCTGGGATGCTACCGATTCCCCCACGGAATTTGAAACTATTGCTGACTGTGTAGACTCGGAAGCGATACAGTCAGATGCACTACTTAAGTGACGCCTATGAAAGGACGATGTTACGCCAGACGAGTCATCGGAATGACTATCCAGGTTTGAATACGAGTACAAAAAATCTTTGTCAGTCGTGGACAATGTACTATGGTTTGAATTATCCACTACTCTGGTTAACTTAGACGCATTCCACGTCTTCCCATCACTGAGTACAAAAGAGGATGGTCCTATCTGGGCCTTGACCTTACGAGGTTTACTGTACTTAAAAAATCCTTTCCTCTTAAATCTTATTCTGACGGTGTCGCCCACCTTGATATGAGTTGCCTGAGCACCTCTACATTTGTCTAGGTACTGTTTAGTCTGCCACTGTTTCTGCAAGACCCTTTCTTGAACGTGAGGCACAAGACTGTCCTGTTCCCGTGAATCTACACAGAGCCGCATGGTTCCATCCTTCTTGTGCACCACCACGAGTGGAGACACCCACTCAGAAGCGTCGACGCGTTCGATGACGTCGCAGTCCTCGAGACGTCGCAATCCATTTGTCACCTGGTCACGGAGAGCCAGAGGTAGTCGGTGCAACTTTGAAGATACTGGTTTCGCATCTTGCTGCCGATGAATTCGGTGCACAAAGTTGTTGACGAGACCAAACTCGTCACTGGAAAGGTGATCAAAACCTGGAGGCACACCTGTGGGGCTCTGTACTGAAGGAAGCGATGGTAGACGACATGTCAGCGACGTACCGTCGATCTGTATGCCCAAATGTTGGATGGCGTCTAAACCCAGCAGTGATGTTCCTGCAGTCGTTACGTGGAACGTGACGGAGCATGACCTTTGGAAAAACTGGTCAGTGGCTTGAAACAGGCCTTAAATGTCGATGCGTTGTTCGGAAAAATTTTTCAAGTCCACTGTTGTTTGTGACAGTCTGGGCTGTCGACCAAAGTGCTTTCCAAAATCTTCGGCCGTCATCAATGAGACACGCGGTCCCGTATCCACCGGCAGTCGCATGGAGACGCCGTTAACTAGGACCGGAACTTCCAAATCTTTAGTTTCAAAAGCGCTTACCGTCAAGACAGAGGCGGACGGCTGCCCTGCGGAAGACAGCGTCTCTGCGGAAGAGACGTGTTGAACAATACGGGTTTTTCGGCATACGGATGCAAAATGGCCCAACGTGTGGCAGGCGTTGCACCGCCGGTTCCTTGCGGGGCAATTCCTGTATGTGGCAATATGGTTCGTGCTGCCACACCGATCGCATGCACCACGGTTCCCGGAGGAGCCACGTGCGAAATGTCGGTCCCCTTGGCGGCTTCTCGGAAGAAGTCCGTCGTCTTGGCGGCCTCTCGGAAGAAGTCGGACGTCTTGGCGGCCTCTCGGAAGAAGTCGGACGTCTTGGCGGCTTCTCGGAAGAAGTCGGCCATCTTCATGGCCTCCCGGACTACGTCGGCCATCTTGGCGGCTCCCCGGAAGAAGTCGGCCATCTTGGCTCGTCGACGGAACGCCAAGTTGCGATGCCTCGATTCTTCGTACATTTTCGGAGCCGAACGCGCGGTTCGCTCGATGCAAGGCTTCTAACGAGCGTCCAATTTCTTCTGCCTTGTCCAGAGACAGGGTTTCACCATGGGCCAGCAACTTTTCGCGAACGCTGGCGTTCGCCACCCCATGTATGATTTGGTCTCGGACGCGCTCGTCATAGCTTGTGCCAAAGTTGCACTGTACCGCCTTCTCCTTCAATGCGGTCACGAATTCCAGGAATCCTTCTCCCTCGAGCTGCTTCCGGCTGGTGAATTCGTGCCGTTCCGCCAGGACATTTGTTGACGCGGCGAACAGCCGGTCAAGCCGCTGCAAGAGTCTCGGAAACTCTGACGCTGGCGGGACCTCATCACTTGACGTTGACGCTGCGCCGGTCGACTGCCTTGCTGCTTCGCTTGAAGCTGACGCTGCGCTGTTTATCTGCCTTGCTGCTTCCTGCTCCTCGTCTGCAAAGTGTTTCCCTTGTCCCTCACGCCCGAGAGCGCTGACGAGCGCGGACGCGCGCCGTGCGTCCGTCCGGTCGCCACCGCCGGCCGCTTCGAGGTGGGCCTGAAAATTTTTTTTCCAGCGGTACCAGGGAATTAACGGAGGGCCGGGCACTTCAAGAAAAACGGGAAGGTTCGCGGTAAATGCCATGCCGGGTAGCGTGCAGGAGGCAAGCCGGAGCTCGCCGCAGGAATAGGCAAGGAAGAGCAAGGGGGAGAGTAGGACTAGGCTCGGAAGCCTCGCGACGCCAAGTGCGTCGGCGGCGTTTGCCGGCCGTGCAGACACGGAAGGGACGCTTCACTCACGAAGCTCGTTCGTTTCCCGGGGCTTCGGTCGGAACCGCTGCGGGAATCCCATCCTCGTCGCCAAAAGATGTTGTGTCGGCAGCGGCAGGCAAGCGGGGGGCCCCGACCAGCGAACGCGCGGCTAACGCCGGCGCAGTAAAGGAGACGCGGAGCGAACTGCTCCCGTTGAAAACCGGAACGAAGACTCCGCCGACCGGCGGCTGTTTATTGCTTATAAAGGGTTCACACGCCAGATGACACCTCCCAATTGGTCCAATGCTCGTCACATGACAGAAGGGGGGTACGCCATCTAGCTAAACAACTGCAAAACATACATGTGCGATGACACATAGATCTGACAGGGGGCGACACTATACTACACTCTTCTTTGCTGAAGATGCGTTTTAGCATCATCCTTAAGCTTCCGTTGCATGCCGCCGCGATTGTCGACGAGCCACTACAAGCTAAAAGAAAGCGGACGAATCGCAGACGCCGGCACCACCCTCTTCATCTGGTTATCGATATTCACTGCGGTGGCTCGGCCCCATCGAATCCCCCTCCACTTGAGCATGCCCCTCAGCTCTTGTGAGCCAATTAGGTAAGACCAGCCGCTCAGTACAGACAATGTTATTCGTTTCTCAAGCAAACAAAAGTGCCCTTCTATGATTGAGGAGAGCATTTGATTGGTTTGTTCCGACAACCCTGCGGGTACCGCCCGATTCTTGAATCGGCGGTTACGCAAATTTGGCGCCAGTAGAATTGCATAAAAACTCATTGGAATAGTTTTACGGTATGCGACCCTAATTTTACGTTATAGCGCCCATGGTATGCTTTTCGCTTGGCAACATATAGCCTGTCTTCAAGTTCTTCTTCCCTTACCGTCGAACTTAAAAGCACAGCACGCTTTTATCCCAAACACTGGTCAGCTTAGATTTATCTTCTTGAATGTAAATACAATTAAAATCACCCAGTAAAATGGTATGCCTTCACTATTCAAGTTCTGCTGAACATTAACAGAAACGATGTTCCGCTCCCGTGCTACGGTCAGAGCATAAACACATGTTGTTCTCCAAGGCATCACTGAAAAAAACATAATTATAGAGGACCATTCTACCACCCTCGGATGGCGTGACAACTTCAACTACAGCAATGCTGCTACGAAAAATAAGGCAGCCCCGAAACCTTCGCGTCGCTTGAAATTGACATACGGTATATCTAGGGCGCCATACGGTAACCATTTCATCCGTGTATTCATGAGTCGCAAATTTTGTTTCTTAAACGGCCATTAAGTCAATATTATTCTCAACAAGGATACGGTTTTCTTGGTATTGCCTTCTACGCACGCTTAGTCCACGCACGTTCAACGTCATGAAAGAAAGACCAATCGAAATGTTAGCTATCATTGTACTGAAGGAGAATGTAAACCAATTACCCCACATCTGCTGCGATTACTCGACGGTCTCGAGAGGCGGACCATGGTTGTCAGGCCTTCAAAACACGATGACGATGGCTGACGCACATCCTGCCCACAAACGCTAGGCCTCAGACTTCAACAACACTTTTGCTGTCTCAAGAACGCCTCCACTGACTCGGAGGCGTCTGGGTTGTAGTACGGCGTTTGTCTGGAACGCCAAGATTTTGGGACAAACGTCAGTCGGCATCCCGGGGATGAAGGCTCGTCACTCCCTCTCACTTGATCCTTTTCCTCCTGGTCATCCGCCTCTTTGTGAAGCCCCTTAGCAGGCGCACTACTTGCCGTTGGCCTCACGGTATGGTCAGTGTCGTGCTGCTCCCCGGTCGTCACTTCGGCTGCGGTGCAAGTTCCTTTGGCCTCTTTTACCTCGCCCTCTATCAAGGTAGTTGATATTGCCTTTTCCTCCCACGGGTCTTTCCTGCCATACGATGATTTGGCTTCATTAACAGCGGCAGTCTTCTTCAGGGGCGTCAACATCGAGGCCTTGGCCTCTTTCCCTTCGGCGGTGGCTGCCACTGCATCTGCCACGCTCATCACGTGATCTATGTCATCTTACTTCAAGGCCGGGGTGGTCACTGTGGCATAGGTTTGGACACACTGGGTCTTGTCATGGCCAAAACGACCACAATGCCTACAGCGTGATACATGGCACTCGCGTCGTTATGCGCCCGATGCCGTGGCATCGTAGGCAGAGGGGAGCTTTGCTTGGAACGTGCACGACCACATCTTCCGCTACTCACAGCTGGTGGGGCAAGTCCTCAGAGCTGATGCCCACCTTCTGCCTAATAGTGACAAGACGGGTGGTTGGCCCTTTGTCAACGCATCCTTGCACCCGCAACTTGTCCCTGGTGATCTCAGTCACCTTTCAAAAGGAGACAAAGCAGTGCGAACATCATCGTCAGGTACACCGCAAATAAGCCAATGGAGCTTGATACTGACGCCTCGGTTACATGGGTCAAGGATCACACAGCGGGGGTCCTTGACGTCAAAAGTGTCTGCAGCGAGAATTCTTTTCCTTCTACATCCTTGAAAGTGCCCACAGATGGGTCATTTGATATGCACCCAGCGCAACCACTTCCGGCATAAGAGACACTCGTATAAGAGCGTTTCGAAAATGTCCCACTCTGTAAGGCCTCGCCTTAATGTCACCATGTGAAAAAACCGTATGCAGAACCGACGCACCTGTTGGCATTGATGGTTTAATCAGTTGTTAGTCCTGGCCTGGTTTTTCAATTGACCTGATACCGAGGCCCAAGTGGCTCACTGAAGCTATTCGTTAAGGGCCCGACATTCCACGTCCGCTCACGCGCCCTTTAACGCGGGTTTCAAACTCGGCCGTGAGCTCGCTTGAGAAAGGCCTTGTTATCGACATGCCCACCTCACCGTGAGGGAGAGCGCTGCTGAGGCGTTACGACACCGAAGAGCTGCGGATCCCGTGCTTCGCTTGCAGCCCTGTTCCCGGTAGGGGGGGGTGGGGGGTATGATTCCAGTATGTAATCTAACCCAAACTGTAATTTCGTATGACAAATTTGAATGTTGATGATCCATAAAGTGGAAGTTTCTGTGTAAACTGAATTTTGCAGAGCCAAGGCAAGATTTACCATTTTTTCGTCTGAGTTCAGGAATGCTACCATCTCTAGTTCCTAATAATTCATCATCATGGTTCGTCAATAAAATTGAAGGCCGATAAGTGCCAGCACGCATCTTTCTTCAACTTGTAATTAATAGGTCACTTTCTGTGCAACCGCGTTTTGGCTTCCCTGAATACACTTGCTGATCAATCTTCTGCTTCTGTTTGACATTATTTAATTTTTTGTGGTATTTATTGCGGCAACTATATCGATTGAGGATATCTGCAAAAAATTTTACTGACAAGGGTTCGTGTCCTGATCGTTTGGTAATTTCGCAATTCTGTTGGCGATCCGTCTCGATGTTACACCTTACCAACTCGTTCAGTTGATGAACCATTGAGAATTACAGTTTTCATGGCAAACGAGACGAGAGGGGGTTAACCGAGGGTCCCAATTTTTATTAGACATATCATCAGAAGCCAACAAACACTGACACCAAGGACAACATAGGGGAAATTACTTGTGCTTAATAAATGAAATAAAGAAACATGAATTAATGGAAATTAAAGTGCATGAAAGAACAACTTGCCGCAGGTGGGAACCGAAACCACAACCTTCGCATTTCGCGTGCGCTACTCAACCAATTGAGCTACCGCGGCGCTGTTTCCCCATCCACGTTTTGGGGTATTTATGTGTACTTGTAGAACCCTGGGAGTGTTAGCCAGCGCCATCACTTGTTTTTTTTCATCTACTTTTATTTCCATTAATTTATCCTTTCTTAATTTCATTTATTGAGCACAAGTAATTTCCCCTATGTTGTCCTTGGTGTCAGTGTCTGTTGGCTTCTTATGAGGTTTCATGGCAAGAATTTTAGGTAGCCTATAGAAAGTGTGAGAGCGTGAGTGAACCGAGTGCAAATAGCCCAATGGTGTATTATAGAGTGTGCCCCGGCGAACTATAGCGAGAGTTTTATAGATATGGAAATCCCCCGTAGCATGACCGAACAAAGGTAATGTTGTTTCTCGTGACTTGGAGATACTCAAATAATTTTTTTTCATTCAGCGTAAGTAGATTATTAGTCTTCATTATTAATTAACTTCACGAATATTATAACTACACGAACAGTGCTATCAGAAAACCGTAGAGCGACTTAAAATACTCAAGATACAGCTTCTGTTCCTCAATGCGTGCTACATTAAAGTATTTTTCCGAGCAACAAAGAAGCCAAATGCATGCAAAATAGCTGCCCGACTGGCCGCTTGAAGGACTTGGTGTGTATTCGCGGGCTGCTTTTACGCTCTGAAAACACTTTTATGTAGTACGTATTGACGAACTGAAAGCTGCATCGGCAGTTTGTCATGTCGCTCCACAACTTTATCTTTGACACTTTTCCTTAAAATTCCAATTTTATAAAAGTTTATTCATTTTTGACTAATTATCTAATTAGGCAGAATAAAAAAATAGTTTGAGTAGATCAAAGCGACGGCAAGCGACATTACTTTTCATTACCCTGTAGCGACCACCGACGCCGCTACTCGCAGACGCTGAAGGTCGCGCCCTCTGTCGGCATAGTCGAAAAATAAAGTAGGGGGCGGGGCACCTGCTGGCTTTCAAGCGTGGCGTTTTAAGGGCCTGCTACGCTGGTCCTCTGATCCTGACTCTGAATACTGACCAATACACTGAATGAATGCATGACAACTTTAGGACGATGTATGTTTGAAAATGACGGAATGACGTAACTTGGATAACACAACTGGGATGAGCAAAGTGCAGTGACCAGGACGGCATTGCGCCCACGACTACAGGCCCCAAAGTAATCAGGCAATTAGTGCCACTGGATCGCGTACAAGACGCGAAGACCACTGCGTGGTGACTTTCTGATCAGGAAGCTACAGTAACCATGATAGAATGGCCTCAACGACATTATGACAACGAGCACAAAGCGGCCCAAGCTGGGAGGTAACTTAGCCTGCTGGGTGAGCGTAGGTATATAGATATATAGATACATAGCCCGAAAACGGCTTCAGTAAACAAACGGTGCCAATGACAACAAAAAAACGCAGAAACACTTGACACTGCTTACGTGGGGGAATGCGAAAGCATCGTAGTCGCTTTAGTGGTAGAGTAACATAATAAACAAAAATGGACACTCGAGATGTTTCGCGGCCGAGATATGGAGATTCGCCGATCCCCGCATGTGGCACACATTAAAAAATGTGGCTACGGCTGCAGCAGTGGCTAGCATCTAGACAGGCGGCACGACCTAACAAGTGCGCAGCCGAGTAAATCCCCGTCGGCGGGCTCACGGCGACATTATACTGTAAAATGCACACAAGGATTGTTGTTGGGCTCTTCTGCCAGCGCCTGACACCACTGGTCTTCGCGCCTTGCAGTCATAAACAGCTGGTGCCAATTTTTAGCATTTTATTTAGGTTGTATATGGATAATTTCTCATGCCCAGCAATCAGTCACGATGCCAGTGATAACGCCAGGCCAGCGTCCTAGCTGCGAGACACGTTCAAAACATTGATGAACGTCGAAAAAAATTTAAATAAAATACCTTAAGAAATGCGGCCCATGTACAGATGCCGTTTGAAGCGAAGGGCTTTATATTGAGTTATTCAATACCCGCCGTGGTTGCTCAGTGGCTATGGTGGTCGCGGGATCGAATCCCAGCCACGGCGGCTGCATTTCTATGGAGGCGAAATGCGAAAACACCGGTAAACTTAGGTTTTGGTGCATGCTAAAGAACCCCAGGTGGTAGGCTATGCATTTGCAAATTTTATTGCTATCACTCCATTATTTCCGTTTATTCTTCATTATTTGTATTTTGCATATTCTTACCGTTTTGATATCCTTTCCCTCTCTGTTTTCCGTGTTCTTAGCTGTCCAACAAGCTGACTGATGCTGAAGGAACATGCCATATTTATTTACAATATTCCTTTTACTATGGGTTAATAGATGAACACTGTCAAAGTGATATAATTATAATTCCTTTTTACGAGTTCGCTTGATTGTTGCGTTAAGTAACAGCTTCAAAAGTAACGAATATGCATTTAAATAAAACTAACGTAAAGTGAAACAACACCTTTGTGCGCTCGTCGTCGCAACATATAAGCAGGGGCACATGCGCGTGCATGAAATCGCTCGATTTATGCACCGTTACTGGTCACATACACAAAAAAAATATAATAAAGGAAACCTAAATGAAATCATGTCCTCTGAGATTTGGCGGAATGCGGCTGCCATCTTGGAGGCTGGTGCGTTTCGCGAATTCCGTTAGTGCGCTGAGACCCAAAGTCGGCTACATCGGCCGCAAGGGCCTACGGGAATGTCAACTATTCACGGTTACTGTATTCTACGCTTTCTAAAAAAATGTTTTTTTTTTGGCGTTCCTTGTCCATGCAAGCTCGTGCATGCGTTCTAACTGGGCTTGAGGAAGGTAAAATGAAAGCGCGCCAATCGTCTCAACGGGCTCGCTTGCCCGAGTTCGAAATCCGCCAGACCGCTGAGTGGCATTAACTTAGACCTTAATCCTTTTTATCTTAGACACCCACTTGATGCACTCATGACACCCATTTGATGCACCCACGTCGTACCCATTGGCTGCGCCACCACGTGCGGAAGGACGTACGCTCTATGTAGGCCAGACTTGAGTCAATCAGATGGTGGTGACGTGGCGTGCGCAGTGACGCACGCACTACGCACACATTTAGTCAACGAGAAGCGTGGAGTCACCGTGGAGGCAAGAAGCGTGCTCGACTCTCACCCCGGAGGCCCGGGTTTGATTCCCATCGAGATCGCAATTTATCCAACATTCCTTTCAAACCAGTAAGTTAGAGGAACCTCCAAGACAAATTTGACGTAAACTCGAGTATTTCTTGATGGGAATGTACTCTTTGCGGTCGGCCATTTTGGTACCATCTTTCAGTCACGCCACTGACTACAACACCATATTTTCACGTAATGGGCCATATAATAATTACGCATGAAAACGCTACATATACTCACGAATAATGCCTCATTCCAATGCTACCAATGCTGAAAGCACACATGCAAGCTAAACAAACAGGAATAATAATGAAGATAACACGTGTGTGCTACACGGTAAACGTGTCCAGAAGATTTCACATAAACAACAGCACAAATTCACAAAATGCTGGTCGAAGTAATCGGAAACAAGAACGACACTGTCCATGCCAGCACCATTTGCAAAACGGCTCAGCAGATGTTTTCAATCACAAGCACCTTCCGCCCTTATCCCCTAGGTTCTCTCAAAACCCCACATTAGAACTGGTTTATGACAAAGAAGCTTTCTTTCTGGCAATGAAAATCGCTTTTGGACTGATCGTCGCAACCACGGCTTTATTCAGTCATGCGACGTCGCAATGCGTCCATTGTTCGATCGCAGATTGTTGCCGACCGGAAATTTCCTGGTGTGAACGGGACATTAGACATGATGGGCCCATTGTTATCAGCGATACATTTTATCGTTGGACCAACAACTTAGCTAGATAGCATGTTTTATGCCATGATTAAGGGATAAGGTGGAACATGTGCAGTAACTAATACCAAGTGACCCAAGTTGGCCTCAAGAAGGTTTGTTAAGGGTAGTGCATACTTTTTGGCAAAAATTACACTGTGACCTTGTGTAAAGAATACCGGCACAACCGATCTAACGACGAATGTCGACTACATTGCGATATGCATTGAAACATTGTAGCGACACACTGTGTTGCCATCGTCGAGACGCGTAGAACCTACGTAGGCAGGTTCTACGGCATATTGCACCCCTCTTACTGCCAATGATGACGCTCAGGAGGTTGCCTGGCTTGGCGGTCCTGTGGTGGCCGTGTTCAAAGACATCAACCTGCCACAATTTCGGCCCAACAGCCCCAGCACCTGGCTTGTGGAGGTCGGAGTGCACTTTCGTCTCCGGCATTTTTGTGAACAGACTAAGTTCTTAAATCTGGTGTCCTCTTTACCTACGGACGTCGCCGAGGACTTAGAGGATGTTATCACCTCGCCGAACAGGACCCATTCTTTTGACATGTTTCGGGCGCCTATCATTTCCCGCAAGAAAGAGTCCGTGCACAGGAGACTCGAGCAGTACCTCCCAGCTACGGAGCTTGCTGACAGTCACCCTTCACAGCTCCTTCAACGCATGCGCCTGCTTCTTGGCGGAGTCTCCACCTTTAAACAGGACAAATTTCGAGGTTAGTTGTCAGTCGAGCGCCTCCCGAAGAAGATGGTCCCAGTTCTCGCGGCTGCGGCTGATGTGCCATTAGACAAGCTCGCTGAACTGGCTGACAGAGTGGCGCACTACTCGCGGGCCTCTAGCCTCAGTGCCGTTACGATTTCGCTACCCACTACTGCCTCAACGCCTACACCCACAGTCACTCGCCGGCGACCCCACGCTTTCCGGAGCTTCAACAATCCGGTGCGCAACGTGACAGGTCGTCGTCGGCTGTGTGCTGGTATGGCTGTGATGGCTGGCTGTGATGCAAATAATTACAACTGCATTAAAAACGTCAATTGTTTTGAAGCACTGTACTTGCTTAGAGGAAACCCAGTTAGCACTAACTTCAAATGAAAAAATTTCGCTTTCCTGGACCTGTTAAATTCAGGATACCGCTGTTATGCGTCCGGCGAGCAGGTTCGCTAATAAAATGACAATAGCGACAGGAAAGCGTGAATTCTGTCCTTCTGCAAAGAAAGGTGCAAAGAAAAAGAAAAGCAAACTGTCACTATTCCTATATACTCGAAAGAAGCTACCGTATTCAAATAGGTAGCATGTTTTATACTTCATGGTGTGAAAGAACCCCTTCTCGGTTATTATATATTACTCCATAAAATACTACATGCCAGTGTAATTATGGTATGAGATAGAACTCTTTGACGTTTATCTGATCGGTGACCCGAGCAAAGGCGTCTAGTGCTGTTCAGATACAGACATCGCAGCACTTGACTCGACGTGTTCAACGACTGTTGTTATCGCTCATCTGCCCGAGTGATGAGCAGGTGCCTCCGAGCTTAGGCACATTATCAGTAAGAGGAAACTAGAGTGCGTCGCCCTATTTCGTGTTGGTTCATCGGTGTTCACTCAATAAAGTGTGGCGGTGCGCTTCTAGAAGCGAGTTTCATGATAAAGACAGTGTCGGAGGAAATGTTTCTTCCATTTAACACGTAATGAAACAACTTTAAATGTGAGTTCACTTAGACAGTTACTACTCAGCTGAGGAATGATTAAGGCATAGTTTTGTTTCTAACGGCCTGCTTATCTTTGAGCTACTATGTCTTACCTTGCGACCGATACTAATGCCTCTAAACATAACAAAAATGTTGCAAATCCATTGCTCTGTCACTAAGGGATGCGTTTAGTAGGCTCTCTACAATATCGCTACTTCATGCATTTATGAATTCTTGCGCGTATAGTAAATAACGTTTAGGATTGCGGTGCAGGCCGGAAAATGAAATTTGTCGCCATATTGCGGTGTTTACAAAAGAATGTTCTTGCTTTGTGCGATTCACGTTACGCTACCCTGATACGGTAATTAGCGCGATATTCGCCAAGCATATCCGCACGCGATACTCGAGTATTTCCACTGCATTAGCCTAACCAGTCCGCCTAATTGCATGACAGTATGGGAGCGCCGAAACCGCTTTCTTTTACTCCAAATCATCTCTCCTCTTCGGAGTAGTTAAAGCAAGACATAGATGACAAAAAGGGCCTACGGTTGCTCCCCATCTCTCACTGAACACTTGGATTTGGCGATTATTGATCCTATTATGTAAATAGTAATAAAGACTAATACTAAACACTCCAACGAAGTGCGAAAGTGTTTTCATTTCAGTTCGTTGGTTCTCACCGAATAATTACTCTGCAATTCGCGTTGACAATTTGAAACGCTCTGAAAGACCAATGCTTGGCAGTGAACGGCGCTATTCGATCAAGCTGTCCTAAATTATCGATGTCGAGGTTTGTCTATGGTGGTTCTATAAATTCGTGGCGCTTGCAGAGCTGACCAAACACACCACGTATCACATAAATAAAAAACACCGCATCGCCAGTGCCTGTGCACTTGACGCCGTCCCTGTATGTGTCCCAGAAACTCATCCTCCTTTACTGCATGTGCAGTCGGAAACCCACCAGTGAGCCAGTGGATCGGTCTCATTTTAATCGCATTGCTTGCCGCAGGAGTGATATTGGAATGAAATAAAGTAAGCATATATTCATGTTTCCTGCAGATTCGGCAATGGTCATGCAATGAACTGTACATCTGAACTGTACTTCGCAGCCTCACACCCACAAGTTCACTTTATTGTGGTTTTCTTAGCATATATGTTTATCTTCATGCGTTCATTTACTGTTTTTCATGGGCGGTGTATTCCACAGACACTGCTTTTTCGGTGACTAAGGATGAATATCTCCGATCGCCTTCAATTACCACAGAGTGGACGACACTGATATTGTTTACAAATGCATATTTAACTCTTTCGCTATACTGCGGCTTAGTCATCGGACACATCTAATGTAGACAGCGGTTATTCGCCGCTCACACAAGACACAGCGCATAGCACACTGAACATTGCCTTCGTATGGTTGATACAAATACAAGTAATTGGCTGGGGTAAGGGTTGGCCGGGCCCGATGCTTCCTCTGAGGAGATTTCCTTCGTCCAAGGAAGATATTGGGGAAGCAAGCAGGCACGAGGAGGGACGAAGGCGCGCCTTTCTCTTGGAGATTATATTCTCGGCAAATGAGAACTGAGCGGGGATTACAGGGGAAATAAATAAAAGGAGTTGCAAGTAGCAAGCAAGAATGAGAATTACGGACTAAAAGAGTATTGTTATGTTCACGACAATGTACATGCACCGCGCTGGCGGCGATAATCACATGTGAATACTTGTGATGTTTTCGAAATTGTTCAGAAGTGCTCAGCGTACTTGTTACTTTTGTGAGCTGCCAACTGCATTGAGGCTCTACGTATATAGGGAAGGGAAGGCATACGGCACACCGCAGTATAGGTCATTTGGAGGCTTGTGTAGTGTAGAACTAATTGCGCGAAGAAACAAGAAATAATGAGAGCAACAAGCAACACATTGCCTCAAGGAATAAAACTGTAGGCCGCAATAAGCTACTGCACAATAAATCCAATAAGCTTCTTAAGAACAGAAATTCAGTAAAACGGGGAAAAGAGAAACATCAGCTGTTACAAAGGAAACATGTTTTCAAGCTTTCATGCCACACGAATGTTCATAGCTAACTAACATACAAGCTATTCCTCTTATGACTAACAATAGGGCCTGACGCACGCGCCCAGCCTTGTAACTACTCATGTTCCCTAGCGGTATAATCATGCGCATGTTCATTGGCCTAACCTACAGCTGTCATACAATGTTTCAAGAGATTCCCGCTGTTTGGCGCCCATACCCCTCTTCCAAGCTGGCAACGCGTTTCCTGTTCATTCTGGTGCGTGAAACGGCGATTCTAATTGGGACCTCTACCATTTCGAAAATTTTACTACGTATCATACAGTCATATGCCTCACAATGCCAACACGTCCACTGTCTACGTACGCTCCTGCCTTCGCGTTTTGGGTTAGGGTTATCTTCCAATAAGAGTTAATTTTTATGCTTTCCTTTGTTTTATGCATGGACGCCATATTCTAAGGACAAATATCTCGGGTGGCCTTCATTTGTAGGAAAGTGTTGGAGCCCTAAGATAGTTTGTAAACGCTTTTTCACATCCTTCGCACTACTGTGTGATTTAATGTGTTAACATGAACAATTACCATCCGCAGATTTCTTGCAAGACATAATCACTTAGAAGCTGCAGTACCTATTATAGGTTTTGGTTTCAGAAACATGATGTTTTAAATTTTAAATCCATATAGCCTTATCGTGCTATGCTGCGATGGACAGGCGCACATTGGGTGAGAAGATTATGGCTAAAATTGAAATGTTAGAACCTTGGAATCTTGTTATTGTAGGGAGTATTTTGAGGTATGATTGCCTTGTTTTAAGCATCTGTGTCCTTGCCAATTAAATATATATTTGCAGGAGTTTTCTGCAACACCAGATGAGGATGTTTTTCGCTCAGCGACATACTTCGGAATATGAGAGTTAGCGTAGTAATTAAAATTGATAGGAAAAAAGAATTTGCCATCACGCCTTTTAGGACGACTTAAAAAAAACGTTGAGATAATATGAACACACACGAACGGAAAGCAAAGTTTATATCGCAACGTTGCTCCAGGCATGTTAATTTCAAAAGGGACCTTCAACATTCATTTACTATCAATAAACGTAGAAATTCGCAATAAGAATCTCATAAAATAACGCCCTTTTTCTTTCGCACAATTTATATAACTGGCCAACTCACGCTGGAATAAGTTTACAGCAAGCCGGTCTAAACAAATAGGGGTCCCATATAAAAAGATCTATACTAAGAAAAAGCAATTCAATTTATTCAAAGGAAACCAAATATTTGCTATTAGAGCCTCTTGAAGAAGTCACCAGTGTCTTACTATTATTAGGGAACACTCTAGTGTTGCTATTATTAGATAAGTAAGTACTGAATAAAGCAGAAATATTTTAACTACGCCTTTCACGGAAGCAACGCAAATTTAAAATTTACAGGTAAGATAAAAAAATCCCTTCCAGCTGTTAGCGATGCACTACTATTTGAATAGGTCAACTATCATTATTGCGGTAAATATTTTACTTCATATCATATTGACTGCAAACAAAGACGGGGACAGAGGGAGAGAACACATAAACAGCACGGGCGGTAAATTAGCAATAAGAATCTTGCTAATCTTTAATAAGAAGCTGACCGCCCGTGCTGTTTATGTGTTCTCTCCTTCTTTCCCCGTCTTGATTTGCGGTCAATATAATATGCAGTAAATACCAACTAGCTCAAAGTGAAGTTCTTCTGAAGCATGTTTTACTGCAAATTTATTATCTATGTGTCCGAATATTCTTCATAATTCTTTGTGTGCTAGAAGTTTTGAGTAGGGTATGGTTCAGTAAAGGTCATATTTATCATTTACCGTAATAGTTCATTACTTAACCTTTCATTCTGGTTTTGCTTCAACTTGCTCTTTGTTTCGGGAAGATCCGGGGCAAAGCCTAAGGAGAAGAAACGAAATCAAAACACAGATGCGCACTCTGCATCGTGCAGATGCGTCAGCAATGTATCCGCAAACGTATCGCCTGTCGCCCAATAGATGTTGTTATCAGGGACGTCGGGCATCAGTCTGGCTAAGCTTAGAACCCTTGGCGAATGACAATCAGTAACCCTCAGAACGCCATCAGTAATAGCGGCATTTGGCGACGAGTGCCGACGACATACATCATTTTAAATAAATCGCTGCCCTTAATAATAATCGCTGCTCAGAATAACTCCACTCGCTTCTTTTTGACTACAGTCGCTCTGCTAGCATAACAATCATGAAAGCCAGCTATTCCCTTCGGTCTCAAGCAGCGTGTCCAAAAATTGGCCGATTGAACCTATTTCATACCCTATAATGCCGTACCATTCTTCACGACGAATTTATTATATCACCGCAATATATATCTCATCGCATTGATCCTCGCCATACGATGGGTATTCCGTTTTGTAAAACAAAAACATTTTGTGAAGCTTTTCTTCCGCGCACAGCAATAGACTGGAATCACCTTCCTGTTGAACATGCACCAATGGAATGCTCCCTTTTGTTTTTAACGCCTCATGGATAGGGTTTTAAGGGGTTGTGAAGCATTTGTCCTGCCCTACCTATATGACCTCTCAGTCTTTTCAATTCAATTCAGTCCTTTATTTTTCTCTTGGACAGAGAAGGAGACAGGACTAAAAGCTTGTAAGCTTGACAGAGGTCCTGCCCATTTATCAACTTGGCAGTACAGCACACATGCAGAGAATTAAAATTTTTTCAGATGTCAAATTTTTTTCATTTGTCAAATTATTTGGTGCATCTTAGAGCGGTGGCCAGCCGTGTGTGTCAAGCCGGGCTGACCGTAATGGCCGAGACGTGTTATCTAGCAAGGGCGACCATGGACTATCTAGGTCACATCATAGGTCAGGGTTTTCCGGAAGCCTAGAGAGGCTGAAATATAAGCGGTAGCATACTAGCCTCAACCGAAAAGTAAGAAGGACATCGGGGATTTATTGAGCTCAGTGAATATAATAATTATTAGATCCGGGAGTATTGAACTTTGGCAAGCCGCCTGACCGATGCTCTCTGCAACAAAGAGCCGACAGACCTAGTCTGTTATGAAAAGAAGCGGCCGTCTTAAGCCTGAAGGCTGTATTGGTTAGCCATCCGGCAATGCGAGCTCCCGATTTTGACCGAGAATTCGTGGTCCAATGTGATGCGAAAGATGGAGGGCTAAGTGCCGTTCTCTGTCCTGTTGATGACGACGGCAACGAACATCCCGTGCTCTATTGGAGCTGAAAAGTTAGCTCTCGTGAGATGGCATACATTGCGTCCGAAAAAGAATTTGCTTGTATTGTGTGGGCCACTCCGAAATTGCAATTCTATCTCGGGGGCAATAAATTTAGCGTAGCGTAGAGACGGACTATTGTCCCTTGGCATTCCTAAAAACCGCGACATCAAAGAATAATCGCCTCCTGACGTGTAGCTTCATACTAGAGCAATATCATGTTGTCACGAAATACAACAAGGGCAACTTGAATGGAAAAGCAAATGCACTTTGTGGGTTTTTCTAATTGGTGTGGGGTTGCTTTCCGCCCTTTGTCAAAATTGTTACTTAAGTTTTTTTTTTGTGAGAATGTGTGCTTTTATGCTTAAAGTAGCACATCTTGTTTATCAGCATAAGCGAGTCCAGAGAGTTTGGAGCACGTGAATTTCGCGAACAGTTATTAAGTAAGATTGATCGTCACAGCTCTTTCGACCTGGTTTGTTTAGAGGGGCTGAGTGTTTGCTTACTTGCTTATTTGAGTTTAAGAAACAACTCGAAGAATCTGGTCCGCGGCATACCCTACAATGTGGCAGTCGACAGGGAGTTTCTGACATTCATCTGCAGAAGATGTTTCACCGTGCAGCAGCCGTGACTGCTGCCCTCCATGACTACTGGCGAGGCAGGAAGCTATTATGACTGCAGTAGACAATATGCTGCTGGCCAGGCCCCAGTTTACAATGCGTGAGGCACGCTGGGAAGATTATCAGAGGCCAGTTCCGATGCGATGCCAGGCGCTGCTATTTTCCCCGAACGAGTTCCCTTCGTCAGAGAAGTGCCACAAAGGGAAAATTTTGCCGCTCTAGGAGAGGCCGAGACGACGCGAAAGGCACAGGGAAGTTTGCGCAAGAAAGCTGCACCGAAGTGGTGCCCGCCCTATACTGAAAAGTAGGTGAGAGTTCCAGTTGGTACTAATAGATCTCCTCATCCCTTCCCACCACAGGCCCCCCTTCCGGCTTTGCGCCCGCGGGAACTTGGTGGGATGGCCGGTACAATATTCCGTCTGCAACAGTGTTATTTGTGCTCCTTGATTGGCTGTAATCCTGGTGGGTTATGGCCTGTATGTGATTTTCTACCTCCACCAGGGAGGGTTGGAACAGATGTCTTGAAATGATAACGCAAAGAAAACAAGCAGCTGCGGGCCATAACAACGAGGCTCACCCAGGCGCTCGTTGCTAAACAGTTGACTTTACGTGTTTTTTTTCCTATTCAACGACGTTTATAGGCTTTCTTCAAGTGCCAGTGAACCTGTTGGCTCTCAATTTCCCAATTTCCAAGCTTCTGATTGCTTCAACCCGAAGCCTTAGCCAAGCTACCATATGGAGCCGGGTTCGAGAGAAAACCTTGCGCCGCAACAGCGTAAGCATTGGGCCACTTGCTTATCTCCGCCCGGCACCGTGTCATTATCGATGTTATGGATCTTGAACCGACTAGTATTAGCCCTCGTCAAACCTCATTGTTCGTTAACTTATGTTCGATGGCGGACATTATAAGGCAGGTTTGGTTATGACAGAGTTTATTACGGCACTTGACTTCAAGATCACTGGTGTTCATTAAGCTGAAGTTAACCACAGTTAATTTCGATAGAGATAATTAACGCACTCAAACCCTCGATGTTTTGTGGGAGTCAAACCCACGACCTGTGGTGTTAATTAAGGTGAATAAAGGTTAATTCGATCCTCGAACCTGCTGTAAAACCACCACTACATTTGGAGAAGGGAATATTCAATGTTTTATTAATGGTTTGGATGCTTGTTTTGAGTTTGCTCTTCACTGAAACGAGTGAAGTTATCTGTACTCCATATGTGATTTCAGTGTATGTATGCACATTTCGCTTCACTTTGCTGTTTGCTTGTCGCTTCTACCCGAGGCTGGTATAAGCAATTTCATTTTTTGTTTGACTACGGGGGTATGAACCATTGCTTAAGGGGGTATGGGCCAATAATTACCTTGCGTGATGGACAAACTTGTCGTTAGGTAGGCACAACATGCCAACCCAATGTTATAACCTATGTTATTCTGTGTTGTATGGGTGACTTGAATGAATTGGGCGTTGTTCGTTTCACTTCGCTGAGCGCTTTTAGCCCATGCTTTACGTGGGTGTGAGCCAACTGAATTTTTTCCTTCCTTACGGAGGTATGAACCAGTCCTCAAGCGAGTATGAGCTGTTCATCGTCCTGCTGGACGGACAACTTTCTCGCTGGGTAGGCACAGAAGTGCTTACCCATAGAATACCTGTTATCCTAGTCGATGTGCTTTGGTAGCCGCACATTGCTTTCTGCTCTACACTGTAAAAGAAATTTGCCTTACTTTCCAGAAAATTTGCTGGTAATTTGTGACCGAACACTCTTCCGTAAATTAAGAACGGTCATTTCGGTAGAACGGACAACTGTAAAAGAGAGACCGTAATACAAGATACGAGTGCTTCTGTATCTAGAAAACGGAAGAATCTGTATTCTGAATCTGTACTAAAACCGTTAAAGTACGGTGCTTCTCGTATTCAGAAAATGGAACAGACTGTATGCTGAATTTGTACTATAACCGTTAAAATACAGGTGCTTGCCGTATTCAGAAAACGAAAGACTCCGCATGCAAACCTGTACTATATCCGTTAATGTACAGGTGCTTCCCATATTTCATCTTGCAGAGCATATCCATTCTTCGGAGAATGTGCCATCGGGGCCAAAATTGCCAAGGACGTGCGAGAGTCGACCAAATTTTATGGTGTACTATTTGCTGGGTTCAGCCGTGCTACCATCTGCGTTCGCAATGTGCATACGTGACCCACTGTTTTCAGCGGTCTTGAACAGAAAAGCAACTTGGTCACCGCTCGCACTTCCAGGGTACTTTTGTGCACGATAGTACATCTCCTTTAACGCATATGTAATGAAGGCAGCTCATAGCCAAAGCAGCAGGTAAGTATTGAGAAAATTGTCTTGTCAACACACTGACATGGCTGCACAGATAAAGCACCTTGCACTTTGTGATCTGAATGCACTGCTTAGCATATATACAAAAATGTGCAACATTTCAGTTCTCATGTTCTTGGATCAAAGAAGCAACTTCATTTTCTTCAATCACTCGTCTTGCACTTCTTCCTGGTGAAAGTTGTTCTTGGCCCCAAACGCTTGCAAGGATAAACTTGCTGCTGTTAGAAGAAACAACCAGTATCCGTGAATATCCATACTAAAGTAAGCGGCAAGAAAGTATAATCACAGATTACAACAAAGCAGTAACTTCTGTGTTAGAAAAACATGTAAGTAGACCAACATTGTTGGAACAAGGGATGATGTTGAAGCTAACATTTCGTCATAGGTGCTTGTCATTAGGGTAGCAAATGTTTTCCTTGGCTGTGTTGTTTTCGATTGTGCATAGCTCATTGGCCCCTAGCCTCATTGGGGGAGAAGAAATTGGTGCATATAGTAGGTCAAGAGAAGCCGAAGTGTTAAAATAAAGGAAGGAAGGGTGTGCTTAGCAGTGGCGATTGTGATGGAGTGGGTATGAGCAATGCTGTCAGTACTTGCTAAGAGTAGGGGTGACCAAAACAGAAAACAATGCGCACATCTAAGCAGTCATTAATCCAGTAGACCTAATCTTCCCAGAAGAGAAAATAGGTGTAAAGATAAACAGTGTGCACTTTTGGAAAAGGGAAACGAAGAATTAAGGAAAATGAATTTTGTGTCAAGATGCATCTGGTTAAGATCACTGTAAATGGTAAATGAAGGCACATTATGAATATATATTTTGTTGAAAGCCGATGAAGAAAAGGTATATTAACCAAACAATAAAAAATAGGGACATTAAAATTAAACTGGGCATGACCATAAAACAGTAAAGAACAGCCTGTAGAAAAAAATGCGATGGACAATATGATAGCCAGGTGCAAGATTGCAAAACGTTGAGCGCTGTTTATATTCATGCTGCTGTTGACGGCTTCAAGTTTATGTCATCCTGTGGAACCTTTGTCTTACTTGAACAAGGAAATGTGTCTTTTATTAAACAAGTCAGTTCAAATGCGGTTGAAACCTTCAGCATTATTACAATGAAAGAAAATAGTATGGGCAGTTTTCCTGGGTGTGCTTTCATTCACTAGTTATTTCCACTGGTGTAAGCTCAAACTTTAATGGTCTAAATGGACCTTACCTCCTGGCAAACCATTAGCTGGTCTTTTTTTCAACACAGATGCCTGCACATTATATGTGTTGGCAGGAGCGCTAGCGATCTACATTATACTTGTCACAACGAAGGTGGAACTAAGTAACAGTGAGTGAAAAAAAACAGCATTCCACAATAGTGATTCAAGTCATCTGGAAAAGTTGCTTAAGGTATTGTACACCCCCCAACCCACCATAAACATAATTATACATCACACTGACTCTCATGGTGTCAACCAGGCTATTATAACAATAGGCATCAAGTGAGGAGTATTAGGCGATGAGAGGGCACAATTCTTTTTGTTATGACATCAAATGTGCTTTACATTTTTGCTACATTCCAACTAACAAAGGAGCAGCCGGTTTGTGAGATAGTGACCAATGCACACGAAAACTAATGACATTCTGTGCAGCAGAATGTTGCCGATGAGGGGTTACGCGCACAAATGCACTCTTTCACACAAAATGACATCCTGCAGTCAAACCTTGTGCAAACATTAGAGTTTGAAAAACACCACAGTGGAAAGCAGAGTGCTAAAATTCTTGAAGATTACTAAAAATTATTCGATTATTCATTATCCTTACTGTTCGTTAAAGATTCACAGATTGTTCCCTACGGCTGCTGTAAACAGTCGTAGCAACAATGATCTGTGGCACAGACAATAAGAAATGCTCA
This sequence comes from Dermacentor albipictus, assembly GCF_038994185.2. NCBI lineage: Eukaryota > Metazoa > Arthropoda > Arachnida > Ixodida > Ixodidae > Dermacentor > Dermacentor albipictus. Next base: position 106,226,502 of record NC_091827.1, on the reverse strand, counting down.
TGAAGCTTATGCAAGAGTATACCCTACAAATTACACCCCATTTCACATTCCAATGTGGTAGGAGGTGAAGAAGAAAAAAACTATTTTCAGGTGGAGGATGCATACCCCAGAATAGAAGAAACACGAGTACCCTAGCCATTGCTGGTGTCGATGCCTGTGCACTAGCAGTTACATATAATATGGCAGTTACAATTGTTTTTTCACAAGCACTGCAAGCTGCTGCCAGTTTACCTGTACACATTTGTAATACATTTAGGGCAACTTAAAGCTCTCGAATGAATTTATCTCATAAGACACAATTGGAATGTAATATTCTGCAAATTAGTGAAGCGCGATGTGCCATCCCATACAATGAAACACCTTTGAAGAATCTGAATCACCACCTGCACTCTTAGGCAAAATTACACCCTTTGGAGTGTCCCTTCTGCCACAACAATAATCGTTATCTGCCTTCATGCGTTTCCTTTCTTTAAAACGCCACGCCCGGTACTTTGCTGTCGGAAATGCTATCATGCTGATAACGCGCATGCCGTTCGTTACTGGAAAGTACAGGGCTCGCAGCGTTAAAGAAAGGAAACGCATCAAGGCAGATGACGATTATCGCTGTGTGGCAGAAGGGGCACTCCAAAGGGTGTAACTTTGCCTAAGAGTATGGGCAGTGATGAGGTAAACGAGTGTGTTCTGTGTAAAGTAGTGCACCTGTATAACCTAAAGCTGTGGAGAATGCAATTAGTATCAGCTGTGAAGGTTTCTAATTATAATTGCACACAGCACAAACCTCCATGCAGTTTTGCAAAACGCAAACCCCCTACCTTTTTGTTGTTCAAAGGTAACGACACGTAGGGCCATAACATGTACAGTATGGGTTTCGTTCCAAAACAATCAAAGCGAATAGCACCACCCTAAGTGTAATATGCCTTCTGTCTCACATTTTCTGTCACTAAATTTTTTGTGTCAAATGCTGCGATCGACAGAGAAACGGATTTTCGGAGCAATATAAAGTATTAAGTACTGTGATCTCAGTTCTTTCACTGCTGTTTATGCATTATAGGGTCTTAAAGTAAAAAACAACGAGGAATAAATACATGCGCATTTCACGTCACAACCCTCATGAGGCATTTAGTAGTCTGGATTATAAACAATTTTAGATTTAGAACGCAGGACAATTTTATTCCACTGAAAGAATGGCATCATGCCAATGATTCTGCATTTGGTGCTATATTTATTTGTATTTACTTCAGTTGGAATGTGTGTGTATTGTCAGCGATATCGCTTGACATGTTCTAGATGTTCTTCTAGACTCTGCTGTCTACAAAGGAGGGGCGCAATAAAGTGATGTCAGTTGAGAGTAGCGCCTTGTGCTGGGGGGGTCCTCTTTCTTGTGTCCGTTGTTTTGCGCTACAAAAAGCAATTATGTATTCCTTGTTTTTGTTTGAAGACAGCTCCACACGCAGTAGCGATTCCAGTATTGCTGCCCAGTGGTTCAGCTCGCCGCAGTTTCAAGTGCCACAAAATATAAGGAGGGAAAACTGTATTATATTCTTGTTGCAAACAAGAATATAACGTGAAGTGCATTCCGAGGCCAGAAACTATAAAAAAAAATTTAATGATGCACCACAGTGCAGGGATTTATAGCAAAGTCAAATACATTTGGTGTAAATATCACACTATGATGGTACACAATGTTGGTAATGTGTAATAATATTTATTTATTTCATTTATTTCACAATACTGTCAATCCCGTTTGGGATTATTACAGGAGTGGGCATATGGTCATCAAAAAGTACAGTGTGAGCAAACACTGAGCAAACAAGGAGTTAGCATAGAAAAACATGGACGCTTTCATTTATAGAGTAACACACTGGTCTTCACACAGTTGCTCTTGCAGAAGAAAAAAAATAACTAAAACACTAAGTAGTGATTGCGATTTCTTCTTCTAAATGATTGGTAAATATTTCTAGTGTGGGCTGGGCAGTAATAGCAGGGTTTAAGCAGTTCCACTCTCGCACAGCTCGCGGAAAGAATGAAAAGAAATAAGTGTTGTTGTTACAAGAAATTCCTCTAGCGTGAAAGCGTGTTTATGCCGAGTCGGTCTAGTGAGCTTGTACTTTAGAAAAGTGGCGGGATCCAATTTCAGTGCACTGTGTAATACCAAGTATAGGAATTTCAATCGTTGAACCTTGGCTCGAATTTCTAGGGTAGCGAGGCCTGCGCGAGAAAGAAGTTCGGTTGGTGAATCTGTGCGTTTGAAACGGTTATAGATAAATCGGGCAGCTTTTCTTTGTATGCGTTCCAGCGTATGAATTTGGTTTTTGGAATGTGGAAACCATACTATGTTAGCGTATTCGAGTGTCGGTCTGATGAGGCTGACGTAAGCAAGCTGTTTTGTTTGGCTGGTGGAATGCGATAAGGTGCGTTTGAGGTAGAACAGTTTGTTCAAGGCTTTTTTAGCTACGTACTGTATGTGCGCATTTCAGGTGAGGTCGGATGAGATGATTACGCCTAAGTATTTATACTGGGTGACGCTTTGTAGAATAGTGCCGCTGAAACCGTACGGGAACTGCAGAGTTGATTTTTTGTTTGTGACCGACACGCAGACAGTTTTATCAGAATTTATCACCATTTGCCAGTCTGCACACCACTGCACTACCTTATTTAGGGATTTGTTCAGTTTTGCTTGATCTTCGTCGTTACGCACAGTATGATAAAGAATGCAGTCTTCTGCAAAGAGGCGAATGGTGACGTCGACTTGGTTGGTTATGTCATCTATGTATAATAAGAACAGAAGTGGGGCCAGAACTGAGCCCTGGGGAACGCCGGACAAAGCAGGGACAGTATCAGAAAGGTGATCATTGTATTCTACATATTGGGAGCGGTTTGACAGAAAGTCATTGATCCAACTAACAGCAGGGACGTTACCAAGTAGGCGGTTAAGTTTGTGAAGCAATTTAACATGGGAAACACGATCAAACGCTTTAGAGAAATCCATAAAGATTATGTCTACCTGTAGTTGCTCATTAATGTTTTGAGTTAAGTCGTGAAGGGTTTCCACGAGTTGGGTGACTGTTGATAAACCGTTTCGAAAACCGTGCTGGTTTGAATAGATTAATTTGTTTGCTTCCACGAATTCTGTTAAGTGTTTCAAGATTATATGCTCTAGTATTTTGCAGCACGTGCATGTTAAAGAAATTGGCCGGTGGTTAGACAAGGAAGATGTGTCACCTGATTTTGGTATGGCAATTATTTTGGCAACCTTCCACTCTGCAGGAAGGCGGCTCTCACGGAGTGACTTTAAGAAAATTAAATGAAGAAACTTGCTTACTGGTTCTGCGTACCTTTTCAAGAAACTGTTCGGAATTTGATCTGGACCATCGCTTTTCTTTTCATCTAAATTCAACAGGAGAGATAATATGCCAGCCTGTGATATTTTTGGGGTGCCCAAAGTGCTTTCTTGGCAGTGGCTAGGGTCGAAGTGGTTGAGGGAACCGTTATCGACGGTGAAAATGGATTGAAAGTACTTGTTAAACGCGTTAGCTTTTTGTTTACTTTCCTGAGCATTCATGGAGGGCACGTTAGAGCGCTTCACGCTTAGGTAGCGCCAGAATTTTTGAGGCGATTTCCTGATAAAGCTGTGTAATGAATTATTCAAGAAACTGTTTTTGGCACTACGTACTTTACTTTTCAATGACGTCGTTAGCAGAGTTATTTCCGAGTCAGTTTTTTTACACATATGCGACTTTCTTCTTTTCCTAAGTCTCTTTATTTTGCGCTTTAAGTGGATTATATCACGACATATCCATGGACTGCGTTTTCTAGTTTTTCTTTGAACTCGTGGAACAAAGGCGTTTATACAATGCGTCACAATGGCTTTAAACTCGGTCCACACCACATCGATAGACGACTGCTGGTCAGAAATGAGGTCAAAAAAATTTTGATAATTGAAGGCAAGGTAGGTCATGATAGCTGCATCGTCTGCACCTTTGAACGAGAGCACTCGCTTTATAGGACCGAGCAGTCGTACAGGACTTGGGAATTGTAAAGAACAAAATATTATCTTATGGTCAGATAATCCTTCAAGGGGTTCAACGTGAACAGTATTCTCAACGAAATGGTCACTAACAAACACAACATCTAAGAGTGAACTTGAGGTACCGACTACCCTGGTTGGGAAATCGACAATTTGTGTCAGGTTATATGCTAACTGTATATCTGATATGGTGTCAAGTGTAACAGTTCCTGGTGTCATTGAGTTCCACCTTATGTCAGGCAAGTTAAAGTCTCCCGCCATTATTACTTTGCTGCCATAGGAGATGTGTTGTTGCATGTATTCTGAGAGAGATTCCAAGAATAGAGGCTCAGCATCAGGCGGCCGATAAACCGCACCAATATGGAAAACATCATCTTTCAGACGGACGGTGCACCAAACAGCCTCGATGCCTGTAGCCTCGGGCATGACGCTGTAAGATATCCCTTGCCTAAACAGCAGTGAAACGCCCCCACCTCTTGTCTTTCTATCTTTGCGTACAATTGCATATTCCGGTGGCACAATTTCTTGGTTGAAAATATTCGAGTGAAGCCACGTCTCTGTGATGACGGCGATATCAGGCTGGTAAGCAAGTAGAACAGCTTCTAGTTCGTGGAATTTGTTCACCAGGCTGCGCGCGTTTAAATTTATGATTGTAGCTGATTGCGGTTTTGAGCACTGCGCGTCCGCATGCTGATGTGTTCTTCGTTTTTTTTGCAGTCTACGATACCGTTTGAATCGTTGTCCCAGGCGAAAAGACGGCCATCAATGCGGACTTTGTCGTAGACTACAAATACCTTTTCCTTGCGATCACGGTTTGCTTTAGTTTTTTGCCACAACTTCTTTCTTATTTCCCGGATAGGTCGTGAAAAATCTTCGCCGATTGAATAGCCGGACCCTTTTAGCCTAGAACATCGTTTTAGAATAGTCGCTTGGTCACGGTAATCAAGCAACTTCAGAATTATCGGTCTTTTATCGTCTTCGTTGTTCGGCTTTCGGTTCCCGAGGCGATGGATTCTTTCAATGGCTGGGGTAATAAAGTCTAGCACTTCCCCGAAAACTTTCTTAGAAACTGTTTCGTGCAGAATTTCTGGGGTTTCGCCTTGTTCCTCTTTTACGCCATAAATTATGAGGTTAGACCGCCGACTTCTATTTTCTAGTTCATCGATTTTCTTTCGCGTGGAGACAAGGTCACCTTCAAGATCGCTTATCCTTTTCAGACAGTCGGAAACCTGTTTTTCAAGCCTTGTGATTTTTTCTAGCTTTTTATCAATGGCTTCTAACTTTGTCATAGTTTCAGCCTTGCGCATTTTAATTTCCTGTATGTCCTCATATATCAGTTTTAGCTGATCTGCCACAGAGGGACCGGGGTTTGTCTCGATGTCACCACTAAGCAGGAGCAATGACCCCACATAGGTACTTATGCTACTAAGCATTTCAATCAATGAGTGAATGGACCGTGGGCACGGCAGCAACAGCAATAAAACGTTGTCACTGCGGTATGATTTTCCGCAGTATTTTCTCACCTGAATGAACAAGAGAAATGGGTTTGAGCACTTCATCTTGGCGTTGCCGCCGTGCCCACTGCCAGCCGATCGCCAAGAAGCTCCTTTTATACGGAAGGGTCTCAATGACGTTTGGCCTGCCGGTTCCGTGAAAGGCATGGTCACGCAGCGAGGAACTTCGTTATCGGCGTGGACGAGTAGGGGCAGATGCGTCGCCGACAGCAGTATCGGCGCGCAGTAGGCCAGGGTGGAGGGTTGGTGCGCATGGCATCCCGGAACAAGAGCTGTCGTCAAGGGCAGCAAGCCGAGCATTCCCTGAATGAACAAGAGAAATGGGTTTGAGCACTTCATCTTGGCGTTGCCGCCGTGCCCACTCTATAAAAGGTGGCCTAATCTTACAACAAAAGTTGACATTAGTTAATGATAGCCCTGTAAAATTTAGCATGCTGGGGCATCACTTGGTTAAACAATAGTGATGTAATATGTATGTATACAAGTATTACCCATGCATTTCTGCCATTGTCCAAATGGCATAAATGAATGCTAGTATACATAGATATTACATCACTATTGTTTAACCAAGTAGGTAAACAATGTCTGCCTCATACAAGATTAGAATTAAACCATAAATAATATATAGTCACCCTAACAGTAACACCTCATTTGAACTTCACAGTAAGTAGACGCCTGTTGATGCCAGCCTCCGCCAATGCTAAACTGTGCTGCATGCTTTACAGAAAACTTATAGTGGTATCACTTAACTCTGAAGCTATTCAGGACTGCATCATTGTAGAAGACATCTACAAATGTCCCATTTCATGTATAAGAACCTGAGTTGCTTGCACATCTTACCAACTGCAAATTAAGATTACTTCCCCTTGTTTAGCAATTTTGCCTGCTAGACCACAATACAATGTCATCAACATATTTATTTTTTATTTATTTGAGTACCCTACGGGCCCGTTAGGGCATTATATGGGGGGAAGGAAAAGTTCAAGCATGAGTGAAATCTGTATAATGTAAATATATGAAGGCATTAGAAACCACAAAAAACATCTTGCAGAAGCAAACAAACAAAAAGAAAGAATGAAAGAAAGAAAGAAAAGGGTAATGACGTTTATACAATGTTTAGTAGCGTGAAGCACGCATAACAACGTAAAATGTGATGCAAACAATCAGTACCCATCAGAATACGAGTTTAAGGATACAATTTAATAATCATTCAGGTAAACAGCCCACACAGATACATAGCAGATGAAACGGAATGAATTTTCTACAATGCCAAATACTTGAACACACTGTTTAAGTAAACATTAAAGGAAATGTGGGTTCGGACAGGATGACACACTCTAAAAAGGTCAGCAGTGCTGCATGAAATGATGATGATTCCGTAAGCTAGACAATGTTTGCAGGTAGCGAGTTCCATTCAGCAATAGATATAACTAAAGGCGAATTTTGATAAGCGTTAGTCCTTGCAATACAGGTTTTCTTTATGAACATGGTCTGTGCCTCAAATACATTACCATATTACATTAAATAACCTAATTTGGCTTATAGATTAACACCTTCAATTACTGCCACAGCTGCACTCTGTCATATGTGTGGGAATAATAAAGGAGTGCTTGTCCACCAGCACCCCAATGTCAATAACAGTGATCACCTACACATCTAAGCAGATGGTCACGGTTCAGGTAGCAAATACCCAAGCGAAAAAAAATCCGCTCACTTTGAGAGCTACAATACTGCGATAACTTGAGAGAGATGAACCCATTGCAGGCAGCAGACCTCTTCTCAGCTCGAGCAGAACAACAGCAACTTGCCTTTCAGTAAAAGAAAAGGATTGATTAGTAATGATAAGTTACCTTGTTTTGCTTATTATCAATACAATCTGACTTTCATGCATATCCACTCTCCGCTTTAATAATAGAACTGAATTATTCGTAAAATGAAAGAGTCTATGATGATACCATTCGCTTTTCTTGTATGTCCAAATTTGTTCGCACTGATACCCCGTTTACTGCTTGCTTACTGACACGAATGCCTTGACTGCCCAGACATCATTCGAAGCAAGACGTCTTGCTGCACTGCAAAAAGTTGCACCAAGGAAACACAGCAGAGCAGCCAGAGCAAAGAACTTTTTTTTGTGGTCACAATTAAAACGTGCACCCAAGCAAGAAAGTAACGATCACAGGTAGTGAGCCACTGCTATTGCCTCGAACGTTTATTTCCGCATTCTAACAAAAGTTATTGTATCGGATACAGTATGCTCTCAAGCCAATACAAGCGTCAATACAAGTGCGCAACTGAACGCAGTTTTATTCTACGCTTTTAACGCGAGTGAGCAAAAGGTTAGAAGTACCTCACGGAAATTGCGATCAAGCCGATCGCGCTATCACTGGAATCGATCTGAAAAGATAGGGTGATTGCTTTCCCCATTCATGCGTCATTTTTGCCCTAAGACGTTGCATAGTGGTCTTTTGAAGCAATATTTCTGTTCGCGACACCTGCTTACCACACATCATTTTAACACCTACGTTATGCAAACCAAATAATATTAAAATGGGCTTACCTCATGAGCAAGTTACGAGCGCGCGTAGACTGTTGAACACCCGTTGGGAGCAAGCAGGCTATCTGTGTCCAAGCGCATACGAGCACCCAAACACAGGACAACTTCTTCGATGCCGCAGCATGCACAGTTTGTACATGAAGTGAAAGACATCCAGCGCAAATATCTCCGCGCGATGACAGCAAATGACGAGCGCACAAGCGTACACAACACAGCGACAAATTCGCAACTTTGCGAACTCGAACGTGCCGAGACCCAAGCAGCGTAACCATCCATCGTTTCTGTTCTTCGCTCCCGATCCGTCAATCTCTCTTCCGTGGGGTCTTGCTCCATTCTTGAGTACAAGTCAAGAGATATTTATGGCAAATTAACAAGTTTTAGAAGACGACACGAAAACTTCCGGCTGACTACACATGTGCAGCTCCGTCTGCCACTCCTAACGGACGCGCAGCGCGCGCTGCCCCCTGGTGCCGCACTCTGTGAGCGCGGAGAACAAAACAGAATCGGTTTCGTTTTCACATTTGTGCTTATGCTTGACAATTAATTGAATTCTAAAAGAGGAAAACGCTTTCTCTTCCGCAAGTTAGTGCGTTTTATACAAACGGAGATAGAATGCAAGAAGCAGAAAGGCAGGGATGTCAACGTAACCGTTCGCTACTGGGGATAGCAAACTGCTGTGCGGCAATGAAGTGGAAGCAGTGCACTGCGGTGCGTCCATAAGCTCCAGTATAGTGATAATTTGGGCTGGCTTGTGCATGTAATGTGTTGTGTCATAATATTTACCCATGTATAAAGCACATGGAACTAATGGTGTTGCATTCTAGGTCGAAAAGTAATGAAGCTTGAATCGTTACATCTCGGCAAGGGGCATACTTTATTTCCGTCTTTTTTTCTTCTTTTTTGCAGTACACACAATACTAGCACGGTAATATGTCCTTCATCTTCACTCACCTTCCAGTAGTTTGCACACATGTCGGTGCATGTTCGTGTTCTTTATTCTGCCGTACAACAATGAGCGCGCTTACCGGTCTTGTTTCAAGATGAAGCGCCAAATGTTTGCGATTACATCTTACCGCAAGAATGAACACATGAACAGTGAAGATTGTGCTTAGTCGATTTGTCTGAATCAATGGGCGGTTATTGTCAGAGACGAGATATTTTGCAAATATTATGGGACTTGCAGCCTCTGCGGGGGCCCGCACGCCACAGCGGACAAGATTTGCAAGCAAAGGTTCCAACTCCCGTACATCGTTCGGCGGAGGAGAAGGGAAAGAAATGCGGAATCCAGGAAGCGAGACCCGTCACCAGCGCAGACAAGCGCCGACAGCGAACCAGCTAGAACATCGAGCAGGCGCTCCCGCTCGAGAAGCCGCTCGAGGTCCAGCTGTTCCCGGTCCAGGTCCAGGAGCCGTTCCAGGTCGAGGTCCCGCGGTCGCTCCAGATCGGGAAGCCACTCCCGGGGCCCACAGAACAGGGTCCGGTTCGAGGAGCCAGCCGGTGCTGGGAAACAAGGCGCCACTTGGGCAGACAGGGTGCGGAGTGGAGGAAGAACTGCCGTAAAGGTAACTGGGGGTGCGGCGCCAGAGCATGGTTCGTCGGAAATAGCTCAGCTTAGAAAAGAAAATGCCGAGATGCGCAGCATAATTGAGTTAATGCGAGCCGAAATAGCAGAGCTCAGAAAGGCTAATCAACCTCACCACGTCCCAGTCCCTTGTTCAACCCCCTCAGGAATCCCTTCGGCGACCCCCTCTCCCCAAACCCCTCGGGGACCTCACGCCGTTCCAGTCCCTAGTTCATCCCCTTCGGGGACCCCCTCTCCCCAAACCACAGACGTTCCCATGGTCGTGGATGCGAGCCACTCGGGCAACCCAGCCAAAAGAAAGGCCGTTCCCAGCATGCCCGAAAATGTACCGGCTAAAGCCAAGTCCGAAGTCAGAGAAATGTTGAATTCAATCTGCTACGAGATCAAGAAGATTACCGATCGACTATCTGCAGTGGATCAGCGACTCTTGGTCGTGGATCAGAAGTTAGACGCACAAAACGTCAAAATTCAATGCTTAGAAAACAGAATGCCCGAGATAGAGTCCAAGGTGCAGCAAATGGACATCATGACGTCAACCCACGTACGTCCAGTTTACTTCACGGATGGCGCGTTGGTACCTACGCCGCCATCACTGCACATTCCCGGACCGATTAATAGAACCACCTCCCTCGAGACCCTAGTAGCAACGCCGGAAGGCGCTCTATGCAGCAAGGATGGCGCCACACACCCAATTTAGGATTTGGCAGTGGAACTGCAGGGGACTCCGCCATAAAAGATGCACCCTGCAGCAGTTTGTTCGCACTCACAAAGAAAAGCCACATGTTATATTATTGCAAGAAACGATGACTGATCAGGTTTCACTCCCGGGATACAAAGCTCTTACTCTACGTGGGGATGGCAGAGGAATCTGCACATTAGTCAGCAACAAGTTCACTTTCGTCGCACACGATCTAGGGGTCCGGCCTAGCAAGACGGAGACCTCCCTAGTAGAAGTCATCCCAAGCCAATCCAATACCTCTAGCATTTTTATACTTAACGTATATAGCAGCCCGAGCGATCACAGACAACGTTTCAAAACCATCATCACTAGAGCAACGAAAATCGCCGGAAACTCTCCCCTGGTTGTGGCCGGCGATTTCAACGCCCCCTTTCACGCATGGAACTACACGCACGACACGGTCAAGGGCAGAAGCCTGTGGCAGGAGGCGGGAGATGCGGGACTCTCTCTATTGACGGACCCAGCCTTTCCCACCAGACGGGGCACCTCCTCGACCAGGGACTCTGTCCCGGATCTCGCCTTTGTTAAAAACGCTGGCTCAGCCATGTGGTCGAATCTGCTCATAGACCTCGGTAGTGATCACTACATCACGGTCACCAGCTTACAAGTGGAGCAGAAAAGAAAGAAGGCGTTCTCGGTGCCTGACTGGGACAAATTCCGTGAGGTTCGCAAGGCCCGCGCCGCCCGTGGAGAAAAGCCGGAGAGTCTCGTCCAGTGGTGCGCACTAATTCTGCAAGATGTCTGCTCCACCACCAAAACCATAGAGACGGATCTACAGACAGACAAAATGGATAGCAGGCTAGCACACCTTCTCGAGGCTAAGCAATCACTTCTCGAGAGGTGGAAAAGCCAACGCTTGAATCGCAAGCTCAGAAAAAAGATAGCCGAGATCAACAAGCAGATCGACGAGCACTGCCAAGCCCTGTCTAGGCAGCAATGGGACGAAATTTGCAATTCAATTGACGGGCAGATGCGCACGGGAGGGAAGTGGAATCTTCTCAAACACTTGCTCGACGACTCCGGCACCAAGTCAAACCAGAGAAGTGTCCTCGCTAAAGCGCTCCACGAAGCCAAGAAGTCGTCTTCGGAAAAGGACATGCTGGAGATGTTGGCTAAGAAGTACCTGCCGCTCAAAACTGTGGCCGATGAGGCGGCATACCCGGTATACAAAGGGAAGCCGAACTCCGCGCTGGACGAACCTTTCAAAATCAGTGAAATCCGCCGCGCCCTACACGACCTCAATGGTAGGTCAGCACCCGGCCCGGATCACATTAACAACAAGGCTCTCAGAAACCTAGAGGACGCATCGATCGAGTTTCTTACAGATGAGATAAATCGGATTTGGGAGCAGGGAATTGTACCTGAAGAATGGAAGTTGGCGAAGGTCATACTAATCCCAAAGCCCGGTAAACCGCCGAGCCTGGACAACCTCCGCCCAATCTCACTGACATCATGTGTAGGGAAGGTGGCCGAGCACGCCATCCATAACAGAATTGCCGAGTATATCGAGACCAACGACCTTTTCCCTCACAACATGATAGGTTTCAGGCCAGGCCTCTCCACTCAGGACGCCATGAAGCTTATCAAGATCCAAATCCTGGAACGCTGCACTCGGGACACGAGAGCCATCCTTGGTTTGGACCTGGAGAAGGCCTTTGATAACATCCGTCACGAGTTCGTCCTCGACGCCATCTCCAAGCTCGACCTGGGCTCGTCCTTCCATGCCTTCGTCAGGTCTTTCTTGAGCAACCGATGCGCCATCCTCAAGGCTGGAGATTTGGAATCGGAGACAATGGAGCTGAGTAGAAGAGGCACCCCCCAGGGATCAGTCATCTCACCACTCCTCTTCAACATCGCAATGGTTGACCTCTCAAGGTATCTAGGCAAGGTCCAGGGCATCGGTCACACGATCTACGCGGATGACATCACTGTCTGGTGCGCGGGTGGCAGTGACGGACAAGTCGAAGCCGCTCTCCAGGAAGCTGTCGACACTACAGAGCGCTTTTTAACCAACACGGGACTCCGGTGCTCCCCAAAGAAATCGGAGCTCCTTCTCTACAGCCCAAGTAGAAAGGGCCGCAAGCCACAGAACTGGAAACCGTCCCCTGAAGTTGACATTAATCTCTACACCAGTTGCGGAGATCCCATTCCCAAAGTCGCGTCCATTCGAATCTTGGGAATGACACTCGAAGGGACAGGCACAAATAGCATCACCATTCACAAATTAGCAAAGAAGACGGATAGCGTCATCGGTCTAATCAGGCGGGTAGCTAACAGAAGGAGAGGCCTGAGCGAAGAGAATCTGTTAAGGCTAGTCCACGCTTTCTTGTTGTGCCATTTTACGTACGTAGCGGCCATGCACGTCTGGAAGAGGGCCGAGCGAGACAAACTAAATGCCATGATAAGGAGGGGCATCAAGAGCGCGCTCGGACTACCAAACTACACACGCACCGACCGACTCCTGCAGTTGGGTATTCATAATACCCTGGAAGAGATTGCAGAAGCACAAGAAAGAGCACAGATTCTCAGGCTCTCCGGCACCAGGGCGGGCAGACGACTCCTAACTGAGATGGGCGTCCCCCCGGCCACTGTCGAAGACGCCTACCAAGGCCTACCGAAAGAGCAGAAAGATAATATCATCATATCGCCCGCCCCGCGCAATATGCATCCCCAGCGCAACGTAGAAAGAAGAAAGGCCAGAGCGGTGGCGCTCCTACGCCGCGCAACAGAACTCCCTGGCGGCAGCTGCTTCGTTGACGCGGCCCAGTATGGAAACAGCGACAATTTCACGGTGGTGTCAATCAACCACAGGGGTTCAACCGTTAACGCGGCTTCGATACGAAGCACGTCGTCGCGTGCGGCGGAGCAAGTGGCCATTGCCTTGGCCCTCCTGGATGACGGACATGCCAACATCTTCAGCGACTCCAGGGCAGCCATCCGCGCCTTCAGCGTTGGCGCCGTGTGTAAGGAAGCCTGTCGCATCCTCGACGGCAAAATCATCACCACCCACACTCTCACGTGGTTCCCCGCTCACATGGGATCCATCACGGGAGGCCCCAGAAACCTCAACGAGCTGGCCCACTCCAAGGCGCGAGGTCTCACTTTCCGCGACCATGGAGAACTCCAACGCCGGCCCGCAGCGGTGGAGAATAGAGATCAACCGACCACATATAACGAAATTGCGCAGCACTTTTATCTCGGCAGGAGAGAGTTTCCCCTTCCACACAAGAAGTTAAATAGAGCGCAGGCATTGACCCTCAGATTACTGCAAACAGGCTCTTATCCCAGCCCGGCTTTATTCCACAAAATTTATCCCGACACCTATGCCACTAGTTCTTGCAGGCATTGCAATGACATCGCTAGCCTAGATCATATGCTCTGGCGTTGCCCCTCGTTACGAGGCACAGAAGAAATCAATGAAGAAAAGTGGCTCTCCGCTATCAAGAGCCCTGATGCTGGGGTGCAACTATGGGCTGTCCAGAGGGCCCACGATGCGGCGGTCGGGCAAGGCCTGGCTGTCCCAACGTGGGAGCGGCCCGCAGCGCGCTGAGTCGCGTACCTCAGGACCTTATTAAAGTTTCGCATCCATCCATCCATGGGAATGAGTTAAACCCACTACATTGCAGTTCAGCAATGCCCTTTCACACTTGGGTTAATTGCTTGCCGCATTCGAAAATTTCATCCGACCGTTGTACTTGAATCTATAAGCCGCCAGCCCCCTTCGAGACCATTTCCTGCAAAATGTAAATGCCGTTACGGTCATTATACCACTCCCTGCGTTCCGGTACTGATTTAGAGTGCACACAATTTTTGGCGTATACAGAGCACCAATGTTATTCCCAGTTCACCAGCACCTGAATGCTGCAAGCTTGTTTACGTATGCACGTATGTCCACGGCTCTTCCTTCACTTAAACATATATGTTGTGTTATTAACTACAAAGCGCTTAATTTGAGAACATTGCGAGAACACGCATGTATTTGCGCATATGATCAGCGAGGCCCATATGCGCGGCAAACTGCGACCGCAATATAGAAGATGCGTATATATATTTATACGATATGTTATTGCAGCTTTTGGTAGAAGGCTAGTTCTCACATTTTGTACGCATCTTCATAATGCGTAGAGTTTGCTTGTTCAATAAAATATTGTTAGCTGAAACTTTGTGAGTACGAGCGCTCATTCAGACAGCTTAAGTTTTCTCACAATAATACGGATGTTGGATCAACAAAAATACGGAATTCTGTCTGTTTCGTCCAAAACAGTGTATAGCCGTTATATGATTACAGTGAAAATGTCCGTGAAGCTTAAAACGGAAAGCACTTTCCGTATATTAATGGCAGACTTTGCCGTAGTTTTGAAATCTTACATATTTTCCGTATTTTTACCTACAGTTCTCCGTATAATGACAGAAATCCTCCTTATAATAACGGAATTTTTTTGCAGTGTACTACGCTACGTTGTCTTGCACGGCGCGAATGTAGGCGCGAATCCGCTAAACATTGTTATAATTGGTTTCAAAGTGGCAGAAAAACATCACGGGAAAGACTTATCCAAACTTTTGGTACTCCCCTTGGTGGGCCGGGAACCAGTCCGGGAGTTCACATTGCCGAGTGGGCGCATCACAAACGGTATTGCGGGGAATGATGTGTTTCCCCTATATTCCTAGTGAAAAATACTATATAGAGGCTTCTTTGTCAAGACACGCAAAATTTGTGGCAATCACACCAAACCTTATCTATGGAGAGGATGTATTACGCACAGTCGAAACGGATTTTTCCTACAAGGGGAAATGAAAATGGAAATAAACAATACCATTGTCGAGGCACTTTATCTTTCATGTCAACCATGAATTCCATAGTTATTATTAGTTCATTATCTAAGTGAGCCATGGAGACAATACTGTTTTGTCTCTTGGTTGCGATAGGTTCATGTCATCGCACGGGTAGTGTTATCAAAGTGCAAGATGAGGCAACAAAATATTCCGTCGGTTGGGGGCGTACTCCAGAAAGGAGACTGCTATAAATATGGCACACCTTTTCGCACTTTAGTGGTGGTCGACGAAAAGAATAAAACATTTTCTGTATCACCACGATTCCTCCCACTGTATCGTGATGAAGGCGACGGCCGTGGTTTTTCTTCTAGCCACGATCACTGCACAATGTTCTGCACATCTGACAGGCGGCTGGACCGGTCCGTCCAGTGATCCAAAATATTTGAAGCTGGCCCACTTTGCGATATCTCAACAGAAAACTGGTCTCGCCCATTACCATACAATCTTGAAACTGCTTAAAGTAAAGACACAGGTAAGCATTTTTTTTTCTTTTTGGGGAAAAATAATTTGATATTGCCGACTTGTTGATGCTCTTTAGCTTTACGTCAGCGGGGAATTTCAAGTGTGCAAATCAGAACCTGCTATATGGCATGTTATCTTGTTTTGGGGGGCACTAAAGACAAGGTTGATATTTACACGCTTAGCTGTTTTTCTTTCTTCGGTGGTTGCTTAAGACCGGCTAACACTTCTTAAACGTAATCGCTGGGCGCTGGACCCACCTGCGTATAACGGAAGTTTCTCGAATGGTACAGATAGTTCAATCCATTATCTGTTGTCACAAAAGCTGCCGTAACGTGGCTGTATATCTCCCGAGAATTTACTGCTACTATCTGGAATGCACGCGGGCACGCGTGATTACGGTGGTACCTCCAACGAGTCATGTACGAAAGCCGACGTCCTTGATCCGCTGATCACGTTTTCGACGATCGCCGACTTTGCTCGCTGTTATCATTTTGCTCGAGGGTATAATTCTCTACTGCGAAGAAGGTCGACCAATAATGAGGTAAATATGTAACTCTCCATTTTGACACTGCGTCCTTCTTCACTGTCACTAGAACGTGACTACTGTGATTTTGACGTCATGAATCGAAACCGGGCCTTCAGCGTAAAAGCCGGATTTTCTAGTCACTAGACCACGCCGCACTACGCCGTACTACGCCGCACCTTTACCAGATGTCACGTTGTAGTGAATGTGAAGAGCGACGCAGGGTCAAAGTATGGAGTTACAATTTTAATTCTTTATACAGCGAACTTGTGCCCGCTCAAACAAGGAACACGCGAGCACAACGTTAGCGGCGAGTAAAGTCGGCGATGGTCGATAATGTAATCAGCGGGTCAAGCGTGTAGGCTTTTATACATGACTCGTTGGAGGTTCCAGTGTCATCGCCGGTGCCCGCTTGCTTACCAGAAAGTAACATATGATTCGTGTGGCGCACATTGTCGCATTACGCAAGGTTAGGTGACAATAGAAAATGGGTAGAACTATCCATAACATTCTAGAAACTTCCAATACATCGAAGTGTGTCCCTGCGCCTGGCAGTTGCGTTTAAGATGTGTTAGGCGGTCAAAAGCAGCCAACGGAGAAAGATAAACAACGGCAGTTGTCTGCCTTTCATTTTCTTGAATATTATCCGTCATTATTTAATTTTTCAATGTTGAGCAATTACTCTGTAACTGAGAGATCACTGCATCTTTATATTACACAAGAAGTACCTTTTGGAACGTGCATTTTGAATTATCTCCCTTATTATCTGTCATCTGTCTCTTACGAAGGATGCGCTGCCTATAGTTTCGCGTTTATTTGTTCACTCCGAAAAAGGCAGTGAATATGCAATGTCAATAAAAGCACCGAAACACTTTGCATACCAAGCTTTCAAAAGAAGTATAAACTAAGAGTAGACCTCATCTTCGAAAAAAAAATAATACGCGCATTTTATTTGCCCATATTTACGGTGTTCACGACCGTTTTGTGAGTGTGAGAATGGTATCATCACGTACGGATAACAATCACGCCAATTTATGTGTTTTTGAAAAAGCGGGACAGTGTAAATACGTGTCACTGCAAAAAAATGCCCTTATGACTTAAAATACGCAGCTCTGGTAACTGTAAGAAACATATATTTTATTTATCCGCCACAGGTTGTCGCAGGAGTAAAGTACAAATTGATATTCGAGACTGCTCCATCGAACTGTACGATCGCTGATGGCCCATACTCTAGCGAGCACTGCAAGCCTACAACTAATCAAGTGAGTATACTTGGCTGTTAGGAGGCAGTGAACACATCTCCTCTTGGAGTTTCTCAACTTACTTATGTGATATACCTAAATATTTCACTGCCAGCTGTTTCTGACTTTCTAGAAATGAAATTTCTTGCTTTACTTCTAAGAAATATTGTCATTGCAAAAAAAAATTGCATTTTCACGCTCCTAGACATTGGTGGAAGTTGAGATAGAAGAACGATAGCATGTGGTACGGATTACTTAAGTGGGGTGTAAAAGGAGAAAACCCAGAAACTGTTAACGCGCAAAGTCTCTTTTAATTTCTGGTGCTACAAACAGCGCCTCTGCAGTCATTCGAACTAGATGTGTTGGCGCTTCAAGAGAAAAAATCCACACAGAACGAACCTTGTAATCTGTAATCGACCGCTTGCTGTGTTGTACTACGCTTAAATTCAAATGCTTTTCAAGATCTGAATCCTGCTTACCGTTGTAGAGACAACGTTCGGCCTCCGCACGGCGCTGTTGACGCTGTTCCAGATCCATGTTAAGAGTCCTCCGCCGGGCGACTCTCAGAAGAGGACTTGTGTACCGCTTATTTTAGCTATAATTTCCACTATGCTGTACTTGCTGCCATTGTCTCTGGGCACCTTATGATTTCACAAATAATAGTCGGGCCCTTCTGCTTCACTTCTTCTCTTTCGCTACGTAGCGAGAGTCTCGAATCCGGCAGCTTTGACGCCTTCAGGAAGCATATTTAGGCTTAATGGCAATTTGGCCTCACCCAATATGTTCACGTACTGTGTGAAGTGTGCTGTTGATACGATTTTCCGTATCCACTGTCGTGACCGTGATTCGTGGACGTGACTCATACTCGCAGGCTTAGTTGTAGTACACACATGTATACACCATAAAGTTGGGGGGAAAACAGCAGTTGGTAAGGCCGTCGCATGCGTAATGCGAAAATGTGGGTTAGTATCCCATCCGCGGTCAGCTGTTTTTTCATCCACTTTCAATTCATATGTAATTGTTGTAATTCAGTTAAGAATTACAACGTCATTCCTGTCTGTCACGCTTCTCCCATTTATATACAAGTTCTAAACCCTAACTCGATGAGGCGTGGAAGACATTTGCTGCCGGGGAAGCACCAGTAGAAAAGTCGAGGAGACGAAGAAAGCCTCGTTTTAAAAGCGAGTGGACATTTCCGTTTTAAAGAACTTCCCCTAAAGCTCTAAAGAAAAGCAAATAATGAAGGTTTGGTAATTAAGTCTATCGAAGTTCACGTCATATATGGCGAGGTACACTCCCCTCATCTAAGAATTCCTCTGCGAAAACACCAAGTCCACTATGCTTACAGCAGCTCCTTAAAAACCATTATGGTCTGAAAATAACACTCTGTATATAGTAAAACCTTTACTGAAGAGCCTGTTCATTGTTTACTTATATACCCTAGTGGAAAAGCGTTTGTGAATGTTACAATAAAAGTGCGATGAATAACACAATGAATAGCACAATGTTAAACGCATTACAAGTGTTATGAGGGCCTTGAAGGATATACATTTAACTTTTTCCCCGAAGTCTGCTTTTTTTATGTTTGAATACTGCAAAAACATGGGAAATATAAAAACGCAGACGCTCAGTAGCCACTCGCTAGAAGACAAATCAGTCGCCTCAACGATCATTCGGTCAAATTGTATTTGCTGTCGTGAGACAGGGTGTGGTAAGTGCCAGGAAGCAACGTAGATGAATTGCTGGTAATGTTCTTGGCTTATGCTTCTCTAAAAATATGTTGTCTTTTTAAGGAATTGCGCCAATTAAGCATCGCAATATACCGATGACGAGCGCATGTGCACGTTTCAAGCTCTGAAACCATTATGCCTAATGACCGACTGAGTAGAGACAGAGCAGGTTTTGGCAATGCGTGATGATGCACCCAAGCCGACGTTTGCAGATATGGCGGCTCAAGATGGTTTCTTATAGTGAAGGTGAATAATACTTTCTGCACGTATGCAGCACGACGTCCAATATTGTTGCGTGTGGAAAGACACAGACAGAAGAGGCTATTTACAGGCTATTTACACTGGAGCCAGGCAGGCAGGCTGACACTTGCTCGCGCCAAGCGCACCGACCAACTTCGTCGTCATTCTCGCGGCGGCTCGTTTCTTGAGCATCGCTTGAGCATATCGCAATAATATCATTCAAACAATAGAACGTTTATTTTAAGGCATAAAGATGCTGAAAAAGTATTGGCAGACATGTGCGCCGAGGAAGAAGAAGAGGTGGCCGAAGAAGGCAGATGTACTTCACGTCGGCTCCGTCTTCGTTCAATGATTTCGCAGGGAAGTCACCGAAAATCACCGAGTTTTTGCTACCATCTCACGCAGCAAGTTACCAAGATTCTGCTGATACCAACTTCAAGGTGGGAATCCCATTTTTCGAACTTCTACGCCAAATTTTCGTCTGCCACACCGGCAGCCGCGGTGGTGGCTGCCGCGAGCCTAGGCCTATAGGCGCCCCCGCAAGAAGTACACGTGGCGCGCGCCCACGCTCGCTCGCCGACGGAAGAAATGGAGGTTCTCGTGCAAGGGCAGAACATTTCCCAAGAAGAATTTGAGGCTGGCACGGGCTGGAGTACCGTCGGCTCGAAAAAGCAAGCCGTTGAGAGATCAAATACGAGCAGTTTCGGCGCCCACCTCGGCACCGACGGAAGGAAGAAGCGCGAGCAGAAACTGAAACAGCAGTTAATCAAGGCCAGCCGCATGCCATATCTACCGAAGGGTGATTTCAAGATTATCATCCGCCCAAAGGGAGGCCTCAAGATTGGCGAATTAGGAGCGGCCCGAGTAGCTTCGTGCGTCTACCAAGCTGCTGGCATACCCGGGGAGCACAGGGAAGACGACACCGTGTGCCTCAACGTACAACAGAACATCATCGTAGTGACTACCCCCAGTGAAGCCAACGCAGACAGATACCAAAGAGTCGAGCGCCTCGTGGTCAACGGCCAGGCCTATGAGACCAACGCATATGAATCGGCACCCGACTTAACTTCCAAAGGAGTCATCAGGGGTATACCTCTCGAAGATTCGCCCCGCGACATCACCGCCCAGGTCGTTACCCCCAAGAATCCTACGGCAATCGCTGCGAAACGACTCAGCAATACCACCACGGTCATCGTGCTGTTTTCCGGACTGAAAGTTCCCTCCTTCGTCCGCTACGGAGGCGCTCTCATCAGGTGCGCGTTGTACAGAAAACAACTTGACCTGTGCTTCCAATGCGGCAGACTGGGCCACCGCATGGACGTGTGCCCCAATCCGCAGGACCGCATCTGTAGAGGCTGCGGCACGGCCAACCCAGGTCTCGACCACCAGTGCAACCCCCTTTGCCAACTTTGCGGGGGTGAGCACTTAACAGCCGATAAGAATTGCAAGGCTCGCTTCAAGACGCCATATATAGTCAAGAGACGACGCTGGGAAAGACAACGACAACAGGAAGAATTTCTAGCATCGGAGGCAACGAGGGAATCTGTTGGACGCCCTTCCCGGGATACCAGGCCCCGTTTACGCTCGAGGGCCCGCTCGACAACCAGAAAGTCCAGATCACGGAGCCGCACACCCGGACCGGCCCGAACCAGATCCAGGAGCCGTACGCGTTCGCTTTCCCGCCGCAGCGGAGGCGGCCCGGCGGTAGAAGAGGCCACCAACAAGGTGAGCTGGGCAGACGCGGTCAAAGGCTCGTCGCGCCGCGGCGGAACTGAGGAAACTGCAGCTTCTAAAGAAATAGCAGAAATGAGACGGGAAAATGCGCAGTTGAGAGAATTAGTCTCACACCTCACGAAAGAAATCCAGGAACTTAAGAATAGTCGAAGGGTGGAGATATCTCCTCGTCTGAGTACTTGTAGTGCAGGTGCAGCTGCGGTAACTCCTAATAATAGCATGGAGGAGGACGACAACCCTCCGCCACCTAAGAGAAAGGCTCCAGCCGTTAGCAGCCAAACCGGATCACAACTGGCAGACCTAGGACAGAAATTAACAGAAATGCAAAATGTACTCAAAGAACAAGCGGAAGCCGTCGGCAACCTCACGCTGGCGGTTTCGACCATAATGTCGCGAATTGACAAATTCGAAAGCAACGTGGCCAACCTAAGTCTTAGAGTAGCCAAGCTGCAGCCAGTAACCACCGCAGGGGCCCCCATAACTGGGGTCGCATCTAATCAATTCCACGACATCCCTGTAAACAACGCAGTAGCATCTGGGGTCGTTCAGACCTCCAGCCCTCGACCAGACCAAAATAGGCAAGCACGGTAAAAGAGGCGCGCTGACGATATGGCAGTGGAATTGCAGGAGTTACGCCGCAAAAAAAGCGGTCCTGCAACAACACCTTAAAAACAAATCGAAACCCGATGTAATAATGCTACAAGAGACACACGAATTAGCTAAACTACCCGGTTACCAAGTCATCGGTCCCCCATCCGGGGAGAACCAAGCGGTAACTACTTTGGTTAGGAAAGGCTTAGTGGTCGTTCGTCACGACCTTAAGGTAGCGCAGATTGAACAAGTATTCGTAGAAATTATACCTAAAAGCAAAAGCCAAAGCAGCAAGTTTATCCTCAATCTATACAGCAAGCCAGCGCACATACGACAGCGCTTTCTAACCCTTTTTAGGAGGGCCACCGACATCGCGGGCTCCCATCCCCTACTAATCGGGGGAGATTTTAACGCCCCGCACGGAGCGTGGGGCTATGCCTATACAAGAGCCAAAGGCAAGGCTTTATGGCAGGATATACAGGAAACAGGCCTGACCCTCATCACCGACCCCAGCTCCCCCACCAGAATGGGAACAGGGCTGACAAGAGACACCACGCCCGATCTAACTATATACTGTATTACTGTATATACTATATAACTAACTATATCTAACAGTATAATGCCGTAGTATAACAATATAACAATATTGTATTACTAGAATTTATATAAAAAATAGCGAATGAATGACACTTGTAAGATCAGAGAACTTATACAGCCAACAGACAACCGCGCAGAAGCGGGGAGTTTGGGGTTTGAAATGCATAAATTCCACGTTGAGAAATAAGTATTACAGATATGTGGGTTAAGATTAAGATATGTGGGTGTGTTAAGTGGCGTCTTCTCTGTTTCATGTCTCCAGTAGGTTGATGAACGATGAAAGCGACGGAGAGGAAACTACGTCTGAGTGGAGGAGATTCCATTCTCTGATCGCACGTGGGAAAAGTGAAAACTTGAACGTGTCATTGCGAATACTGTACTGGTTTAGTGTAAATGGGTGATTATTTCGCGACAGGCGTGATGTAGACAAAGTAACGTACTTAGTTCGGTCTACCTTATAACTGTCGTGCATTAGTTGGTAGATGAATTTTAAGCGGGCGTGTCTGGCCCTAACAGATAGTGTTTTAAGACCTGCATCAGCTAAGAGGTTTGTAGGGGAGTCATAGGGACTGTATTTGTTAAAAATGAACCTCACAGCTTTTCTTTGCACATTTTCTAGTTTTGATATGTTAGTTGATGTGTGTGGAAACCAGATTATGTTAGCGTATTCTAAGACGGGGCGAACAAAAGTTGTATAGGCTAGTAGTCTGGTGTGCTTCGGTGCAAGGCGTAAACATCGTCTAAGGAAAAAAAGCTTGCGTAATGCGACTGAGGTAATATTATCAGTATGTAAGTTCCAAGAAAGGGTAGAAGAGAATGTCAAACCTAGGTATTTGTGGTTATTTACTTTATTCAGGCAAGTGCCACCGAGGGCGTAAGAAAATTCTGAAGGCTTCTTTTTTGTTGTAAAGGACATGCATACAGATTTAGTGGTGTTAATTGACATTTGCCACTCTTTACACCAATTGCACACCAAATCGAGTGCTCTGTTTAACAATAAGTGGTCTGCGTAACTGAGAATTTCTTTATAAATAATACAATCCTCCGCGAAGAGCTTAATGTCACATTCAATGTTAGCAGCAATGTCGTTAATAAAGAGCAAAAATAGCAATGGGCCCAGTACTGACCCTTGGGGAACACCGGAAGTGACAGCTACAGACCTGGAAGGGGTGTTATCTATAATAACATATTGTGTTCGATGTGATAAGAAGTTTTTTATCCATGCAGTAATCTGACCACCTCCGATTGCAGCCTCCAGTTTTGCAACTAATTTTACATGGCTTACACAATCAAACGCTTTACTGAAGTCGAGGAGGATCATGTCTGTCTGGCTTCGGTTGTTTAGGCTGAGCGCAAGGTCATGGACCACTTCGGTTAGTTGTGTTACTGTTGAGAGGCCACTTCTAAAGCCGTGTTGTTGAGGTATTAATATATGTTCTTGCTCGAGAAATGTAGTGATGTGTTTGAAGATAATATGTGCCAATATTTTACAAGATGTGCTGATAAGTGAGATTGGCCTGTAGTTGGAAGGTTCGTTGCTGTCGCCGGATTTATGTATTGGAATTACCTTCGCTTTTTTCAAGTCATCTGGTAGTTGTGCGGACTCGAGTGATTTGCGGTATATAATGGCAAGGTATTGGCTACACCATTCTGTATACGTTTTTAAAAATTCGTTCGGGATATCATCTGGCCCGTTAGCTTTCTTGATATCGATATTAAGCAACAGATTAAGAATACCGGCATTGGTAATGCTCAATGAATCGATGGTTTTAGGTGGGCAGGGTAGGGAGGGAAGTAAGCCATTGTCTGAAGTGAAAACCGAGAAGAAAAATTTGTTGAATGTGTTTGCTCGAGCTGTTTTCTCTTCTAGAGACCGTTCGGGTGACACACCTAAACACGGGCGAAAGTATTTCCAAAACCTGTGTGGATTGTTGGTAATGAAGTCGGGGAATCTTGTGCTGAAATAGTGATGTTTTGCATTTTTTAACTTTCTTTTGAAGTCAGCGAGAGCGGAGGTCAGATTGTCTTTCAGAGATAGATTCGGCCCTTTTCTTTTAATAGTATGTCTAAGTCTTTTTACTTTACGCTTCGCTTGAAGGACCTCACGCGATATCCATGGGTTTTTCTTTTGTGGTTTGCAACGCTTCATCGGGATGAAGTTTGTTGTGCAGTGTAGCACGACTGACTTAAATTGATGCCACAAAGTGTTGACGTCACAACATGGTTCTGAAGCTGCTTGGAGAAAAGCATCAAACTCGTGTGCCAGGTGAGTGACGATACAGTCATGAGCTGCTCTGCATGATGATGATTATGATGATGATGATGATATGTAAACGCACTGTCATAATTGAGCGGTGAGTAAGCGATATGGCATGTATTATTATTTCACGTTCGCATCCCACGTTTATTCCGAGAAAGTAAATAAGAATTTATGAAGCAATATAATTTTGTTGTAGTTTGAGGTCCCTATCTAAAACTGAAAACGGCATCTTAACTGCAAAATGGCTCACCATTTTTATGTAGTTATGTATTGGTCTTTTTTCACAGCTCATTGAGTTGTGCACATCAACATTTCGACACGTATGTGGTGTGTTTATTGCTTTAAGCAGCATGTTGAAAATCTCACATTGATTGAAAGCAAAATGGTCAGAACAAATCCACCGAAGTGCTGCAAACATTAAGGCTGGTAGCTAGAGTTTTCCTTCCGGAAACTTATGTAACACTCACTCTCCCTCTGTGACTGCTTTCCTGAACTTTGACGCCAGGTTCCCTGCGACTGCAAAAACATTGATTTTAATGTAAACACAGACTACACGCTAAGGAAACTTGCACCCTTAACGACACACGTAAGAAAATATTGGCATTTTTTCTCCCGTCTATAGCTAATGCCCAAAACCTACCAAAGACGATGTTTCGGCGAATTAAACATGCAATTCAAAGGGTCAGTGTAGGTAATTGCACCTTTACTGCTATGCATACTTTGCTAGGGTGCCCACTAAGATTCATTTTTTTATTAATATCCCTGATTGAATCACTACCCTAATCTTTTGGATGTCCGCCCAAGTAATACTGAAGTGTTTTCTGAAACTTTCATAAAAATATTTAGAAAGAAGAACGCGCAGCTTGAATTCGAATTGTGAGCGTGCAACGTGGCTGTGCAAAGTGTTACCTTTCGACTACTCTACCATTTTTTTCTTTTTTGACTTTGTATTGTTACACCGAGAACTAACAATTCAGGCATAATAATCAGTGACACACTGCTGAAAATATATTGAGATTTTTTAGATCCTTTCAGCATATCCAGAGTAGAGACCCCATTTGGTGGCCAAGATGTTGTTGTAAGCACCTCGACAAGTTACGCCGTATTTTCTACCATGTTTTCTCGTAGGATATAACATGAATTTGAATTTTCCACACGCCGAAGTGGCTTAGGATCCTTTTGAGATCATGTGGCAGCCCCCGTGTTTAGACTGCTTGAAACCGAATCTCCTAAGGGTCTAGTGGTACTGCTTTCTTTATGGCTCACTTGAGCACGCTGTGATTAAATACTGGATCCCAGCAGTATAAAAATTGCTCTTCTATAGTGTATGGAACTTTTCCATAATAGGCAACTAGTAATTCATGGAACAACTCAAATCCCGATAGTGGGAACTACGATAGTGGGAACGATAGTGGGAACAACTACTCAAATCCCGATAGTGGGAACAAGCGAAAATCACAAGAAGAAATAACAGAAAAAGCTATGTCTTGCCTGCCCACCAGTGTGAATACCATGTACAATACCTGTATAACAGGACTGCTATAACGTCAAACTATTCCAGGATGTTTGTATTCCAATCTCCGGACGTCAAATTTGCGTAACCGCTAACGCATGCATCGGGCGTTCACGCGCAGGCTTATCTGAAGAGACCAATCAAACGCTCTTCGTTCACAGGAGGTCACTTTTGTTTGACGAAAAAACGAATTACATTGCCTACACTGAGCGGCTTGTCTTATCTAATTGGCTGACAAGAGACGAGGAGCACTCTTAAGTGGAGGGGGATTCGATGGGGCCGAGCCGCTGCAATGAGAATCGATAACCGGATGAAGAGGGTTTCGCTGGAGTCTGCGATTCGTCCACTTACGCTTATGTAGCTTGCGGTGGCTGGTCGAAAATTGCGGCGTCGTGCAACGGAAGCTTAAAAGCGACGCCAACATGGATCCTTAGCTAAGAAGAGTTGGCCGAATGGGGTCGTAAACGTGCCGAAAGTGCTCAAAACTGTTACCCTGCCAAGCAAAGACGTTTGTTATACACAAATAAACCCAAGCTCTCCGGCACGAGCGTGTAGCCAGTGCCTGAGTTATCGGTGGCAGCCATCCTTTATTTATTTAGGAACGGGGCAGCCTGTGGCTATTCAGAAGAAAATCCAGTTTTGTTCGGCACATTAATGCACCTTTTACGCGTACACGTCACTTTGACGCGGCGAGTTTTTGCGGTTTTGTGGCGTCGAGCGACGGACAGATGAAGTCTGTTAAGTCCAAAACCTCTTGACAAATTGCCCGCGGGAAATGGCGAAAATGCGTCAAATGAGAACTAACTACTTTTCTTTTATTCGGTGAAATCATACATAATCAGTGTGTACACGTGTTATCAGGTGGACAGCTATCGCGGTTGTGGTGACGTGACCTGACATATAGGTGAAGTGGAGGTGGTCAAAAACGCTCATGGAGGGCTGAACGCAGAAATGGAACAGAAAAGTTTGGAATAGCTTTATGTTATAGCACCCTAGATTAGAACTTACAGCTTTGTGCGACCTTATGACGTACTCAAACCATCACTTAGCGCAAACAGTTGGAAAAAAGGCACTTTTGACTTTTTAGTTTTTTGCAGAGTTTCGCTGTGCGACTGCCCTTAATATCAGTAAGTTCTACTTCTTGCAGAAAACATCTCTTTGGCACCGTGAAATTATAGAAAGGTTGAAGTAACGGTGTTCTGCTAACAAATGCATCCATTTTAGACGTTTCGTAGGAAAGTAAGGGTGAA